>NC_059327.1:126350352-126687852 GCF_018350155.1 Leopardus geoffroyi
GGAGGGCTGGATTCCCTGGGACTGTAACAATGATAGAGACAGTTCTTTGCAGGCTTCCACCCCCAGGGCAGTGCACAGATGGCAGACTGACACACATCCCCAGTGTATCTGTGAAAAAGGACTACTTACTCGTCCTGGAATTTCAGCCTAAGGAGCAGGCCTCAGTTTTGCCAGACATCTAGAGACTATAAAGATGCTCTCAGGAAAAGTAGGCCAGGAGACACTGTCTGTGTTTTCCCTTGGTTTCACTATATGTCATCAGTATCTCCCAGAAAGGAGCTTACACACTCATCCGATGCCCTGATTTTTCCAACTGTTGCTCAGCAGACATCTCCACATCACCTGGTCTGGAAGACAGTAGGGTTCACAACTGTGGCCCCCCAGAACTTTATGTATTTGAACACTTTAAAAGCTGCTAGCTGAGAGGGTCTGGCTTCTAATCAGCTTAAAAGTGACTGAGATCCTGAACTTTGGAAAACTGACAGGTCACTCAACAACTGGGACCTATCAAGAATAAATCTGGCTGCTGTGACAATCACCAAGTCAGGGCAAAGTTGAATGACAATGTTAATCTACACAAGGCAACTCCTTCAACACTGGGGGAGGTAGCTATTTCACTGAATACATAGAAGCAAACACAGAGCGTCAAGCAAAATGAGGCAACAGAGAAATATGTTCCAAACAAAAGAACAAGATAAAAACCTCAGAAGAAAATCTTAACAAAACAGACATAAGCAATTTACCTGATAAAAAGTTCAAAACAATGATCATAAAAATGCTCACCAAACTGGAGAGAAGAATAGATTAACACAGTGAGAACTTAAAGAGATAGAAAATATAAGAAAGTACCAGACAAAAATCATAGACTGAAGAATACAATAACTGAAATGAAAAATAAACTAGAGGGGTTCAACAACAGACCAGATAAAGCACAGAAAAGGATCAGAGACCTAGAAGACAGGGCAGTAGAACTCACCCAAACAGGGCAACAAAAGGAAAGGTAACTTCAAAAGTGAAACTATCCTAAGGGACCTATGAGACATTAAGCAGAATAACATTCACATTACAGGGGTCCAAGAAGGAGAATGGAGAAAGAACAGAAAACTTATTTGAATAAATAATGGCTGAAAACTTCCCTATCCTGAGGATGGAAACAGACATCCAGATCCAAGAATCTCATAAAGTTCCAAAAGAGATGAATCCAAACAGATCCACACCAATATACATTATAATTAAAATATCAAAAGTTAAAGAGAGAATCCTAAAAGCAGCTAGAGAAAAACAACTTGTTATAGATAAGGGAACCCCCGTAAAATCATCAACAGATTTTTAAGCAGAAACTTTACAGTCCTGAAGGAAATGGCACCATATATTCAAAGTACTAAAAGGAAAAAACTTCCAAACAATAATACTCTACCTGACAAGGTTATCATTCAGGTTTAAAGGACACATAAAAGAGTTTTCCAGATAAGCAAAAGATAAAAGAGTTTATCACCACTAAACTGGCCTTATAAGAGATGCTAAAGGGACGTCTTTAAGATAGGAAAAAGGCATTAATTAGTAACCAGAAAACATGAAAGTATAAACCTCACTAGCAAAAGTAGTACATTAATCACTTATAAAGCCAGTATGAAAGTTAAAAGATGAAAAGTGGTAAAAATACCTATACGAAGTTAAGGGTTACACAAAATCAAAAACTGTAAAATGTGACACAAAAACATAAAATGTGGTGGAAGGAGGAGTAAAAATGCAGAGTTTTAGAATGAATTCAAACTTAAGTTGCTATCAACTTAAAATAGACTACTATATAAATAGCTGTTGTATGTGAGCTGCATGGTAACCACTAAGCAAAAACTTATAGTAGATAGTACAAAAGATAATGAGAAAGGAATCTAAACATAACACTAAAGAGTCACCAAATCACAAGGAAAGAGAGCAAGGGAAAAAGAAAGGAACAGAGAAGAACTACAAAACAAGAAAACTATTCCCAAAATGGCAATAAGTGCATACCTATCAATAATCACATTAAAGGTAAATGAACTATAAGAGACTCACTTCAGAGATAAGGACACATACAGACTGAAAGCAAAGTAATAGAAAAAAAATTTAATGCAAATAGAAACCAGAAGAAAGCTGAGGTATCTTACTTATAACAGACAAAATAGGCTTTAAAATAAAGACTGTCGGAGCACCTCGGTGGTTTAGTCAGTTAAGGTTCTGACTCTTAATGTCAGCTCAGGTCTTGATCTCACGGTCATGAGTTCAAGCCCCACATTGGGCTCCATGCTAGGTGTGAAGTCTATTAAGAAAAAAAAAAAGACTACAATGAAAGACAAAGAAGGGTATTAGTTAATGATGAAGTGCCCAGCCCCACAAGAGGATATAATATTTATAAATACTTATGCACCCAACATAGCAGTACCTAAACATATATAGCAAATATTAACAGACCTAAAGAAAGAAATTGACAGCCATACAATAGTAAGGGAATTAATACCCACTTAAATCATTGAATAAATCACCCAGACAGAAAATCAATAAGGAAAAATTGGCCTTAAACAACACATACCAGATAAACTTAATATGTACAGCATGTTCCAACCAAAAGCAACAGAGTAAACATTCTTCTCAAGTACATGTGGAATAATTTCCAAGACAGATCATATGTTAGGCCACAAAACAAGTCTCAATAAATTTAAGACTGAACTTATATCAAGCATCTTTTCCAACCACAATGTTGTGAAACTAGAAATCAATTACAATAGGAAAAATGAGAAGTCACAAATATGTGGAGGTTAAACAACATACTACTGAACAACAAATGAGTCAATAAAGAAATCAAAAGGAGAAATTAAAAAATACCTTGAGATGAATGAAAATGGAAATACAACATACCAAACTCTATGGAAAGCAGTAAAAATAGTTCTGAGAGGGAAGTTCATAGCAATACAAGCCTATATCAAGAAACAAACATCTCAAATAAACAATCTAACTTTCCACTAAAGAAACTATAAAAACAACAAATGAAATCAAAAGTTAGTAAAAGATAGGAAATAACAAAGATCAGAGTGAAACTAAGTGGAATAGAGACTATCCAGGAGACTGAATCAGTAAATCAAAAACCTCCCAACCTCCCAACATACAGAAGTCCAGAACCAGACAATTCCCTGATGAAGTCTACTGAACATTCAAAGAAAATGTAATATCTATCCTTCTCAAACTCTTCCAAAAACAGAAGAGGAGGGAATGCTTCCAAACTCATGTTATAAGACTAGCATTACCCTAGGACCCAAACCAGACAAGGACACCCCCCACCAAAACACACACACACACACACACACACACACACACACACACACACCAACAAAAACACAAGCCAATATACCTGATGAACACAGATGTAAAAAATTCCTAACAAAATATTAGCAAACCAAACTCCACAATACATTAAAGAAGATTCAACAATACACGATAATCCAGTGGGATTCATTCAGGGATACAAGGATGGTTCAACATCTGCAAATCTATTAATACATTAACTATACATACTACACTAAGTGATATACTACATTAACAAAATAAAGGATAAAAATCACATGATCATATCAACAAATGCAGAAAAAGCACTGACAAAACCGAACATCCATTTATGACAAAAACTCTCATCACAGTGGGTATAGAGGGTACATACCTCAACATAATAAAAGCCATCTAATAAGCCCACAGCTAACATCATATTCAACAAGATAAAAGTCTTTCCTCTAAGATCAGAAACGAGCCAAGGATGCCCACTCTCACCACTACTGTTCAATATAGAATCAGAAGTCCTAGCCAAAACAATTAGGCAAGAAAAAGAAATAAAAGTCACCAAAATTAAAAAGAAGTAAATCTATCACTGTTTGTGAACAACATGGTTTCATATATAGAAAACTCTAAAGACTCCACCAAAAAGTAGAATGTAAATTGATATAGCCATTATGTCAGACAGCATAGGGGTTCCTGAAGAATTAAAAATAGAACTATTATATGACCCAGAAAATTCCACTCTTGAGTATATATACAAAGAAAACATGGGACGCCTGGGTGGCTCAGTTGGTTGAACCTCTGACTATGACTCAGGTCATGATCTCATGGTTCATGAGTTCAAGCCCCGTGTTGGGACTCTGTGCTGACAGCTCGAGGCTGAAGCCTGCTTCGGATTCTGTGTCTCCCTCTCTCTCGCCCCTCCCATGCTCACACACTGTCTCTCTCTCTTTCTCTAATCTCAAAAATAAATATTAAAAAAATTTAAAAAAACAAAACAAAAAAACAAAAACACTACTTATAAAACATATATGTACCCCTTTTTTCCCTGCAGCATTATCTACAACAGCCAAGATATGGAAGCAACCTAAGTATTCATCTACAGATAAATGGACAAAGAAGATGCAATGTACATTACATAATATACATTATATATCATACACACCCATGTCACACACACACACACACACACACACACACACACACACACACACACACACAGTGAAATACTATTCAGCCTTAAAAAATGAATGAAATCTTCCCATTTACAGCAACATGTATAGACCTTGAGGATATGATGCTAAGTGAAATAAGACAGAGCAAGTCAAAGACCATATGATTTAACCTATATGTAGAATTTTTAAAAAAACAAACAAAACACGGGCGCCTGAGTGGCTCAGTCAGTTAAGCATTTGACTTCAGCTCAGGTCATGATCTCATGGTTCGTGAGTTGGAACCCCATGTCTGGCTCTCTGCTCTCAGTGTAGAGCCCGCTTCAGATCCTCTGTCTCCCTCTCTCTCTGCCTCTCTCCCACTCATGCTCCCTTTCTCAAAAATAAAAAATAAACATTAAAAAAAAACCTTATAGATAGAGGTGATAGAATGGTGGTTGCCAGCAGGAAGGGCGAATGGGGGAGATGGATGAAATGGATGAAGAGGCGAAAAGGTACAAACTTCCAGGCATAAAATAAGTAAGTCATGGGGACGTAATATACAGCATGGTGACTCTAGTCAATAATGTCATAGTGTATTTCTGAAAGTTGCCAAAAGAGTAAATCTTAAAGGTTCTCATCACTAGGGAAAAAAAAAAAAACTTGGGTAACTTTGTATGGTGATGGATAGTAACTAGGCTTCTTGTCATCATTTCATAGCATATACAAATATCAAATCATCATACTGTACACCTGAAACTAATATAATGTAATATGTCAATTATACTTCAATTAAAAAAAAAAAAAACAAAAACTAAATGTTAGAGAGGATGTGGAGAAATTTGAACACCTGATATAAAATAGTCCAGCCACTATAGAAAACAATATGGCAGGTCCCCCAAAAATTTAATATTGAGTTACCAGGGGTGCCTGGGTGGTTCAGTCGGTTAAATGTCCAAGTCTTTTTTTTTCTTTTTTAATGTTTATTTATTTTTGAGAGACAGAGACAGAGTGCCAGCTGGGGAGGGGCAGAGAGAGAGGGAGACACAGAATCCAAAGCAGGCTCCAGGCTCTGAGATGTCAGCACAGGGCCTGACACAGGACTCGAACTCATGAACTGTGAGATCATGACCTGAGCTGGCTGGCCACTTAACTGACTGAACCACGCAGGTGCCCCAATTGAGCATCCAACCTCTTGATTTTGCCTTAGGTTTTGATCTCATGATTCATGAGATCAAGTCCCGCCATCAGGCTCTAAGCTGACAGTTGTAGAGCCTACTTGGGATTCTCTCTCCCCCTCCTCTCTCTCTCTCTTTCTCTGCCTCAAAATAAATAAATAAAACATTAAAAATTGAAATAGAACAGAAGTGCCATATGAGCAGCAATCTTACTTCTGGGTGTATATCTCAAAGAACTGAAAGCAGGATCTCAAAGAATTATCTGCATATGCATGTTCACAATAGCAGCATTTTCCACAATAGCCATGAAAGTGAAAGCAACCCAAATGCCCACAGAAAAATGAAGGGATAAATGAAATTTGGTATATACCGACAATGGAATATTTTCAGCCTTAAAAAAGAAGGAAATGCTGTCACGTGCTACAACATGGGTGAACCTTGAAGATATTATACAAAGTGACATAAGCCAGTCACAACAAGACAAATCCTGTATGGTTCCACTTAGATGAGTTATTTAAAATAGTCAAACGCATAAAATCGAACGGTGGTTGTTAGCGCATGGCAGGGCAGAGATGGGCGCTGTTTAGTAAGTACAGTGTCAGTTGTACAACATGACAAAGTTGTGACGATCTGCTGCAAAACAATGTAAATATACTTAACACTACTGAACGGTACACTTAAAAATGGTTACAATGGGGGGCGCCTGGGTGGCGCAGTCGGTTAAGCGTCCGACTTCAGCCAGGTCACGATCTCGCGGTCCGTGAGTTCGAGCCCCGCGTCGGGCTCTGGGCTCATGGCTCAGAGCCTGGAGCCTGTTTCCGATTCTGTGTCTCCCTCTCTCTCTGCCCCTCCCCCGTTCATGCTCTGTCTCACTCTGTCCCAAAAATAAATAAACGTTGGAAAAAAAAAAAAAAATGGTTACAATGGTAAATTTTATGTTGTGTTTTCTATTATAATTTTTAAGGCAAGAAGGCATAGACAATAAGTGACATACATGAGGTTATGAAGTCAGAATTCATAGTCATGAAGTACAGATAAGATTCAGAAAAGCAAAAGAGAAGAAAGGTCAGGTAGAAGATCCAACCTATTCAAAGGTGTTTGGAGAATAGAAAATACTCAGGTGAAAAGGCAAAGAAGGGTAGAGTGGCCCAGATGAAACTAGAAAAGTAGATTGAGGATCATTTGGTAAGGTGGTCAGAACTCAAGGACAAGTCTCTGGTAACAGAATAAAGCTCTGGCTGGACTGACCAGAGGTGACAGGATGTCATCAGGAACAACTGTTACAAGACTGCTCAATGCTAACCACAGAAGTCTGGCTTAAGGCAAATAAAATGCAGATAGAATATTTCCAGACACAGTCTAGGCACACGTGAGGTGGGTCAAAGGGAGCCCATGGGCGACCTAATCAGTTGAGGTTCCCATAAACGAAGACATATTCTAGAAAACCTTTGACCTAGAAAACCTAGAAAATGAAGATACAACCTAGAAAAGCCAGTATGGACTTACATTACCTTTAAATTGTATCAAGGTAAAATTTTTTCACTCCAAATGTTTTAGGAAGAGAAATTAGAAATTATCTCTTGGGGCTCCTGGGTGGTTCAGTCAGTTGAGTGTCCGACTTTGGCCCAGGGCATGATCTCCCAGTTTGTGAGTTCAAGCCCCGTGTCAGGCTCTGTGCTGACCGCTCAGATCCTGGAGCCTGCTTCTGATTCTGTGTCTCCCTCTCTCTTTGCCCCTGTCCTGCTTATTCTCTGTCTCTCTCTCTCAAAAATAAAAATAAACATTAAAAAAAATTTTTAAAGAAAATTATCTCTTACATCCTTCCTCCAAAGTTCAGTTTTTTGCTCACAGAAAGCATATATAACTAATTATCTAGGCAACCAATAATCATCATTTATTGCTGAATATTTACATGAGGCTATGTGAAACACTTAACTGTTAATAAAAGATAAATCTTAAATATGATAAAAAAGCAGATTCATAAATTCATACTAATTATGAAAGACAAAGGAGAAATTTCTGTATTTCCCATCTGAAAAGTAAGGTTAATACTGTGACATACTTCAACTTTAATCAAAAAATAGAATTTCAAAACTTATATTTCAAACAAACACCTGTAACCATTACTAAATGTGTGATATTGATAGAGACTTTTCATACTGTACTGATGTTAGTTGTAAAGAATAATTTTGAAAAAACTCTTGATACTTTTAGAAGATATTTCAACCAGCTTAGACCTGAAGGCTTTGTCTACAAATATTTACATTCAGTTTTACTTAAATTATCAGTTTTGAATTCCCAAACCATAACCTACAGCTTTGCCTTCAAAGCTACTAGAGGTTAAAAGATTTTTTTAAACGCCCTTGTGAGGTCACAGAGGCTGCCAAGAGGCCAGTAAGAGAAAGCAGACCTCACTGCCTGAATGTCAATTATCCAGCCCCTGGGCACTCGCTCACAGAGTGCCACAGCTTAAAATCATTATAAAGATAGCATTAAGACAATTAAACAAATTACTTGGAATCAAGAGTACTTAAAATCTATCCCTAACGTGAATAAAAGGTACCAGAGGACAACCTCAGAAATTGAGGGAAATTACAGAAAAGTGTTACAACATGAGTAAGTACTCATTGGTTTTCTCCTTGCAATTTAAAGTTTTTCAAGCATTCCAGAATCAAACCTTTGGGTATTTCAGTAATGCATACAAACTAGAGAAGGTCTTAAAGTATTTCAGTAATTCACAACACTCAAAATAGCGCGTGTATACAGTAAACCAAGTTGTTGGAAAAGTTTTTGACTATTCAGTGTCCTTACTAA
The DNA here is from genome assembly GCF_018350155.1 of Leopardus geoffroyi. NCBI lineage: Eukaryota > Metazoa > Chordata > Mammalia > Carnivora > Felidae > Leopardus > Leopardus geoffroyi. The sequence goes on from NC_059327.1 coordinate 126,358,799, forward strand.
AGCAATCAATCTTTTTTTATATGTGTTTACCTTGTACTATTTTTTTTTAAACAGTGGAGTGTTAAAGATCCTATTCTCCAGCATGCAATTATAAGTGAGTAATATAATAAATTATTAAATCCTGAAGTCCAGAAAATCCTAAAAAGAAGACTCTGAGGTAAAACTTTTTTTTTTTCAGAAAAAAACAAATCCACAGAACACAAAGGGAAAAACATAGATTCTCTTCCCTTTTTAGAAGTGCGTGTGTGTGTGTGTGTATACATATATATTTGTATATGTTTACATATATGAATAATATATATACATCATAAATCAACAAGCAGAACACTGACAAATATTAATAATCTTGAAGGTGAAAATATTTACATATAAAATTATGAAGTCAATGCCAATCCTTGAAATAGCAGAAAAGACCAACAGTTCCAAGTTCCAAATATATATATATATATATATATATATATATATATATATATATATTCTGATTCTGTGTCTCCCTCTCCTCTCTGCCCCTGTCCTGCTTATTCTCTGTCTCTCTCAAAAATAAAAATAAACATTAAAAAAATTCTTACTTTTTAAATATATATAAATATATATATATATAAATATATATATAAGTATATATAAATATATATATATATTTTTTCCCTATCAGGAATAACAGCTTTACAAAGACATACACATTAATTTATTTAATCTTCACAATAAGCACATGGTCCTTTACATGGAACACAGTGCAGGCCAGTGAAGAGCCAAGTCTTGTAGTCAAAAGAGTCCCCGGGTATGAATGCCAGCTCTGTATTTACTGACCTTATGATCTTGGGCAAGCTGCTTACTTCTCCAAGCCTTGGTTTCCTCATTTGTAAAATGGGGATAATAATACCTAGCTCATATGTACTGTAATAAATAGATAACAGAATACCTCTGTCACACACACACACAGATCATCACAAGTTACAGATAAGTGTCTGAAACTCCTTGTAAACTAGAGTCTCCTTGAGGACTGTGGCTATCCATCCCCTCATCTAAGGCTATTTCCACTGTCCCTAACTGCTCTTCAAGAGCCTACCACAGGACACCTTCCAGTGCTGACATGGGAAATCCCAAACTGAGTCATGTTACCCTTCTTTGCATCATCTCAGTTTTAGAGAAAAAAGTTCCCAGAGTAAGGTCAGAATCCAATGCAAGACCTTTAAGTATGGTGGAACAATTATCAACTTGCTGTGCTAACAGAGGATAATGTTTGCCGGAAGAATATCAAATGCAAAGGTAACACAAAAGTCTCATTGTAACAAAAACTTAAATTTACTCTCACATACTCAAGAAAAGTTTAATTAAATGATAAAACATTAAATCATTTCTCTTCCTTCCCTAACAAGACAAGCCAAGGCACTGAGAAGAGAAAAAAATACTAAGGATGCTATTAATCCAAAACATGCACAAGCTTAAAGTTAACGGTTCCTATTATAACAGTAAGTCCATAATCATCACGCAGCAAATAGTATAACCAAGTAAAGATGTTCTCTATCACAAATGGTAACACTGTAGTTTTTTGTTTGGTTGAAACATTTCAAAACATCTTGGCTGGAAACAGAGAGAAAAGGAAGTCGATACACTGAGAGCAACATCAGCAAGACACTACACAGACACAGTGATTAAGAACTAGTGTTTGACTATGATGGCCCTTGAAAGCCAAAAACCTATTCCTCAAGACAGCATTCCAAGTTTAGTGGAAGAAAATCACAAAAACAAGCCCAAATACGGCACTAAGTTCATGCTGCAGGAATCCACATAACATGAATTTTTATCCAAAGGTTTAAAAGAAAAATTTAGTTAAGACTGGTCATAGTTTATAAAAATAGAATTTTAAAAGGCTATTAAGGACAGTAAGATAAATTTATTTTCCTTAAAATCTAAATTTCTCTGTAGCTTCTATAAGTAACATAACTTTTGAAACACACAATGCATGTTTTCAACCCTATGACCCACAAGGCTTGCTAAATATCACTTGAAAGTACTACTACTAATTCATTCAATCTGAAAGATATTCTGCTTTACACAAATACTGATCAGAACTCAAAGAGAAAGAGGTGCTACTATTCTTTACAATCACTCATTCAGCTTTGCACCTTTAGAAAAAATAAAGGCTGACAATATATAAAACATGTACCATTCTATAAAAACTAAACTTTTTTTTTTAAGTTATTTGGAGAGTCAGAGAGAGTGAAAGCAGGGGAGGGGCAGAGAGAGAGGGAGAGAGAGAATCCCAAGCAGGCAATCAGGCTCTGCACTGTCAGCACAGAGTCCGACCCAGGGCTCAAACCCCTGAAGTGTGAGATCATGACCTGAGCCAAAATCAAGAGTCGAATGCTCAACTCACTGAGCCACACAGGCACCCCTAAAAACTAAACTTTCAAAAGAAATACTTACATGAGGTCAAGGAAAATAACAAATTAAAATGTTACTTGTTAGGAAAAGGTTTTGTACTTAGAAAAACAGTCACAATTTATTTTATAATGAGTAAAAGTGAGTATTTCAAAATCAAACGGGCCTTTTGAACCCACACAATATATGTGGAACACGCTTCTAATTTCAGTCAAATCTAAAAGAGGAAGAAAAATAGATACTACCTGGTTGAAGTATAGCCCAGATGCAAAGCTGAACACTGAAGATACATGCTATCTGAACAGCACAGATTTAGACAAAGTAGTTCAGATTAAAGAGCTGGCCATATATACTTAAAAGTCTACATCTGATCACTTAAGAAAGGCCTCAAAGAAAAAAGGAAAGGGTACTTCAACATGTGATCTGGAAGAAATTTTAGCATCACAGGAAAAGTTTGACTTTCTTCTGGTGCTTAGTTATATAAAGGAAAAAGGTTTGAAGAAAAAAAAGTGTAAAATTGTTTTCATACAATATATGAATAATGAATCCAGACTTTAAAAGAAAAGCTGTGGAGGTTTTATCTTTTACATTATGGAAAAAATAAAATTAAATTCACAAATTATCATTCCCAGTTTCTAAGATAGTAAGAAATTAACTCAGACAAATTACAGCTTTTTTAACTAAAAGAGGTTCTAGAGAAATTTAAGATACAGTCTCTGATTTTTAGCATACTCCTCAGAGTGCTCTAACATTAACTTTTAAATAATCACTCCATGGCAAATCATACCACTATGTAAACAAGCAGAACAAGAAATTAGAAGTTACAGAAGAAATTCAAGTCCAGCATTCAATCCATCATGTCTAGTCTGCCAAATCAGGAATCCCTAAAATGAAATATTTGTCTGAATAAATTATAAAGTCACTAGTTGAACATAAATACCTTCTTATCCAATACTTTTGGTTAATAATAAGTCAAGTGTATTCTCACAAATTCAAACATTGATTCTCATGCTCCAAGAATATTTTTACCCTGCTTACTATCATGGCATGAAGCATTGTGGGTTTTTTGTTGTTGTTTGTTTTTTGGGTTTTTGTGGGTTTTTTTCGGTTATTGTTGTTGGGTTTTTTGTTTTTGTTTTTGTTTCTGTTTTTGTTTTTGTTTTTGGTCTTCCCTCTGCCTAGAATGGTCTTTCTCTCAAGTACAACTGTTAAAGTCACGCTTATCCTTCAACACTGAAAACTTCTTGGTCCCTTCCAAGGAAACGTGATCCTGTTAGATCATGATCCTGTTCAATTATGATCTCAATATGCAACTAGAACTAGTCGTCAAAACTACAATAATTATACCTAAACCATAAACATGTATTGAGCAATGTGTCAATCACTTTCTGAAAGTTATGAAAAATTGTGTGTTCCAAAGGGTTCATAAACAAGTATTTTCAATTTGCCCCAAAACAAAACAAAACAAAACAAAAATAACAAAATATAGACAGCCAAAGCCTGAGAGGCAGGCAGGGAGGCTACACTAAGGCTATTCTTGGTGAAAACTGAGATGATATTTAAGCAAGACATAAAATGTAGGAATAAAGAGAAGACTCAAGATTAAGATACTACAGGCAGCAAGAATTAGAGATTTGTTCCCAGATTCCTGGTTTCAGTGTTTGTATATCTGGTAATGTCCTGTGTAGGGATGTCACTTATAAGTAATAAAGAACAACAACAACAAAAAAAGACTAAATTTTACGGAACTGATCATGAGTTCAAATTGGGCATAGTGAGTTTGGGAGGTATTATGAAATAAACAAAAAGACTGAAGCCTTTAATGAGGGTTAAGACTTAAGGTGGGAGACCTGTTCTGTGTTTTGAGGCGTGCTTGTGAATGGGGCATCAGTCCAAAGAGTAAATCATGCTGGAGTAAGAGATAAAGCAGTTTCTCTGAACCTCAGTGAACACATTTACAAGGCATGTGGAAGAGCCAGGAAAAGAACCTAGCAAAGGGGAAGCCATATAAATAAATGAGGAGAGGATAATATTAATAAAAAGTGTCATTTTCATTGGATACAGGGAATATGCCAGCACCTGAAACAAGTGTTTGGGGAATCTGGCAAATCAGTAGTCATTAGTGATTTGGTGAAAGCAATTCCAGCTTCAGACAGTGAAATAAACAATGAATGGGTGGTCAGGAACACACACAAGTTCTTTCCAGAAGGAGAGTTAGGGCAGCAGTTAGAAGCTGACAATGGGTCAAAGAAGGGTTTTACTAAGGGAAAAGAGTTTATAAAAAAAAAAAAAAAAAAGGAGTTAGCAGAGAAAGAGGGAAAGGGAGAGTGAAAGTAGAAAATCATTGAATATTATTTCAATTTGGAGAGGAGGCTTACACTCAGAAAGAAGGGAAGGCAATATGAGTATATGGGAATATAAGTGGATGTTAATATGAAGCAGAAAGCTGGTGGCCCATGACCTGTATTCATGCAGTTGAAGAAAAGAAACGGTCAGCCTTTGAAAAGCTACAAGGATATTCAGATGGAGAGAGCTTGAGTTGATAGAGAGTGACGTAATCCTTATTAGAAATGGGAGAGGGAGCAGACGAGGGGAAAACACAAGCTCTGTAAATGAATGAAGATGAGGCTTCGAAGACAGATACTGGATGTCATCTTGAAGACAATGGGAACCATTGAAAGATTTTAAGAAAACAGCATGAGCAGATTCATGTGTTGAACTATATGCTGCATGTTTATACTAGCTTTAACAAAAAAAAATCTACATTTTTCTGAATTGATAGAGAATATACCCATAAAACCTGATCATTCTTTAAAATTCCCCACTGTAGGGGGTGCTTGGGTTGCTCAGTCCGTTAAGCGTCCGACTTCAGCTCAGGTCACGATCTCACAGTTGCGGGTTCAAGCCCCGTGATGGGCTCTGTGCGGACCTCAGAACCTGGAGCTTGCTTCAGAATCTGTGACTCCCCCTCTCTCTGCCCCTCCCCCACTCGCACTCTGTCTCTCTCAAAAATGAACATTAAAAAAATTTTTTAAAAATAAAACTCCACATTGTATTCAAATTGTTTGTAAATCATAAAACAAACCTCAAATACCACTATTTTCTCATGTATAATGTAAAAATACGTATTTAAATAGAAAAAAGTAGTAAGTTGATTTCTTACATGTTGACCTTATTTATAATTTTAAGCATGATTTAAGTAAACTGGCTAAAAGGGAATCAGGCAAGTTTGATTTTTTTGTTGACATTTATCCTCTTGCCCTAATATTTTCAAAACAAAAAGGCACCTTGAGCTTATACCTCTTTTGTCAAATGCAATAATAGAGAAGTCAAGTCCCTAATATACCTTGAAGAAATTCTAAGAAATTATCTGCATAAGTGCAATTTAAGTCCTTTAATAAGACTCTGACTCTTAACAAAGGATCCATTTCTAAAAAACACACAAAACTAAAATGGCTCAGAAACAGTAGCTAATAAGCACTTCCTTCCTATGGGATTCAGGTCACCTTAATATCCAAAATGATTTCCCAATCCTCCCTCTATCTCTATTCTTCCCCACACCTCAAATCCTTTAAAGGGTACCTTGCTGGGGCGCCTGGGTGGCGCAGTCGGTTAAGCGTCCGACTTCAGCCAGGTCACGATCTCACGGTCCGTGAGTTCGAGCCCCGCGTCAGGCTCTGGGCTGATGGCTCGGAGCCTGGAGCCTGTTTCCGATTCTGTGTCTCCCTCTCTCTCTGCCCCTCCCCCGTTCATGCTCTGTCTCTCTCTGTCCCCAAAATAAATAAACGTTGAAAAAAAAAAATAAAAAAAAAGGGTACCTTGCTGTTGACTTTTTTTAAATAATTGCAATCTTCATTAATTCTGATTTTTATTCTGACATCCTCCCACCTGCCACCATTTATTCTCAACCTGCAATAAGGAGATGCAAAATGGGAGAAGGTCTTCTGAAAACTGGATTCCAGTAATTACAGTGGTAGGCACCTGAACCACAGACAATTGTTTCTTTGCAGTATTGCTACTGCAACACATATTCCTTGAATTTTGCCCATTAAAAATGTTGAAAACTAAAAACATAACCTGACCTACTATCTTTTTTTACTTTTGTTTTATAAATACCAATAGGATATTAACTAAAATCTATAATATGTAAAGAAACAATTCAAATATACAATTCATCATGTATATTTGAATCTACCTTCCATTACCTTTAATTAACCTCATTACCATGTACTGAAATCTCATTCTGCCTGACAACCACCCATTACTGTGTAGTCGTGTAATTAAATACAACTTCTAATGGCAAGTATGAAATACATACCAATATTAGAAGATGCTGTATGATTATTTAGAAATGGTTTCATGAATGTAATATGGAGCAACTCTGAAATGTGTAGATGAATCAAAAAGATATCTGCCCCTTTTATTTGTATAATTAACAATATTTCTGAAATAAGTTTGAGTCTGCTTCTCATCACAAATGATCCGAGTAAATAAAACACAGCCACATTGTCTCCTAGAACTTGAGAAAAATTATATCATAAAATGTTTATCTGCAAGAAAAGCCCATGTTAAAATATATTATGTCAAAATGAAACATTAAAGGAGAATACACAACCTAAACTAGAAACCAAATAGCAACTGCAAAGTAAATTCTGAGTACTACTATTTTCTTCACCTTTCACTGTGAATAGCCTGAACATCCTAGAATGTTTGTGGAAAAGAAAATCCTAATACTGTTATTCACCATTCCATGTTGCCAAGAACAGGGTCCTTCACTGTCCCGCTTCACTTCTTGTGGTCACCACCACCAAATAATATCCTCCAGAGCCTGAGAGAGTCGGTCAACTATCTAGAAGCACCATTTCTACACTAAAATCTTGCATTAAAAAAATGTGTCTGAAATTTGCAATTTTCTAAGTCCTTTTTTTTTTTTTTTTTTAAGCCTTTTTCAGCCATGATGAGGTACTGGTCAACAGGTACTATGTGGACACAGGCACTACACAGTTACCACTATTACTATCTCCACTGAAATATATAGTTTCCTCATAACTAAAGTCTAACAAGCAGTAAACACAAACTGTTTACCTACCTGCCTGACACTTGGCTTAAGATAATCCTATTTTATTCAAACAACAGGTTCAGGGAATACACGATGTGAAACGACCTCGGATTACTCCTAATATACGAATGAAACTGTAAATCGCTGAAGTCTGCTCACTTATATCAATTTAGATCATTTCTAAATTTCTCATTCAGAAAATAGATTAGCTGCAATTTTATAAGTGGCATGGGTTTACCGGGTAACTTTTTTGCTCTGTGCAGTAACAAAGAATACTTATGGAATATCAAAAATCATTATTTGTCTATAGTCACAAAGTTTGCAATCTAGGTTGGTGATATGTGTTTTGTGAGTTCAAGCACCATGTCTTTACTTTGGTAATAAGAAAAAGGTAGAACAGGAGGCTTGACAAGGTAGACAGAATTCAGGTAGTTGTGTGGAGAGTGCCCAAGACTTCAAAGGGCGCAGGTGAGGCATGCCAAAGGATAAGTTCAACCTTGGTTGAAGTGAAATACGAACACCAAATTGGGCCAGAAAATACTCTGGGGTGAAGCAGGTAATATCAAGTTCAAATCAGCCTTCAAAGATAGACAAAGAATTCAGTTATGCACCACACACTGTTCTAAGCACCTCGTATGTATTATCACATTTAATTGTCTAACAGCTCCGAGAGATAAGTTATTCTGTTATCCCAACTTTACATATCAGGAAACTGAGACACAGAAGTATTAAACAACTTAACCCTAGATCATCCAGCTAGTAAAGAGCAGAACCAGGATTTGAACCCACTTTATTTGCAGCACCTTTTCCCATAATCACTGCACCATACTATCTATAACTCTCAAGCCAGAAGTGAAAAACATACACTTATGTGAAGGAATAAAGAACAGAATGGAATGAAACAGAATGGGATCTATGAAACAGACAGACGTATGAACTTGGACTTTAGGTAGACTTGGTCCAAGAACTTCTTGTTGCATGGAATGGCACCAGAAACGCCTAGAATCAAGAAGATCCAGGTCTGCCAAATTCCAAAGTTGGTTTGAACTATTATAAAACCAAATTTGCTGTAACCTAAATGCTTAACAGGAAGAAGAGCAAACTCCTCTGAAAATTAAAAAAAAGATCGATAAGAAGCAGACAACTTCTTAAATTTAAAAAAAAAAAAAGCATATGCCTGGTTACACTGAGACTGATAGATATAAACAATTCAATTAATCAAATCAATACTTACGCCTCAGTTTTTAAATTTTCTTGATCTATATTAAAGCAAACCTATTATGTGAACCTGATATTCAAAAGCTAGGAATTAAAACAACAAATAAGAAATGGCCCTTGTCTTCAAGAACTGCCCTGAGATTATGTATATCTCATTCTATAATATCTGATGACTATTTTGGAAATAGTCTGAATATTCATCATCTGAATATTTCTGGATCTCCAAATGCTTCTAAATATACAGCTTTGGCTCTTCAAGTTTGTAGCATTTATCAGCTAATTCTCAGACTGTACTTTATTTCCTCCGTACCCAAAAGAAACCAAAGATTTCCCCGTGATGAAAAACATCTACATACAAAATGAAATAACTGCCTCGTTAATTAAATTCTTTCAACCTTCAATTTCTACCTTCATCAGAAGTACTTCCACCTAGTTTAGGAAGTGTTAGGGAATCATTTGTAAAGGGAGAAAAGGGGCAAAAAAAAAAAAAAACGTGCTTCTCTTAGCCCAATTAGGAAGTTTAACCAAGGAGGTGGAATTTCAAATCAAAAAACCAAGTTCTAATTAGTTACAGATGAAAATCCCCAAAACCACCCTGATCACAATACAAATCATTAACCAAGAGCCTGGAAACCCAGAAAGAAAAGGATTTTTCATGATAAAATGGAAATGATTTGCTTTTGAAATCCTAACCACAACACCCTTACTAAATAATTTGCTCACAGACTGGGCCAAAATAACTAAAAACCATTTTGTTATTTTCACAGATATCTTAAGTATTAGTACTGAGTATTGCTGCATATTAACTCTAAAAAAAAAATGTATACTGAACCCAGTTGTTTTAAGGTTTATCATCTTTATGCCACCTGGTTTGAGATGCGTCTGCAAAACTGCCACACTACACTGATCAAAGTGTTCACCAAATCAAGAATGCAGGAGTTGACCATATGAGTATTCCAGTACTTTCTATCTTTGAATGTTCCACAAATAAATGTGTACAAGGTATTCTGAAATTATGTCTCACCTAGCAAATTAATGTGGGGGTGCCCTTAAACACACGACAGTCCATAAAATAAGGCTGCTTTATGGACTTGTCAGTATAAAAGCATCCCTCATGGGAAGGGCATTAACAGGGTGCGCTATGGTCTTCAGTTTAAATCAAAACAGTGAACCTGAATAATTGAGAAATATAAAAGCCGTTTTTTTTTTATAAAAAGATTAACCAGAACATGCATTTCTTTCAACTTTACAACTTACAGTGAATACTACACATTCCAACAAAGTATAGCCTCTTGATGCTTACTTCTCACACCTCCCAATGTAACTTGCTCTAGACAGTCTGATGGGGGCACAATTCAAATTCTTCAAAAAGGCCATGAACTAAATCACTTCCAGATTTGCTTCTGTTAGTCTAAAATTCTTGCATTAATAAAATAATATGATTATGGCAATAGCCAACTATGTGAACATGCTTATCTATTAACATAGCCACAAAAAGAAAGGTAGTCATCTCTATAAGAAAAACAAAGAAGAGAAACAGAACAACAACGAACAAAAATTCTTTTGGACTTAATCTCATCTGTGAATAATTAGAAGAATTTAGGTTGATTTGGGAGAGGTGGAAGAAAGATTCTGAAGAGATAGGATTACAGTGTCTTTTACTTTGATGTATTAAAAAATGAAGAAAATGAGGAGGAAGAAAGATTAAACACACATACATGTGTGTGCATGCATACAGGCTCGCACACACACACACTTTCAACCATCACAGGGACTAACCTCCCTGTCCCATTTTTCACTTGGTTGGGGTTAATGACAAGTAAGACAAGGGTTGTATTCAGTTCTTTGATTAAAACAAAATAAAGAAACAACTATTTTCACTCTACTTTGGCTCAGGATAACTTACTTTTCTTGGTCTACTGGAACTCATTCACAACAAAGGAGGAACTAATTCTGTGCAAGATGGAATACTTGGTCAAAATATCTCCTTACACCTTAAAAACTAAATGCCGGGGTGTCTGGGTGGCTCAGTCGGTTAGACGTCCAACTTCAGCTCAGATTGGGATCTTGCAGTTCATGGGTTCGAGTGCTGCATAGGGCTCTAAGCTGACAGCTCAGAGCCTGGAGCCTGCTTTCAGATCCTGTGTCCTCCCTCCTCTCTCTATGCCTCTCCCACATTCATACTCTCTCAAATATAAATAAACATTAAAATATATACATACATAAAAATAAATGTCTATTCTAAAATCCTGTAACAGCATAAAATCACCACATGAATTCCATCACAATGACTCTATTTTATGCCCTCTAATGACTATTGAATTTTATAGGCAGAATTCTTCAAATTTCTCCTTTTTAAATACATTTGCTGTACGTTCTATTAAAAAAAAAGATATTGCATTCTTATTAAAGAAATTCCTGTTGAAGAAAAATTTAGGGGTGACATATAAGTATATAACAATTTCACCATTCAGAGATCATTTTAAATTATCTGGTGTATTTACTTCAATTTCACATATTTTTTTTAATTTCACATGTTGTTTCCCAAACTGGTATTGAAATAACATTTTTCTGGTAGATGATAATAGAATGTTAATATCTGTTCCACTAAAAGCAATGTTCTGTGGTATTTAGAACAGTATAAAAAGGTTTAGGCAATGTTAGCAGAAATCTATGGCAGCTTTCTCAGACCTAAAAGGTGCTAACATCTACTAGGACTTAACTCATAAGAAATGACTTGGGAAGGAAGTCATCTGGAGAGCAAACATATTTCCACATTTACTTCCCACTAAATACATCTTCCTTCTTCATTATTAGCTCTCAGCTTGGGATACACTGAAACTACATTATATTGGAAGGATATTTCCATATCATTAGTTTCAAAACCATGATTTTAGGGCTACAAATTATCACTAACTGTCTCATAGTTTATCAAAATTTTTCCCATTTGTTATCCTTATAAGCAAATCTTCTCACATATCCATGATTGTTACCTTTAGATAAAGCACTAACCTTTTTAAGAAAATGTTACCAAACTATCGAAATGACTATACATTTCAAACAGGACTTTTCCACTGAGTTTCTATCAAAAGGGTATTCTGGGCGTGCCTGGGTGGCTCAGTCAGTTGAACGTCCAGCTCTTGATTTTGGCTTAGGTCATGATCTCACAGTTGTGGGATCAAGACCCATGCTGCACTCCCTACTGAGTGTGGAGCCTGCTTGGGACTGATTCTCTCTCTCCCTCTCTGTCTGCTGCTCACATGTGCCCTCTTTCTCTCTCTCAAAATCAATTAAGTAAACTTAATAAAAAGGGGGGGTTCACTTGTTTAATATATGTTAGTTAATTTGATTGGCATAAAGTGAAAACTCATTTTTATTTCCATTTCTTTGCAAAACAGGCTGATTTTTTTTCTTATTTTTATCAGCCACTTGTATTTATCTTTCCTAGACTGGACTTCAGTTCTCCTTCCCCATATTTATTATCTTTTATCTGTTTTTTTATTCTTGATCTTTCTTTGAAATCTAAGTTCCTGAAGTTGGTCCTTCACATCATTGATTTAGTTCTTCAAAACATGAATTCTTCCTTCTTGCCTCCTCTGCAGAGTTGAATCCCACTTTCCCAGTTTTTTTGTTTCCTGCAATCTTGCCTGAAATATGAGTTAGTTCTCTCCTTGCAGCTGTCTGCAGCAGGTTCACAGATACCCTACCTACTACCTTATGTTATGTTAAACTGTTTTCTAAATGTTCTAGTTTTGTAAATACTCCCTAAAATGTGCTTTTCTCGTGCATTTTCAGAAAGATAGGCCCTTACCCTGAAGTACAGTATCAGTTAATAAATCAAATGGTGTTCAGGTTTTCTGTTGCCTCTTCCTGTGCTGGTGACAGTGTCCACCATCCAAAGAAGGCTTGGCCTGGCTCACTGTGCTCTTGGATGGTTATAGAAATCCCTTCACAGTGCTGTAGCAGAGATACAGATTCATAGGAAGAGTCAAAAGTCCAATTCTCAGTGGCCATCAGGCATTAATGTAAAGCTTGTCTTCTGGATGGCAAAGGAACCTTCTCCTAACAGATTGCCGATCTGAAAAAGGATCACCTGAAATCTAAAAGGCCTACCATTTGGTTCTCCACTCCCACTTTGAGTCCATTACCTGGGAGACATCTTCCTTTCAGGATGCAGTGGTCTGCAGCTCCAACTAACCTAATCTTTAATGTTCTTGCTGTTTTCTTTGTTCTTAAAGCTGCTGGACAGACGGAAAAACTACGAGAACAGAAGCACAAATGATGGTAATATTATAGCTTCCTCAGAAAAACAGCCGCCCTTGCAGCAGATGGAGAGCTGCCCCATTTCCTCGATGTTTCAAGATCGTGGATGTCTGAGCAAGCAGATGATGTTACAAAAGAAGCAAACTACATTTGCTACTTTATACTGATTAGTTTCATTAGATAATCCTGTTTTTCCTAGTCTAGTTCCTTGTAGATGGGGGAAATGCATCAAAATTTCTAGCAATTGAGTATCAGTCTTTTTTTCCCCCCATTACTGAGTTTGTTTCTAGGTTTTCATTAATCTCTTAGCAGAAAATTAGAAGAGGCTATGTCAGCAAATGCAACCAAATGCTATTTTTAATGGGAAGCCTCTCTAAATTTTAAATATAAGTTCGAATCTGATTATTTCACTGCCAAGCACAAGAACTCATTTGATCCATTAACATAACTTTATTTTAAATAAATTTATTAATGCTGAAAAGAACAACACACAGGAGACCAGAAGGCAATGTTGCTCTCAAAGTCACAAGTATCACCAATGCAGAAATGCAAATTCCTCTTCTTCACTGGTAACTGGCACCCGAAGAATAAAAGTAGACTTTCCTGTTAGTTGAAGTTGAAGGTGGTTACCAAAAAAATTAGCATTATCCTCTACTTTCTGGGTGTTATTACTCATATAGTTTTTGCTAAGTACATGACAGTGTTTTTGTATTTTCTATCATTCTAGAGCACACAGGCTAACCACGCTCATTTGCTTATTACTGATGAACATCATGATACTGGCAAGTCTGAAGTACTTGGCCCCATCAATGTCTCATTACCATGTTGACATTTAAATAACACCAAGTAGAGATTCTACATATGGCTCACTTTCACATCCCACACATCTAGCTAACTCTAAAGAATGGAAAATAAAGAGGAAATGCAGATAAATATGTTATTAGAAAAGAGATAGGGAGAGCTTCTCTGAAGGTCTGTCCTGGACACATTTTAATGGTTATAATCCACCTTTGAAAAGATTCATGTGAACACCAGTGAAACTTAACAGCAATTGCTGTAAAGTCAAAGAAGCCTGATATAAAATCCAGGCTCTACTACCTAATCGTTGTGTGACCTTAAGCAAGGTAATTAACCTCTCTATGGCTCTGATTTCTGTTTTGTAAAATAAAGGTATGAATAATGTGTGCTTCCTCAGATGGTTAAAAGATTTAAAAATAAAAGATAAGGCAAGTAACATAGCTGCTAGATAAGTGCTCTATAAATGTTTGGCGTGATCACCGCACCCCCCCTCCATGTATTCTAAAATAACATAATCTTTGCATGATATGGGATTCCACTTAAAGAAGATGAAGAAAGGATGTCTTTGGTAGTCACCCACAATGATTTGCTAGTAACGGATAATTTGCTTAGATTTATTTTCGCACTGAGATTATTTTAGCTTGCACCATTCAAGACACCTTAGATGGATTCTGAGAAACAACTGAATCGCTTGTCCCTATCAATTACATTAAAGTATAAGAAAAACTGAATAGACAGAGGAAAACAACAACAACAAAAAACAAAGCAAACAAACAAAAAAACACACACAAAAACTACTGATGCATCAGAAAACAGGCCCTATATTTAAAAGCTTAGCTTAGGGGCACCTGGGAGGCTCAGTCGGTTGGGCATCTGACTTCGGCTCAGGTCATGATCTCGCGGTCTGTGAGTTCGAGCCCCGTGTCAGGCTCTGTGCTGACAGCTCAGAACCTGGAGCCTGTTTCGGATGCTGTGTCTCCCTCTCTCTCTGACCTTCCCCCATTCATGCTCTGTCTCTGTCTCAAAAAATGAATAAACGTTAAAAAAAAAAAAAAAAAAAAAAAAAAAAAAGCTTAGCTTGGAGCAAAGGTTCTCAAGAAAAGCACCTAGGACTGTCCTCTTTTTCAAAATAAGTGAACACATTTTTGGCTTGCACATGCTTTTCATGGGCTGAGAAACTTACGTCAACTGCAACACAAAGGAGAGTTCCAAACAAAGCATTTCCCTGGGTCCCTCACACCTTTTGAATGAATGACTAGAGACTCATGAGGGTGAAGTACACATTTATAATTATATGAGTCTAGAACCTTACTCCATCTTACATAAATACATAGCATTTTAGGAAAAATTTAATATGCAATGAATTCTTCAAGAACACACAACTATGTTAACATGTTGATTGCTTCTGACAAAGCTCCAAGCAAAACAAAGCTTTGTCAAAAGCAATCAACATGTTAAGAAAAGACACATAGGGTACATGAGTGGTTCAGTTGGTTAAGCATCTGACTCTTGGTTTCAGCTCAAGCTATGATCTCGCAGTTAATGAGTTCGAGCTCCACATCGGGCCCCATGTCAAGCCCCACGCTGACAGCATGGAGCTTACTTGGGATTCTCTTCACCTCTCTCTGCCCTTCCCCCTGCTATCTCTCTTAAATAAATAAATAAGAACTTTTTTAAAACAGTCACAGCCATTATCTTAAAAGCACTTGTTTTTGAATTGCTAATACAGATATTTTTAACTTGTATTTGTAGCTGTGGTCTTCCGAGTGATGCCACATGTCTGTACAAGAATCTACCATTTCATTATTCCTGGTACAGTCATGCCTAAGCATTTCCATATTGAAATTGTTATTTTTGAAAATGTAGTTGTTAAAGTCTTTCATAAAAAACTTTCATATAATTTCTCCTTCATAAGAGACTTACAGTAGGATAACATAATAATTTTTTTTTTTTTTTTTATCATTTCAGGATACTCAAGGACTGTTATAGACGAGGCAGCATGGGGTTTGAAGGAAGACAGCACTAGCAGGAAAAGAACTTCACAGATGACCTCAAACATATGAATGCAGCCCAGAGGAAACGCAAGTAACTAAGTTACTTTCCTTCAAGTACACAATGAATAAGAAAGAGTAACTTGAACTTGCATTAAGAAAAATTTAGGTTAGGTATTTTAAACACCATCCCATAAAAAAGGGCTGTAAATCGCCACAATGACTGAGAAATTTATCAGCATACTTCAGTCATTTAAGAATGTGATAAACAAAAGATTTGTTAAAAACTAAGTTGTACCATAAACTGTGGCAATTCTATAGTAATTCATTTAATACTTTAATGGCTCAAAATGTTTCAAAATGAACTTGTACAAAATTCAGTCTTCAAGTAACAACTTGGGAGCTTTTACAGTGATGTGAAAGAAATGGTGGGCGGGGTGTGCTATCTGTTCAGAACGTTTCAAGTTTGATGGCGGCCTGTGCTGCTAGTCTAACCATGACCTCTCCTCCCCACACCATCCAAAGTCGGGGAGAAACACAGGAAAAAAAGAAAAATAACACTTGCACTGAAAACAGCAAAGCTTATTTTGGGTACCTCTTAATCTAAATACAATGAAAGTTACTTTAAGAAATACGGATTCAGCATCACACATCCATATACATGTAAGCTACACCAGCCCCCACAAATATTCTCGTCACATAAGTATCATAACACCACTTGCACCTTTCATCCAAAAATGTAATGTGGGATGAAAAGTAGTTTACCAAACTTTAATATTCACCATAAGGTAATATTCAGCTATTAAGTATTTTGAATTCTTAGATTTACAACTGAATTTATTAATTCAATCAATAAAAATCTCTGGAGTTAACAATCTCACATATGTGACAGCTGTATGGGTGAGGCTTCAAGTTGGCATGAATCTCTCCGAAGGGGACTTTCTGTTACTTTTACTCCACGAATTCCAAGTTTGGTAAAGTAAACAAATTACCCTTTTTAAGTAACAAACATTTGCTCGTTTTTAATAAATCGATCATACACTACTTTAAATCAGTACTTATGACCAGGGTAATATGACTATTGGTACCAATCTGCATTGCAGGTCCCTAGGAGTCTGAAAACTCCAGACTGGGGACCATGGGTCTATAATGTATTAAGCTCTAAAAACAAAATAGAACTATTAAAAGCAAACTGATTTTTCACAAATGGACTCTCAATTTTAAACCACCCAATATTTCTTTGTCTAAAACCCAGAATTTTCCCTGTAGCTGAAATTCCACACATGGTCTCCATATCCCCAAAGAAATGCCCTTTCCAGATGAGTTCCTAAGAACAGAAGTATGTTTCTTCGAAGTCAGCAAGCTATTTATAAAAAATACAGTAGCCCCCAAGGGAAGATCAATTGGCAAGTATAAAATTACCTTTATATAGTGTAGTAGCTGCTATGCCCTTTCTTTTAAGGAGGACAAATACAACAATGATCAAAAAAATAAGGCATGTGGAACGTGATAATTTTAATATGGTGCCTGTCATTACAAGAGGAAAATACTACTGATTTTCATGACCCTGTAAAATATTTGAATTACCAACTAAACTTGCAAGTACGTAAATATCATAAAGCCAAATAATGTACTTTCATTACCACACCTATCATTTGAAACTAGAAAAAGCAACATCTTAAATGTTAAGATACCTTGTTTTTAGTAATGTTAAAACATAGCTTACTGATTTATGTAAGTTCTTCAACATGTAAATGGTTTATATTGAATATATGCTAAAATTTCCATCATTGCTTAAAATTAGACATAGTAATGTTCATATATATATATATATATATATATATATATATATATCTGTGTGTGTACATATTTTTGTCTATTCGGCTTAATTTGAATTACTTTTCTTCCAAACACTCACTGAAGACCACAGATGATATTTAAAACACTGTCCAACTGATGTGGCCTGCACATACCCAGGAAGAATGGAAAATGGCCAAAAAGAACCAAGACAGCCATGCCAGTGCATCTGGACTAAATTCTGTACCTCCCTACACTTGATCTACCTGTAAGAACCATACTCCCTTGGTATTTGTAAGAAATGCTAATGTCACTGTGCATAAATAGGTAAGAGGGGGGAAATGTGTTCACTCTTAGCACAAGTTACTGAAATAATCTCTACTTTCTTCATCTTTGTCCCCAAACTATATGACCCACTGCAACAAATTTTTATTAATAACCTACTATAGGCCAGACGCTGTGCTAGGCACTGGAGAGAAGAAGATGTACAAGACAAACAAGATCCCATGTTCACAGAGTTATTAACACAAAGTTTATAATCTAGTTGGAGAAAATAAATGTTTGTGTTTATGTATGTTTGTGGCTCCTTCTTTTATTGTAGAGTGCTTATTATATGCCAAGCACTAATGTGACAGCTTTAGGTTACCTCAATTGACTCAGTATCTGCGTAAACACACACATAAAAATTCAAGTAACCATCCATTAATGAAAAATAACAAAAGAATAAACATTAAAAGATAAAATATGATGAACCGCTATATAAATTAGAGGTATGTATTCAAAGAATATCAGTTACTGCATGAGGAAAATAAATTAATTCAGGAAATGATCGAATAAAAGTAAATTCAGATTAAATATAAGAAATATGTTCTAATACTAATATTGAATACTTCCCCAAAACTAAATTCTATTGTCACTCAATTCTATCCTTTTAATCTAAAATACTGTGTGTCCATGTTAATCTAATGCAAAATTCAAATCAGAAGTATATTTTTAAACATGCAACTTAAAGAATTTATGCTAACCATATTACTAAATCGTAAAGTTCAGCAAATTATAAATCATTTCTTTTTAAGATTTATTTATTTTTGAGAGAGAGGATGCACATGAGCACAAGTGGGAAAGGGGCAGAGAGAGGGGGAGAGAGAGAGACTCCCAAGCAGGCTCTGAGCTATCAACGCAGAGCCCAACTCGGGGCTCAAACTCACCAACAGTGAGATCATGACCTGAGCCAAAATCAAGAGTTGGATGCTTAACTGAGCCACTCAGACACCCCTATAAATCATTTTAAATTATCATCCATATCAGACTTCATGGAAACCAATGAACTTGTTTGACCAAGTGCCAATTGAACCGTCCTTATCAAAATTATCTAAATATGGAAATCTAGCATATCCCTCTATGAGGATGTTAACTTTTGCATGGACTGCCAGATGAATTTTCTTACTCTACCAGTTTACCAGTGGGGTTTGCACTATGTTCATTAGTCCTATGAGGATCATCCTTTCACCAGCCAGAGACAGCTGTAATATTTGCTAATACAAAAGTCTGTGAATTTCCAAACAGAAGCATCTATTTATCTAACAAACTTTTAGTGATCACCTTCTACAGCAGTTAATATTTTTTAATACTATCCTCAAAAGTGTTTTTATTTTTTTTAAATATATGAAATTTATTGTCAAATTGGTTTCCATACAACACCCAGTGCTCATCCCAACAGGTGCCCTCCTCAATACCCATCACCCACCCTCCCCTCCCTCCCACCCCCCATCAGCCCTCAGTTTGTTCTCAGTTTTTAAGAGTCTCTTATGCTTTGGCTCTCTCCCACTCTAACCTTTTTTTTTTCTTTTTTCCTTCCCCTCCCCCATGGGTTTCTGTTAAGTTTCTCAGGATCCACATAAGAGTGAAAATATATGGTATCTGTCTTTCTCTGTATGGCTTATTTCACTTAGCATCACACTCTCCAGTTCCATCCACGTTGCTACCAAGGGCCATATTTCATTCTTTCTCATTGCCACGTAGTACTCCATTGTGTATATAAACACACATTGTGTATATAAACCACAATTTCTTTATCCATTCATCAGTTGATGGACATTTAGGCTCTTTCCATAATTTGGCTATTGTTGAGAGTGCTACAGCAGTTAATATTTAAAGAGAGTGTCCTAGGAGCGCCTGGGTGGCTCAGTTGGTTAAGTGTCTGAATCTTCATTTCAGCTCAGGTCATGATGTCCCAGTTCATGGGTTCAAGGCCCACGTCGGGCTCTGTGCTGAGTGCAGAGTTGGCTTGGGATTCTGTCTCCCTCTCTCTCTCTGCTTCTCTCTCTCTTTCTCTCTCTCTCTCTCTCTCCTCAAAATAAATAAATAGACATTAAAAAAAATAAAATAAAAAATAAAGAGAGTATGCTAGTCACTGGGTTGGCCACACCCAGGAAGGTAAGTCTATCTATTACTCTCACAGGAAATGAAAGAGGAAAGGCAAGTATATTCCAAGAAAAAAGGGAAACACCCACGAGCAGAAAAAGAGATGAGGATATAAAAGCAATCTGGGATATCTGTTTGGAGTAAGTCTCAGAGAAAATGGGGGTAAAAGGCTAGATTGTGGATGGTGGGGTCAGCCTTAGACAGAAGAGGAGCACTACTTCCTGCACCCTTCCTCAGACCCACGGAGGGTGAACACACAGAATGCAGGCTACAGCTTGGATGGGGAAGAGATTTCATCTCTGTGTCTATAAACCTCTAGCAAAAGGATGTTTAGCATTTCCTTTCATTATGAAGGTAGGCAACAAATCACAGTGCCAATATCGGTAACCTTGTCACCAGTGGAAATCACAAACATTTTCATATCATATCTCAGTTATTACAGATATCTGTAAAAATGCTGTTTACATTACTAACTACTTTGAAATTAAGGTAGTCACATGACCCGCCACTGGAGCTTATTTCATGCACAATAAAGACTCACATATAATATCAGAAGTGTTTTTTATATTTTGAAAACTATCTCATTAACCAAAGGGATCCACGGCCCAGAAAAGGAAGAGCAACCACTCTGAAACATAAGAGACAAAATAAAGATGGGACGAATTATGTTGTCATTTCCTACCATTGCCTCAACTCTTTGGTCAAAGTCGGCAGCACAGAAGAGCCCTTGTGTTCATGATGCTGGGCGACCCTGAAGGAACGGTTATCAAGAACTAAGAGGAAGGAAAAGCAGCAACCCAGGGGACAATCCCCTATGTACTATAGGTTTTGACTGAAGGGTTAGAACAAACACAAAGAGAACAAACACAATATACCCTGAGACAGGCAACAGCTGCTGTAAAACTCCAGTAACCGAAGACCTTTTACTATGTTTCTAGGACTGCTTTCTCTCTCCAGCCCTTCCTCACTTCTCATTCCTATACCTTTCAATCTTTTATCTAGCATAGCCCACAGAAACTAAATAAATAACTAAAAACTTTATTATGCACCACCACACCTAACTGCCCATTCCATCTGTGCCCCAATGCTCCACCGCCTTTCCTCCAATCTGAATAAACAGTCTGTGCACTCACGTAAGCACCCATCTCCCTGCCCCACAGTCCCATCTTGGCACCAGATCCCATCTTGTGTGGCTAACTCAGTAACAGCACTACAGCCGTTCTCCCCACCTCACCCCATCCCGTCCCCTGCCTTGTATCTCTCCACTAAAGCACTCCCAGGCTTGAATTACTTTCATTAAAAAAAAAAATCAAAAGCAAGAACTTCTCTTGGACTCATTTCCTACTTCAAATACCATTCATTTCTCAGCTCGTTTTTTCCTCAAAAGAACTGTCTACACTTGCTACCTCCAATTCCAACCCTTCAGGCTTTCCATCAACTCCCGCCTGCTTCTGTCAAGGTCATCACTTGACCACCCCATATGTTGCTGAACTTTAAACAGGATTTAATAAGGTTATCAACTCCTTCTCCTTGAAATATTTTCATCACATGGCTGCCTGGTACACATAATCTCCTGAATGCCCTTCTACCTCACTATTTCCCAATCCTCCTTTTGCTGGTTCCTCTCTTCACATCCCCAACTTCTAAACGTCAGAGTGCTCTAGGATCAGTCTTCAAGTTTCTTTTCTATGTACACTCAATCTCTAAATGTCTCATTCCATCTATTGGTTTTAGGCAAAACCTCTATGCTAATGAAACCCAAAATTTCTATCTCCAGCCAGGTCCCTTCCCGAGATCCCCACCTCACATACCCATTTTAATCGAAATCTCAACATGTCCAAAGATGAACTTCTGGTTTCACCCACACTTTCACATGTCAGTCTCCCTCGGCCCCATAAATGGGAACTTCATCCTTTAATCTGGGAAAATCCTTGTACTTTCTCTTGATGTCTATTTATCTCCCACACATAATTCAAATTCTTCCACATCTCCCTTTATAATACATTCTGAATTTTACTTTTTCTCATCAGTTCCACCACTGCCACCCTGGCTCACCTGGGGTTGCTGTAATAGACTCCACAAGTCTCTGTCTTGTCCTATCTTTTGTCCTAACATTACTCTCCATGCAGCAGCCAGAACGATCTTTTTAAAGCCAATGACAACTCATGTTACTTACTTGATTAAAACATTCCAATGACTTTCCATATCACTAAAAATACAAGCTAAAGTCCTTACGAATGCCTGCAAGCCCGAACATGATCTGTTACACCTCTCTGAATACCCACTTAGGACCCTCCCTTTGGATCAGTCCACTCCAGGCTCACTGGCTTCCTCACTGGTCTTCAAGCACACTGGTCGCATTGCTGCCTTGAGTTATATGCCCTTTGTTCTTCACTCTGTCAGGACTGTCTTCTCCCAAAATAAAATAAAACGTACCTCACTCTTAATATATGAAAATCACTGCAGTGATTATTTCTTTAAAATAACATCTTCTCCCTTTTTTGTACTTCCATTACTGAAAACTGTCCCCATTGGGTACCTTTGGGGAATTAATCATGAAGAATTGTTATATACAGAAGTTCAATTAATTTTAATTCCCCCTTTAAAATGGCTTTCAGGGGAGCCTGGGTGGCTCAGTCGGTTGAGCATCCGACTTCGGCTCAGGTCATGATCTCGCGGTCTGTGAGTTCGAGCCCCGGCATCAGGCTCCGTGCAGACAGCTCGGAGCCTGGAGCCTGCTTCTGATTCTGTGTTTCCCTCTCTCTCTGCCCCTCCCCCGCTCATGCTCTGTCTCTGTCTCTCTCTGTCAAAAATAAATAAACATTAATTTTTTTTAAATAATAAAAAATAATAAAATGGCTTTCATAGACTCGCTGAAAGAGTTTAACTGAAATTTATCTTCACATTTCTTTGAATTCCTGAAAGGTTTGGACAGATAGACTAGAAGTGTATTTATTTACCAAATACTTCACCTATATATATTTTTTTACTTCAACTATATTAAATACTTTTATTCTTACTTCCCCTGCAATTTGCAAGACACTTTCTAATATACTTCATAAAGTAACCAAGATTTAAACACAGATTCCTAGAGGGAAATAATTCTTCCAAATCCTTTGCCTATATCCTGGGCTTCTATTAAATCCAGATAATAACACTCAGTATTTCTTCTTACAATTTCATGTAAATGGACTAGATCCCAACTTTTTGCTTATACCTAAGTAGAATTTTATTAAAAATTGTTTTTATAGAGGCATCTGGGTGGCTCAGTCAGTTAAGTGTTTGACTCTTGATGTCAGCTCAGGTCATGATCGCACAGTTCGTGGGTTCAAGCCCTATGTCGGGGCTCCACACCATTAGTGCAGAGTGTGCTTGGGATTCTCTCTCCCTCTCTCTCTCTCTCTCTCTCTGCACCTCCCTCTCTCCCCCTCAAAATAAATAAACTTTAAGAAATTGGTTTTATAAAGCTCAAACAGAGGATATAAAGTAGAAACTTTAGACTGTTATTGAAACAAATAGGAGTCTGCCTCTAAGTTTTGAAATAGCCTTTCCTAAAATAAGAACTTCCTACTTATTTTCAGTCTCACCTTTTCTAACTTAACAATTTATGAACTGCCTTAAAATTCAACAACTTTCTGAGGCTGAAGTGAAATTATTAAAAGATATAAGTTTAAATATATTAAATAGCCAAGATACAGAGATAATTCAAGGGTCCATTAGTAGATGAATGAGTAAAGAGGAGGCACATATACATGAAATATTACTGAGCCATAAAAAACATGAGATCTTGTCATTTGCAACAACATGAATGGAACTAGAGGGTATAACGCTAAGTGAAGTAAGTCAGAGAAAAACAAATACCCTATGATTTCAGTCATATGCCGATGCAAGAAACAAAACAAATGAGCAAACAAAAAACAGACTCTTAAATACAGAGAACAAACTGATGGCTGCCAGAGGGAAGGTGGGTGGGGGGAAACAGAGAAAGGGGTTAAGAGTATAATTACCATGATGAGCACTGAGTAACGTATAGAATAACTGAATCATTATATTGTACACCTGAAACTAATATGACACTGTATGTTAATTATACTTCAATAAAAATCAATAAACAACTACTTGTAAGTATTCACAAGGTACTTAATTACCACCAGATTCTGAACAGGATATAAAGTTAAGTGAGGCAATTTTCTGCCCTCCAAGATTTTATAATCTAGCCAGGAATTAAAAGGAAATGAAAGGGACCAAATATTTCTCTAACTATCATGTGCCAAGCACTGAGTAGGGCAGGAGACATGAACTATATCAGTTAATCCATGTAACCACTCAGGGAAGAAGAAAAAAAAGTATAGAGAGAGAGAGAGAAAGAAAGAGCGAACGAGCCTACAAAAAATATTCCCCCATAACTTTCTACCCATTTACTCCTTAAATTATGTAGTTAAATCCCCTAAAAAAATTTGTCATCTGTGATAAATTATTTTATAAAATTTCTAATTATCAACATTCAGCAAT
Organism: Leopardus geoffroyi; assembly: GCF_018350155.1. Classification (NCBI taxonomy): domain Eukaryota; kingdom Metazoa; phylum Chordata; class Mammalia; order Carnivora; family Felidae; genus Leopardus; species Leopardus geoffroyi. The sequence continues at coordinate 126,383,243 of NC_059327.1, forward strand.
GATTTTCTCTCTCTCATCCCTTAGTGCTAACATTCTATTTTGCTATATTTTAATTGGTGACAGCAGAAAAGTCTTGCAAGAAGCTAAACCAAAAGAACAGTACAATTACTAATCTAATTCTTCCTCTTTCTTCCTCTCTTGATCTTCTCTAAAGAAGGGCATAGGTGAAGTACATGCCTTCTAAATTCTGGCCCACTATTATCTCAGCCACAGGCATTAATCTTATCAATTTGCACTCCTGATTACTGAAAAACATGTCTCACTGAGAATTATCCAGCGATCAATATGAAATTGATTTGGAATCCAGAGCCATTACTTCTTCCTTTTTTCAGCACATCCTCCTTCCCTAGAGCAAAATCCTGTATCAAATTAGACGGCCTATGCCTGCGAGTGTGCAGAGAATCCAGAGGGAGAGAGACAGGGGACAGCAGAGAGGGAGAGACCTGGCCAACACCCCCATCCCCACAGTCTTCTGAGGCAAGCTCTTCTATACAGTACACCCCATCCCTCTGTCCCAGAGATGGGTCAGGTGAGGAACTAACTTGGGTCCTCTCCCACACTTTCTCCCAGACACTGTAATTGTGAACAGAGAATGTGGCCAGAGATAAGTCATCCACTTGAAGGATGTCTAGACATAGGTCAACTGGCAAGTGGCTCCAATTCTAAAGCCTTGCTGTTCAATTCTTTCTTTGGACCACCCCCAAATCCTCTCACTAAGCCTATTTTCCTTACAATTAGCTTATGTTTCCTATAACTGTAGCACAGGTGGCTGGGCTGGGGTGACAATGGGACAGGGCAAGAAAAAGCCACAAAGGAAGATGAGTGGAATTAAACAATCCACAATGAAATTATTCAAATAATTTGTGATTATTCAAATCATACTAATGATTCAAAATGGACAGGTATGTTTATATTTAATATTTCTTCAAAGTTTCTGGTCTTAGGGTTACAATCCCAGCTCCTTCTTCACTATCCCAACAAGACTGGAAATCCATCATGGAACTGACAGAAACATAAAGTCAGTCCCCAAAATAAAAAGGGTGAGTTGCATGCATCTCAATGAGGCTCAGAGAGAAAATAATTCTTAAGGCTTTCACCCAGTTGTTGATTACCAACACAAAAATGAAACTCATTCACCACACTTCTTTTGAACAGCAGCTGGTGCTTCCAAAAACATTTTTTGGAAGTTTCCAATTTATCACTGAACGGACAGGCACATAAAATAATAACCAAAAGATGAACCTTATAATTCAATATTCTGATTAGTTAAAATAAACTTCTCTAACAATACACCATATGATGACCCACATAACAACAAGGATAAAAGAACCCTAGTTCTATTTTATTGGTAAAGAATGGCCCCATTAACCATTCATTTGAAGTTAGACACCTGAAAGCAACCTGGAAGAAGAAACACATCAAAGACCCAGTGAAGCATGACTTCAAAAGGTATTGCACAGATGTGAGCTTGCAGGAAACAGCCCACTCTGAGGCCAGAACTCAAACACAGGGTTGGCCTTCACTTTCAAACTACGAAAGACTCTGAATGGTATCACCACAAACTGCTTTCACAGTAAACTTCCCTAGATTCAACTGGAAAAGTTTCCTTTTTAATTAATTTAAAAAAACTAGAATTTAACACTGTAAAGATCATGATCCCTAGAATCTAGTTCCCTGGGTTCTCCTGCTTGACTCTTTACTAGCTGCATGCATAAGGCTGGGCAAGTTATTTAATCACCCTAGAACTTGACTTTCTCAGGGTTAATGTAAGCAGTAAATGTGGTTATATTTTAAACATTAAAACGGTGGCTGGCACATAGTAAGTCCTATTCCTGCCTGAAAATAATTAAGAGTTTTTCTTTACTATCCAAGTCTCATACAAGATCCAGGTATCAGAGTAAATGGATAACTCTATTTCCTAAAAATAGATCAGCACAAGTGTGTATTTATGTTTGTGTATGTGTGTGTGCGTAAAGTGCAAGTATCATTAAATTTAAAAGGTATTGAACAGTACCGTGAGACACTTTCATTAATGATGATAAATAGATTTTTTTTCTTAGTTATTTTTCATCCTATAATTACCTCAGAGAAAACTGGGGTGAAGAGTTCAATTCTGGTTTTTAAAATGTCCTACAGCACAATTATAGCTACAACACACATTCAGAGACTAAGCTTAATGACCCAGAGCACAAAGCATGTTTTTAAAATAAGTATCCTCAGATATTTTTACTATGGTTATTAATACCTAAGAAGGAGTTAATTCCAGTGATTATATGTAGTTGTACATAAAGATGAATTGTGGAAAACTTATCCTTAAAATGGACAATATTTTCACGGCTTAAAATAGATCTAGAATACGGTATTTAATATCTTTCGGTGTTCTCTTTCCACATCAAATGTGTGTTTACATTGAAGACTGTTAGCTTAGGATTATGTAAGACTTGTTTACAAATACCTACTGATACCAAAGGAGGTTTGAACACAGGTCAAACAATAGCTTAGAATCATTCATTTTACTCAAGGATTTTAAGGAAATTTTTGATTTATACTAAAGCATGTCATGGAAGACAATGTAAAATTATAATTAATATTTAATATAAAACAGGAGACATTAAAAGTTGTGCTTCAGGCTACTTGTCCAAGGCCCCAGGGGTGTGTGTTTGCTCTCCCTTCCCATTAGCCAGTGGGAACTCCTGACTGTATCATCAGTCTGTTTTCTTACTTCCCAGTAAGGGCTAGTTTCCAACGGGGCTACATGTAATCGCGGGACCAGGGATGGAATTTGCAATCTAGCTGCAGTCTAATCAGAGCGAGTCTTAGCATTCTCACTAGAATTTCTGGAGTAAATGCACATGGCTGTAACTCTGGACAACACGGAATGAAGATGTGAAGCAATGAGGACATCCCACCTGGGGATGACAAATGTGGAGCAGGGCAGAGGCCAGAGTATTTTAGGAAACAAAGTTGGATCCCAATGACATCCTGAGCCTCTGGATCAAACCTTGCCTGAAGCTGATATCCCTGAACCTTTTTTTATTTTGTGAGCCAGTGCATTTCTTCCACTGTTTAAGAGAGTCTGAGATGCACTTTCTATAACATAGTATTTTTTTGTGTAAAAGTTGAAAAAACATTGAGAAAAAAAGAGCAGAGACTTTATTACCCATTGATCTTTTCTATTACTCAAGTCAATGCCTCTGTCTCACCCCACATACTATTCTTTCTCCTCTCCCTCACTATTCCTTTGTACTTGACGTTAAGAATTTCCATCAATCTGTGTCTATCCCTTTCTTTAGGAATTCGCTTAAACTTCCAAGCCCCTGTCTATGGCAGTCAGTCCTGAATCATCAAACCAAAATTTAAATGAATCTGCACTGGTTTCTTTCATGCCATTTTTGACATCTATATACTATGAACCTGAGAACCCTAGCCCATTTCTTCAGTATGAAAAACTAATTATTATTATAAACGGGGGAAAGTGAATAGAGGTATGCATTCATACATAAAGTTTCATTTCTGTTACTGAAAAGTTATACTTGAAAATGCGTTGTTAATCTTCCTACACTTCCAAACTTTCAACAAGACACAGATCTTTATCTGCCCTTCTCCTCCTCCTCCTGCTAGTTTCGTAGGAAATGTTCTCCTTTCTGCCCATCAAGACCAATCTCTCTCTCTATACTCCCCCAGTTGGTCTGCTACATTTTGAATTATTTTGTTCTTCCGTATCTTTCCTTATAGCTTAAAGCATTTTTAAGTCTCTTCTTTCCCAAATCAAAAATAAATACATAAAACCACATCATACAACCTCTGCCCCAAAGCCCATCTAATTCTTCTTTTCTGTATAAAATAAACTGTCTTTTTTTTTAACCTTTCGTAAAATTCCACTAAAAGTTTGAAATCATATACACCGCTCACATTATGTTTCTATTTCACGACCTTGTTCCAAGGCAACCAATTTCACCTCTTACTTGTGTTTTCTCTGCCCTTTGGCCACACCAAACCCCAGCATAGCCTCTCAGACACATCATGCATAGCAGCTTGTGTGTGTGTCTCCTTATTTGTGTCATGCCGCTTCCTCCTCGTCTTTCAAGATTTAGCACAGGTACCATTTCATCCACAAAGCCTTTTCCCACCTGCCTCTGTGACTCCCCACACAATTTCCTGATTTCTATCGCAGTAGAAAACTTGCCTACAGCAAATGATACTGTTTTTGAGATAGCAAAAAAATTTTTAAGTGCAAGCATGTAAAAACAAAGCAGGTGTTTTTTTTTTTTAAACATTTTTTTTTTACATTTAAGACAGAAAACAACTAACTGTTCACAGAAGGTCTTTTGGTCAATAATAAGATTATCCCAGGGCACCTGGGTGGCTCAGTCGGTTAAGTGTCCAACTTCGGCTCACGTCATGATCTCACGGTTCATGGGTTCAAGCCCCACGTTGGGCTCTGTGCTGACAGCTCAGAGCATGGAGCCTGCTTCGGATTCTGTGTCTCCCTCTCTGCCCCTCCCCTCGCTCACATTCTCTCTCTCTCAAAATAAATAAACATTAAAATAACAATAACAATAATAACAATAATAATAATAGGCTTATCCAGAAAAAAATAATAGAGATCTAAGGTATTTAATAGCCTGTGGCCTTTTTGCCCATCTTTCTGAAGTTGGGAACCCCATAAAAACATGACTCCACATCTATGTGTCGCATTCTGCCGTATGGTTCCGCTATGCCAAAAATATTCCTAATAGTCCAACATTTACACCTCACCTAAAATCCAATCACAATAAGTATTCCTATTTTTTTTCAGGCAGAAAAAGATAAATCAAAACGTACTGTTTGTAAACATCACCTTTCGGATATCAGTTTCTTTTTTTAAGTTTTTATTTATTATTTTTTAGTAATATTTACACCCAACATGAGGCTCAAACTCACAACCCTGAGATCAAGAGTTGCATGCTTTTCTGACTGAGCTAGCCAAGTGACCCAGTATCATTTTCTTTCATGCCTAATATTCCTTTCATCAAATATATAAACTGAAGTATACAATGTTTTTCTAACCGTAAGAACATATAATTGTTGATTTTACTTTACAGTATTAAATCAGTATTTCTATTTGGGAAAAAAACTATAATTAAAATTGATAACTACTAATCATCAGTGTCCCATTTCAAAACAAAGAAATCGTGTAAGTTAGAATTTTTTGAAAAATTATCACAAACATTACATTTTTGGCCCATAAGAAAAACAGATTTTAGCAGTATAATAGTTTAGAACGTGGGCCTTGGTTCAAACTACCTAAGCTCAACTTAGCTATGAGATTTTGAGCACTTAACTCCTCATGGTTTTTACTTTTAATATTTGAGGATTAAATAAATTAATGAGAACAAATTAAAGGGTTTTAAAGAGTGCTTGGCACAGAGTAAATGGAAAAAAAAAAAAGAAAAGAAAAAAAAAGTTACCTATGCTTCTATGTCAAAAGAAAAACCTCATATATCAAATTAAAATACAAATTTGGTAAGTATTCCCAAATCCTCACAGGTGGCTATTTTCCCCCAATATATAATAAGCTCCTAAAAAATAAACAAGAGCAAAGACGAACAACTGATGAAAACTAGTCACAGTCAACACAAATGAAGATTTGACCAAAAAATAAAAATCAAATCAAATCAAACATAGTTTCTATATGAAAAGATACCGAACTCTCCTAAGAAAAATGCAAAACAAACATCAGAGAGACAGAATCTTTTCTTTGCCAGCTTCGTAAAAGTCTAAGAGCTTGCTGAGACAGCCACCGGTGGCATCTATGGACACAGACGTGACCACGTGCTGTACTGAGCGTGGAAATCAGCACAAGCGCTGTGGCGTACAAAGTCTCCATGCTCCAGGAGACGTTCCCACCGTTCTATGCACGTGTCGTCTGTGAATAAAAATTACCGGAAAACCCAAACACTTTATATCCATACAGTGAACTTAAAAGAACTATATGCAGCATTTAAAGGAATTATGCAGGGGTGCCTAGGTGGCTCAGTCTGTTAAGCATCCCACTTCAGCTCAGGGGCTCAGGTCACGATCTGGCAGTTCGTGAGTTTGGGCCCCGCAGCAGGCTCTGTGCTGACAGGTCAGAGCCTGCTAGAGATCTTCTGTCTTCCTCTCTCTCTGCCCCTCCCCTGCTCATTCTTTCTTTCTCTTTCTCTCTCTTTCTTTCTCTCTCTCTCTCTCTCTCTCTCTCTCTCTCTCTCTCCCTCCCTCCCTCCCCCCCTCTCAAAAATAAATAAATATTGAAAAATCAGGGCACCTGGGTGGCTTAAGCATCTGACTTCGGCTCGGGTCATGATCTCACGGTTCGTGGGTTCCAGCCCCGTGTTGGGCTCTGTGCTGACAGCTCAGAGCCTGGAACCTGCTTCGGATTCTGTGTCTCCTTCTCTACCCCTCCCCGACTCGCTCGCTCTCTCTCTCTCAAAAAATGAACACTCAAAAAATATTTTTAATAGAAAAAATAAAGGAATTATGCAGCTTTGTATGTATTAATATGGAATACCCGACAACACTTACTGTCAACTGAAAGCAAAGTGTATACAGCTACTCTAAGTTGTATTTAAAAGACACGTATGTTATATGTGGTATGTATGCTCTATACACTGTTGTATAGCATGGATATGTGTATATGCACGCACATATATAATATACATAAATACACATACACTCTGGAAGAAGAACAAGAATCTGGTCACAGCAATTGTCTCTGGGAAGGGCACCTGAGTGGTTGGAAGACAGGAACAAGGAGAAAGCTTGGTTTTACAGCTTTTCAGTTTTGTACCAAGTACAAAAACCTAAAAATCCTATTCACCCAGTAAATTAAATCATTTTATTTTAAATCAAGTTGCTAAATATTTTTTATATTCTGTTGTACTAAGCCCCTAAAAAAGCATCTATCCATGCTCAAGGACCACATGTAGGTGATAATCTCCTTCCATTTTTCCAGCGGTCATCTCCTTTAAGTGACTCATTATGGAAAATTTCCACAAAGATTAGAATGTATACCAAGAAACATTACTGAAAATGACTTCATGTACAGTAAGTTCCATCACTACCCAATTAACTACCAACAATAGGAACCATGATAGCTTTTCAGTGGTTGGTAGTCTTGCTTTTTAAATAATTAGTAGGTATTAGGAGATAAAATCTTGAAATAGTACAGTTTTACAAAAGTTATACTTGAATATCTTCAATATAACTTGGCATCTAAAAGAAGGTTACTGCATCTTTCTGACCGTAATCACCGAAGACATTATCACTATGACAATGTAAAATATTTTGCCAACTGATGTAATTTACTGCAATTCTGAAAACTTGTTAACATCACTAGAAGATCATTCCACTTTTAAAAGTCATTTCTTTTAGAAAATAATTTCAGGCAAAGTGTCAGCATGCATAGGGAATAACTTTGTAGTTGAACATCTTGTGTGCATACTGCTGCGAAAAAACAATGTCAACAAAGTATGTCTTACATTTTAAAAACTGCTGTAAAGATAACCCCCACTGCTCTATGGAACATTAAAATGCTCTACAAAAAGATCTTTACAAGTGTCTACATAATCAAAGGGGACTCAGACAACCAATAAAATCCACATGTCTTCCAAAACAGGCCGGGAAACTGCAAAAGTGAATGCCTGTCAAATAGACAATGCCTCATCAAGGTGAGAAAAAGCTATTCCCTATTCCCTATATCCCATTTTCAAAAAACAAAAAACAAAACAAACAAACAAAAAACCCTAACAAACAGCACAGAGTCCTCTGTGATTTTAATGACAGCCTCATTCTTAAGAAATGTTGGGTTCAGTCAGGTGGGAAGATGAGCTCCCCTCACCATCAAACTATCTGAAGTAGGCACTGCCCCTTCCCCTTCTGAGTTAAGATGTGGAAGGGCTGCAAACTGCTGGTGATGCTGAACGCTCTGTACTGGATAATCAGTGATCTGGAAAGTATAAAACACACCCATTCTGGTGAGCCATTTTATTGGTTCTGGTTCATAAGGTTCTACACGATAGAATTTCACGTCCTACACTAAACCTTAAGCTCCAGGTGAAACAGAAGTTTAACGTCTTTAAATGGGTTTAATTTTGATCAGGTTTTCACCGCCAAGGCCTTCACTGTAGAGGCCTTCAGAGATTCACACAAAATCTTGGGAGTTGCAAAGGTAGGTGGTTGGTTACCCTCAGCTCTTCAAAGAGGAGGTAAAGGGGAGAAAAAAGAAAGGTTTTCCAGTGTGCAATGTTGCAGGGAAGCTGCAGGAAGGCAGGAAAAAGAAAGGAGAAACATACTAAGAGTAGGGAGACAGTAGGACAAGTATAAGGAAAAACAGTGACAGGAGAAAAGGAAGATCCACACAGACCTTGATTACAACCTAAGGAACTGGTCTGTCCCCTGAAACAAATCTGTACTTGTAAGACTCATGCGGGAGCCTTGGAGTCCAACCTGTTCTGATTCTCAATGACTTCCTGCAAGCAACTGCCTCGGGGTGCTCACCTGCAGATGCACAGCCAGGGACACAACTGTGCCTCTTGCAGCCCCATAAGCAGCTAGCCGGTGAGATTTACATCCCAAAACCAAACATTATACTCTGTACGGGAAGTTCTCAAGTACACTTGCATACAGTGAAGCATTTACTTTCTCAACTTTCAAGAACAATGACAGATGTCTAATCTCATGGATCAGGATTACGTGGTGCCTGTGTTTATAATACCCAAATATCCTTAGTTCCCAAGTGTATACAGGGCAATGTATTCATTCATAATTCACTCACTCCCTCACATGCACACTCCCCATATTTTTTCTGTGCCTAAAGAACACTTCTGGGTCCGTAACATGCTACAGAATAGACAACAAATAACCCAGATATATCATTATAAAGTGTAAAATTCTATATGGAACATAGCTAGTAACAGGGGACAGCATGTAACCTGGGGTGTGGAGGGCTGGTGGGAATATCAGCAAAGGCTAGGCTAAGGATGTGCCTTTTGAATTCAAATTGGAAGCATGAGAAAACAATCAGTTGGCCAAGGGAAGATGACGAAGAAAGCATTCTAGGAGAGCAAATAACAAGCAGGTACAAAATCCCCCAAATTTGATGAGGAGTTTGGAAAGTGTAGGGGCCAAAAGTGTGGAGAATGGATAGCGGCCAGGTAACAAGACTATTTTATGGACCTTGTTAAGGATATTTTCTATATCCTGAGAAAGGTTACTGATAGTCAAATGAAGCATGATAATTACTAGTATTTACTGATCATCTACTATGTGTTAGGAACTATTCCAAGGACTTCGTATTAATTTTTTTAATCCTCATAAAAAACTATGAAGCAGGTGCTACTGGTACCTACATTTAAAGATGACAAACCTCTATTAACAACACAAAGAAAAGTTAAATGATGGGCTCGGTGTAAGTGCAGAGTAGGATGTGACCCATACAGTATGACTTTTATACTTCCTTTATTTTTGAGACCAACCTAATCAAATAAATAAGTCCTCTGCTCCATGGTGCAGATAAACCTTCCTCTATTGACTCAAGGGACTCAAATTAATTGGAATAATAATAGTGCCTGGAGTAGATGATCATTTACCTCCAGTAGTAAATTTTAAAAAAAAGTAATTCACACTTATATTGACATCATTAATATCCACCTCTATTATTTTAGACATTATGGCAATCTCTATATAGAGGTAAATTCTCCAAAAGGAAGCCCCAGTAATAACAGTACCTGAAAAAGTTTTTAAAAGGAAAGGAAGAAGAATCTAAAATTATAAACTATACAGAATCAAATCCTACCTATGATGCTGATAATTAATAGGTAATTAATAGTGACTCAAAAATATTTTAAACATTAAAATTTTAATTTCAAGTCTAGCTTTTTTGACACAGTATGAATAGCTTATTCATCTGAAGAGACATAATTATATTCACAAATACAAAATGTACTGAAGCACACAGATGCAAACACATATATGGATAGAATTGTAGAGTCACACATGGTTTTTACACACTAACATTTCTGAAAAGGGTTTGAAGTCATAAATATGTGTAATACTATTTTCTTTAAATTTAGAATTTTCCCTTTTAAAGATGTTCAAATAATTTATTATTGGTTTCTAAGGAAATTCACGATAACTCAAAAATATGCAAATTTATTTAATAGAAATATTTTCTTATGATAGTCTAAACATATTTATCAGAACAGGACTGCACAAGTCCATCATGACATATTTATGTAATTAAGTTTCACTTCCTAGCATTTTAAAATTCAGGATAATTACAGTCTTTGTTTTTTCTACAATTCAATGCACAAAAGATGAATGCACTGAATTTTATGCTACATGATGAACTGCCTACAGCTTAAAGAGATGCTTCCAAACTGAGGACTGTTTTCTCCTCCAAAATTTAGAAATATTTAAAAACAGAGGTGCCTGGGTGGCTCAGTGGGTTAAGCACCTGACACTTGACCTCGGCTCAGGTCATGATCTCACAGTTTGTGAGCTCGAGTCCCGTGTTGGGCTCTGTGCTGACAGCTCAGAGCCCACTTCAGATCCTCTGTCGCTCTCTCTCTCTCTGCCCCTCCCCTACTTGCACTCTCTCAAAAATAAACATTTTAAAAAATATATTCATAGAATATTCCTGCACTATTTTTCAAGTTAATCGCCATGCAATATAATAAACTGCATCAATCACATCACAATGTTTTATTCTACATTCCCTCTGAAAAACTTTCCTTAATTCCCAAGGCCCAGAATGTGTGCCCCTCCTTTTCCCCAGCATCTTGAACTTCCTTACCAGAGCACTTCACTCTTTAGGCAGTACTTACTTGCCTCTACCTTCCGGGACATTAGAAGCTCGGTGACGATCAGCACTGCATGTACCTATGTATGTATGTTCGGCACTTAGCACAGTGCCTACCAAGCCCCTACTATCCAGCCAAGAAGTAACTGTCGAGGTAATTTCCTAAGAGCAGAATCATAAGGAAATCAAAAGCAACCTAACGACCTGCTAGAATAAACTGAGAGAAACATGATGCTTTATTAAAAAATAATAATAATAAAGGCATAGCACCTTAGGAAAATGAAAATCCTGAGGAACCGTGCTTTCTAATCCACGATGTGCAAGTATGCACTTCTTCAACTTACAGAAGCATAAATCTGAAGCAGTCAGGGTGTGGTATATAAAGTCAGATACATAATCTAAAGCTAATCCAACTCCACTTTTACTAAATCCTGAATCATTAACTTTCAACACCTTTTACATTCTACCACACCTATTCTACTTGGCAAGAATGCACTTACTTTTTTTTTTTTCCTTTGATGAATTCTTTCACATACACACACACACACCCTTGCATGACAACCTGAGACCTAAACATCACTACTCAGAAAAGAATAGTGACTTTCTTGTAAAAGCAGGAGTATTTTAAGTTCATTAGCTTTTATTTTCCAGAGTATGTTCCAGGAACTCAGTTCAGTGGTTCTAACATGCATCAAAATCACCTGGAAAGCTTGTTAAACTACAGACTGCTGGGCCCCACCATCAGTGAATCTGATTTTTTCAAAAGGTTTGGGGTGGGGCCCGGGTGATGGTGATGCTGCTGATCTTGGGACCACACAACATCTAACGCCCTAGCGTGCTGTGAAGAGATGTTTCATGAGGGGAAAATATCCATTCTCAAATACTGTTGGAAAATGCTACACATTCTGTATACCTCTTAAGATCTCACTATACCAGGGCACTTGGGTGGCTTAGTTGGTTGAGCATCCAACTCTTGATTTTGGTTCAGGTCATGATCCCAGGGTCATGGGATGGAGCCCTGCGTCAGCATGGAGCCTGCCTGAGATTCTCTCTTTCTTTCTTTCTTTCTCCCTCTCTCTCTCAAATTAATATATTTTTTAAAAGATTTCACTATACACATTAACATATTAAAATCTCTGAAAAGTTCTGCAGTAAATTAGCTGTTTTTACTTTAACAAAAAAACTATTTAAACCTGGAATCTTTTAATCAGAGAGAAATCATTAACATCTCACTATACTCTGTAGAATACACTGAAAAAAATCTTCATTTGACTCTTTTTAGCTGTTTCCTTAAAATATATTTTAGCAGAAAATAATTTTGCCCTTGGAAATAATCCAACTTCTTACTAAGGATCCCTATCCAAATAAAACAGTCTCTCAATCTCAGATCAGGCAGTTCAACCAATCACGTGCACCATTTCTGGCCGTGCTACTTTTGTAGCTCTTGGTGTGAAGTAAATATCAAGATCACACCATGCTTCAACCATTAATCCAATTAACTACATATAATGCATAATTTAACATCATTCTGAATCTGAATTACTGAAAGCCACAAATGCAACTTATCTGTTCACATTTACTAATAAAATGCTTAAAACAATGGAATGAAAGACTTTAAGTATGTTCAGGTCAAAATATCCTCTCACACATGATCTTATCTGGTGTTTAGAAACACCTTGAGTGGAGCTGATACGGGAGGCATTTCACTCTTACCCTGTTGTCTTACTGAGAAAAGGAGCAGCAAAGTGAGTCACCGATTCGTGGAACTGGGTGACGACATGTCTTTTGACTAACGTTCCAGTCGTCTCTCATTACACTTCACCGCCTTGCTATAACTTTCATACTCATCCTGCTCACTTTAGGGAGGAACTTTTCTCTTTCTCCTTTTCATCCCAAAAATTGCATGGGAAATACATATTTTAAATCTTTCACGTTACAGTACAGATGGGTACATTCAAATACTGCTATATTAGAAGCCAAGCACTGCTGGCTGCCATGAGAACTGCAAAAATGAATTACTAGAAAAATAAAATGAAAGAAAAGAGTCCATTCTAAATGAACATATCAGTGAATGTTTAATAGGATTTAAAGAATTTAAGCCCCATCAGGAAAAAGATTTTTGGCAGTTCTGGTACCTAACCCAGGGACTGGCACCGTGTAGGTGTTCCACGTGTATTTACTGAACTAGTGGATCAGCGACTGAGAGGCAGCAATTTGAAAACAGCACAGAAACAAACAGTATGTTTAAAAGAGTTTAATCCTTGGGGCACCTGGGTGGCTCATTCAGGACTTTGGCTCAGGTCATGATCTCACAGTTGGTGAGTTTGAGCCCCACGTCGGGCTCTGTGCTGACAGCTCAGAGGCTGGAACCTGCTTCGGATTCTGTGTCTCCCTCTCTCTCTGCCCTGCGTGCGTGCTCTCTCTGTCTCTCTCTCTCTCTCTCTCTCTCTCTCAAAAAATAAACATTAAAGAATATTTTTTAACAATAAAAGAGTTTAATCCTTTATACAAACTTTAATTTAAAAGGATCACCAATATTTCCAAAGGGTAATATAAACCTTATATAACATAATCATAATGTGTTATATCAAGAACAGAGGTTCTACCACTTAAAACTTTCCCTACCAAAGGAGATGCTTTTGCTACTCGGAGAAACACAGCAGGAGACTGCGGATAGGGTAAAGAGAACACCTATTACACAGAATGCCATTTGAGGAACAGTACTCATTTAATGAGCTAAACTAGATCATATTTCATGCCAGAAAAATTACTTCCTAAAAAACTCACAGATTTCTTTAGAATTCAATATTTTGGGCTTATTTTTATAATTATATCATTTTCAAAACAGTAATATGCTACATTTTAATCCCATAAATTATTTTAGTTAAAGAATTTACATCTGTTTGGCAAGTCGTATCAAAGTTACTGTATTTTAATTCCTCTATTTTATTGGCAAAATTGTTACTCTTGGAAATATAACATCTTTCACTGAAATCTCTTAAGGCTAAATAAAATTATTCATTTCAGTTTCAACAATATTATGAGTATATATTTACCTTTCCTTGGGGGTAGGTAGAATAAAATTTTTCCTAAATTACTAATAACAGAGACTTCTGACAGAAGTCAGGGTAGCAATTATGCATCTGTTTCCATTTTTATTATTGTACAGAACTTTCCAGATGTTTCTCCATTGGTAAGTCCCCGAAGAATACATTTACTAGGTTCCCTTTATAATCACCTTACTAATGGTAACAGCAATTGAATAGAAAAAGAAAAAACATGTTCATAGGAACCTCTATGATTCCATAATTTTTATATAACAAGAAAATCTGAAATCCACAAGAGCAACTTTCCCTCCAAAAAAGGTTTAAACAAATGAGAGCAAGGACACGGCAGAAAAGCACAGTGGGAAAGAGAACAAAGTAAGCAGGAAGTAAATCTGGAAGCAGTCTGGCCCCTAGTGAGTTTTTACGCATGTTGAAAGAAGAGCCCAGTGCCACAGGTGTGCAAATGACTGCCCTTGACTGAGAGGAGTAACATCTGCAATATTCCTTCAACCCTTAGTTAACCTTAACATTCCTCCCGAACTATGAACTACACCACCAACAGACTGCAGCCAAAAATCCAATGTAAGACTTCTAGTTAGTCCACAACTACTTAACTGACATTTCATTTATGCCTCACAACGTACCTTCAAAAACCTAAGTTCTACATTCAGTACTGCTTCCTGTCAATTCATTTATCAAAGAAAATAAGAAATAAAATATGATTTCATTTTTTTTCACGTAACTAATTTTAAAACTCATTTTTACACAACTAAAAATAAACTTTTAAATCCTGTCCCAGTAACTAATGGCATGGGAAAAAATAATATCCGTAATGCAAAGGCCTGAAACAAATAACAAATGTTATCACATGCCTGGCTTCGAAGTTTAGAAAACCAGAAAAAAATTCCTTTGTTGTGGTATTTCTTTTTGAATTCTCCACAAATGTAATGTGTCTTTTTGACAATTGTTTTTTTTTTATTTTCCCACAGAACTATTTTCATTCACATGCAATGAAATCCATTTTGCTTCCATATTCAGCAAAGCACTCTGACATTTGTACACAGATTTATGTATTACGGTAGCAGCTCTGATTTCAACACAAATAAGTCTAAACCAGTCATTATCGTCCATTTCCCTTGTCAACGGTGGTTTAGGAACAGGCAAGTGGCCTAATTCTTGCCAATGAGAAGACAGGGCAAGACTGCTGCGGGGCCTCTGAAGAAGGTTTCTTCCTTCCATACTAGGAAAGAGACATAATAAAAGATGGTATCTATTCTTCTGGAAATGTTCTCATATCTGAAGGTGGAGTGTGGTGCTAAGAGTCAGAGGATGAGGCCAACACAGAATGTCAGACACTGCAGACGAACAACAGCAAACAAAAAACAAAAACAAACAAACAAAAACTCTGTGATGACATTGAGCCTCTAGTCTGAATCAGTCAGCTTTGACACCACCCTACCTAGACATCTACCTCAGAGATTGTAAGCCCAAGACTGGCCTAGGATTTTGCCATAGCCTGCTTATCGTGCCTTGTAAGTTTCTACAATTCTCGAATAAACTCATTTTTGCTGATAAAAGAGAGAGAGAGATTATAAACTCATTTCTTGTTCAAGTCAGTTTGAATTGGAATTTTCCATTTGTATGCAAAATTACTCTGATAAGCCAATGAAATAAAATGTCAATTTACATTAGTTTAGCTGACTCAAGGACTCCTACCTACAACATTCAATGACTAAAATTTTGTAGAAAACGGAAACTGGAGAGTAATTTAGCATTGCACATAAAGTAAGTGCTACTCCAGAGCAGTATACCAGCACAGAGGAGGGAGGAACCTCACTGAGAAGTTCATGAGGAAGGAAAAAATGATAGTGAGGAAGGTTTCCTTAGTTTCCTCCTGAACAGAGGCAGGGCAAAACGCTGGCAAGGATCAGGCTAAGTACGTGCTAAATTAATGCATCAAAGTCCAAACAAAAATGGTTTAAACTGTTAAACCCTTGAATTCAGAGCTCAATTATACATTTGATTTTACTTCACTATAATTCTGAAAGAAATTTAAACACCAAATGAGACTTTAAAAACTAAAAGGACATTAAGATACACTGTCCTTCAATCTATAGGCTGCTCAGATATGCAAATCTAACCTTTTCTCTGTTCCATATCTGAGGCAGAAACCAACTGCAGGAAATAAACGTAGGGCCAGTACTCTGCCATAAAGAGAAGTGGGGCTGTGTGCACGCAGTAAAGGGCTCTTGGTATGTAACCTCAGGTCTTTTTATTTTTTTCTTCATCATCTGTGACTGCCATTTCTTTCTCCTCTCCTAGCTGCTCTACGAATCACTTTCCGGCCACTGGCTCCCCAAAGCACAGGTCTAAAAACCAGCCCCCAACTCTTCCCCACAGCTCACACACCATCCACCCCAGAACCCGGCAGCCCTTCAGGAGAGGACCACGGACGTGAAGGGAACCAAAGCTGATTTTCCATTATGTCAGTTCTCCCATCAGCCCGTCAGCAGGAAGGGACCCCTTCCCTTTGCCCACTCCACTCTAGTTCTAACCAAATTTTGAAAAGTAGCTTTGTCTCCGAATTCTTTAAGGCCTTATGTTGCTCTTCAGTGAGGCGAATTTAGGATGTGAGCTGAGTGAGAAAAGGCACCACAACCTCAATAACAATATAACTTCCAAATATTTGAACTAAGCATTTCAAACAGTTCCTGGTTAACAGGAAAGCCTGTGGTTTGGCATAAACAGGGGCTGCCTGTGGAAAAGTTTGCCAATGTTGATACCAGAAATTAACTTGAAAACATTTCTTTTTTTGACACAAATGCTTTTTAACTAGGAGGCAAAAATATAATTTCATCTAAAGCACGCATCTTAGGAATATCATTTCCCATCCAAAGGCAATCATCATCCAAAGCTGAGCTGAGAGGGAAGTCATCATGGCATTGTGGAAAGAACACTGGTCTAGAAAGTATTAGTATCCTTCACACTGGCTCAGTAGCTGATGAGGTAACGCTGCTGTTCAGGACGTTAAGTAAAGGAAAAACAGGTCCCCTACCTGCCTACCTTGAAGTCCATTCCTGAAATGCACCCACACTAGTCATCTAGGTACGAATCGACAGTAAGTGACGTTTCTGTAAGTCTTAGAAACTCACCTCAGCCCAAAGCAGGCTCTAATGCCACTGCCATCATGCCCTCCCCTCTGCCCCAGGGACAGATGTGTCACTGCCTGTGACTCCAGCTAGTCTCATCTGAGGAGGACTGGAGAGAGGTGGCCAGCCATCCCCTGTTCTCTCTTACATTTCCTCTTCTCATTCTCTTCTACCGTATCCATTTTCCTCCTTACTCTTTCCTCTCCCTTCTCTCATTTCCCCCTTTCCTTCCAACTTATAAATTTACCCATGTATCCAAACACAGTTAAATATGCTCAATGTGGTGGGGAGTTCTAAACTGGAAATATAAAAGTGGTCTCTGCTCTCTTGGAGCTCACAGTCCAGTAAAAAATGTAGACAGATAAGCAATCACCACACAGTCAAATAGGTGCTACCACAGAGCTCCGCACCAGCACGCAGAAAAGAGTAGCTCATCAGTTGGAGAGGGGGAGGAGAGAGGGTTGAAGATCCACTTACCTAACACCTAAATAGATGCGTGTGACGTGAATCTACCAAAAGCAACCCAGATGGGTTTTTGGGTTTTGTTTTGTTTTTAACTAGCTGCTGATACACAGTTCCACTCAGCCACAAGAAGAAAACATTTATAAGCCTTGTCCTTATTACACTTCTAACTAAATCCATACAATTTAGCACATAGGTCTTGGTCATTCCTATATCCATAATGCCCAGCCTCACACAATGCCTAGCACATAGTAAGTACTCGAATGTTTTACATAATTGACTTCAACAGCTTATGCATACTGCTACTTTACTGAATTCTCATTAATTTTGACTGTTTTAAGATCCTTACAGGAAGCAACCCCATCCAACATTATCTGAAACCATACCTTCACTCTTTCGCATGAGTTCTGTTTGAGATTAGAGCTTAGATTTGTTTTAAGTTTAAAAAATTGTTATATATGTATATATTCTAAATAAAGTTATTCTGAGAAAACTTGCCAATAATATTTTTAAATCACTTTTGTATTAAACTTCAAAAATGCTAAATAATGCCTACCTCTTTAGTGCTTACTAATGCTTACTAGTTACAGAATACATGTTTTCAATTAGAAGATTGCAACACCTTTTGGCTTTATTTTCGCCACAATTTTCTGTGGCAATAAATTTAATTTCAAAAGAAAGTAGCTATAGATTATGGAACCCACTATAGCTGTGTAACACATAAATAAGTCTCAGACAGCTTTAAAGCATATTAAAGAGAGTTGTGAAATATATGTGTAAACATGAAATTCTGAAGTGTTAATCCAGTGACACTTAAGTATTGGTTCCAGTTTATAAACAGATTCTTTTAAAGCTGCTAGGCAAAATCTGAGGAATAGCAAGGGCCTGCCCTGTCACAGCTGGTAAGAGTTAAAGCACATTGTGAGCTCTAATGATCTCTCTTAGAATCCATTATTCTAATTATTGTGAATACCACATTTTTTTAACACTCCAATTTTAGCAGCATATGTAACTTGGTTGAAGTTAGTGCTAAAAGTACAATCAATCAGGTTCCTTTTTCTAGTCTGTCCACATGTAACTCTTTTAATTCATAAAATTTCTGAGTATAACTTAGATTAGGTATCTCTGTGATTTTGTCAACACCTATAAGAACTGAAAATACATCTACTGGATTTGTGACTCTCTTATTTGTATTCTACAACATGAGTTAAGAATCCTATGTACCACTGCTCCTTAAGAGTAAGTTAGTATCCTTTCAAAAGGTTTGGACCTCCTTTCAAGTACTGAGAGAAAAGGCTTCTGTTGTTGATGCACATCATTACTGTACCTTTATAAGAAAAAATGTTTTAATCATAAGGCATTAAATGATTTAAAACATCTGTTCATGGAACACTCTGCATAGTCCTGACAACGAATAAACAAAGCACCTCTCCCTGCCCCTGAGAAGCTTACAGTCCCACTAGAAAGACAGCAATCAGGTTACAGCAACTCATCAATCACTCACAGGTCATGAGCTCTATAATGCTCCCTAAGAAAACAAAGGGTTTTTGTGGGTGGTATTTATTCCAGTGGCTTTTAATTCATTTAATAACTGAGTTTTTGGTGAAAAAGATGTGTGATACACATACACACACAATGGAATATTACTTGGCCATAAAAAAGAATGAAATATTGCCATTTGCAACATGTATGGATCCAGGGGGTATAAGTCAGAGAAAGACAAACACCATATATCATTATTCATGTGGAATTTAAGAAAACAAAACAAAAGAAAAAAAGTAGACAAACCAAAACACAGACTCTTAAGCGTAGAGAAAAAACAGATGGTTACCAGAGGGGAGGTTGGAGGGGGGATGAGTGAAACAGGTGAAGGGGATTCAGAGTACACTTATCACAATGAGCACTGAGTTATGTATAGAATTACTGAATCATTATAAACATTTTGATTTTTTGATAAAGTTGAACTATAAACTCTGAATAGAACCACCTGGGTTAAAATTCCTGTTCCACACGGTCAAGGTCTAACAACACCCCAGGAAAATCCTTTCTTGCTTCTCTTACCTTTCCACAGGTATATAATGAGGGTCTGGATGGACTCACTGTGGCAGGTATGGAAAAATACACTGACCAGGATGGGCTTCCCTGGCTTCAAGGATCTTACAGTTTTGTAATAAAGACCGATAATAAATCTAGGCAATTTAGATTTGTTTAACTACCCACTACTCATGAATGAGAACTAGGAGAATGAGCAGGAAAGAGTAAAAGGTCAGAATGCCAGACTCTTTCAGGAACTGTTCCCTTTGGCAGAAAAGCACCCCTCTAACTACAACTGAATGAAATGTTTTCAAGACAACCTTTCAAAAAACACAATTTTATGAGGTGAATTCTCTTCCACTGTTAGGGTACTACCAACTGTGTCCAACGGAACAGTACTGGGTGACCTCCTTGTTAAAAGGTTTGATTCTCACCATGAACCAGATACTGATATATTCCCATAAAATCTCTGTCAGCATGTACTTGAGAATCTCAAGAGCATCCAGATTAGAGTAAAAGGTCACAACCGATGCTATATTTGTGAAGGACTGAATAAGGGTCTCAAATCAAGGTCCTTGGGGAGGAGGGAGAAGAACTTGTTTACACACACATGGAGTAAGCAGCTGTTTAAGTGGCATGACTGGAGGGGGTGATGAAAGGGCCCCCGGGCTAAAAATACTCGCAGTGGCTGTGCCACAGAGCTCGGGATTCCCACATCGTTCCTTCTGTGGAGCTCACACGGAAACTCCTGCCAAATGCAGCTGGTATCAAAACGGGCAACTCCTTGGCTATTACTAGTCGGCAGTATTTTAGCTCAAATTAGCTTCGTTCTTCAGCCACTTGTATCATTTCACAGGGCTCAGACAGAATGAGACGGCCACAATGAGAAGTCGTAAAGGTGAAGGAGTGCTAATAACATTCTGGATACTGGAGATTTTCTAATGAGGGGGAAAAGAGGCAAAAATATATAAGGACCCCTTACTCTGAGAGAACTCAGAGAGCTCAACCTGTAAGATTTTACCCTCTGGCCCAAGGCCAACTCGATTTAAGAGAAAACTAGAAAAAATTAAATAGACCTAAGAAAGGCTAGAGAATGGGCATGGTATTTTTCTTCAATAAACGTCCACTTATTCATCCCCCCTCCCCAGATCAGTCAAGATTAATGAAACATTTCTTGAAGTAAGGATACTATGTATTTTCAATTATGCTATGTATTCCAACTATGTATTTCAATTATTTCAACAACTATACAGTTATCATAAGATGATATGATATAAGATGAGGGAAACAGCTTCGTGGTAAAGCACTTCCTAAAACATGACCCTGACTAAAGTTAAGAGCACACTTACGAATTTCCACCTCAATGTATGTTCCACCAAGAATAGGATTTCTATCTGTTCTGTTCACTGCTTTAGTCATAGCAAGTCTCTGGTATGTAACAAGTGTTAAACTACAGAGACACAATGACCTAGAAGCCAAAAGCTTAGACTCCATCAATGAAATCAAGCTCTTCCTCTAACTAGCCATATAGTGCTGGGAAAACTATTTAGCATCTCTGTGCCTCCAGTTCCTCATGTGTAAAATGGGGGTGATAACCATACCTATCCCAGTAGTTGTCATAGTAATCAAATGAGTTACATACATAAAGGACTTAGAGCAGTGCCTGGCACAGGTTAGCAGTATATTAACTATTAGATATTGTTATTTGTTGAATAAATGAGGAGGCCTAGAAGCCTAGAGGCCTAGAGGAGGCCTAGAAGACTAACCTAAAAACTTAAGAGTATAAATAAAAAAAACCCGACAAAGGTACTGCAATGAAGCAACCACAGGGATAGACATAAAAGTCCTTATAAACAGAAAAGACTATGAATACAAAGAACAGTACTGGTTTTATTACAGAGAAATAATCCAGAGTATATGTCCTCAAACCTAGGTTAACAATAGAATCATCAGCGGAGCTTTTGAAAAAGTTAATGCCTGGGGGGTGCCTGGGTGGCTCAGTCAGTCAAGTGTCTGACTCTTGGTTTCAATCAGGTCATGATCTCACGGTTTGTGAGTTTGAGCCCCACATCAGGCTCTGTGCTGACAGCCCAGAGCTGGAACGTGCTTTGGATTGATTCTATGTCTCTCTCTCTCTCTCTCTCTCTCTCTCTGCCTCTCCCCTGCTTGCTCACTCTCTCTCTGTCCCTCTCAAAAATAAACATTTAAAAAAAATTTTTTTTAATATTGAAAAAACTAATGCCTAGGACCCATTTCAGTTTCTGATTTAATTTTTAAAGTTTCTCAAGTGATCCTGAGAAGAGTTAAGAACCACCTACCTAGGGGCACCTGGGTGGCTCAGTCAGTTAAGCCTCCAACTTCAGCTCAGGGCATGATATCAAGGTTCCTGAGTTCGAGCCCTGCATCAGGCTCCATACTGACAGCTCAGAGCCTGGAGCCTGCTTCAGATACTGTGTCTCCCTCCGCCCTGCCCCTACCCTGCTCACACTCTCTCTCTCAAAAAAAATAAATAAACATTAAAGAAAAAAAATTTTAAAAGAACCACCTACCTAGAATTATGGCTTCAGTCTTTTCCATCTCAATGCATTTGAGGAATATAACACATTCCATCAGTAGGAGAAGCTCCCCAGTGGAAGGAGTTAGAAGAGGGAAACGGGTGCATCCATCCGAGAAGTTTTTCTGTATGAACCTGATACCTTCTCTTGAGGGGCATCTATCTCCCATCACCATCCCCCTGACCCGGGAGCATACAGCAGACACAATCTCTCATCCTCACAGTAACCCTAGAAACTGGAAGATTTTTTAAATGTTGGCAACCAAAAAGGCATTGATCAATCAGAATGAAGACCAGCTGAATGCAACAAAAGTTTATGGCTAATTAACAGCCCTACCTACAAGGGAGACGTTCCTATTCCCATTCTGCAGACCAGGAACAGAACCTGAGGCCTTAAGGCCAATATCTCAAAGGCCACAAACCTAACAAACGGTGGAGCCAGAATCTGAACTCATCAAAGAACGAAAAGAGGAAATTTCTGAAACTGTGAATGAAAGTGACACGTGATATTTGAAAAGTTCAGTATCTGAAAACACATTTTGTGGGGATTTTGTGGTACATTCTTCTCAGAATTAAATTGTTTTCTTCCCTATCAGCCAGTCACTCGAAAAGGCTTTACGGGTGTGAAAGTGCTATCTTTACACAGACACACACACACACGGAGAAAGAAAATTACCTTCACTTTTTTCTCTTTTCAAACTAAAGACTTTTAAGAACGGAATGAGCCTGAACTACTTTGTTTTCCTTAAAAACAGAGTCTTCAAAGCTACATAACTGTTAACTTCCGCAAAATTCACCTTTTAGAAGATTAACTATACAGCAAGCAACGCGATAACTATTTTTATTAAGAGGCACTTCAGGGGTGCCTGGCTGGCTCAGTCAGTTGAGCGTCCGACTTCAGCTCAGGTCACGATCTCACGGTTCGTGAGTTCGAGCCCCGCGTCAGGCTCTGGGCTGATGGCTCAGAGCCTGGAGCCTGCTTCCGATTCTGTGTCTCCCTCTCTCTCTGCCCCTCCCCCGCTCACTCTCTCAAAAATAAATAAATATTAAAAAAACTTTTTTTAATTAAAAATTATATTAGCAATATTGACTGTGCATCATTAATAGGATAGGATGTACAGTTTTGAAAGAAATTTAGCAACATGTTTCTAAACCAGAAAGCATATGTTCCTTTTCCTAGTAATTCCCAGTTTTAGGAATATAACCTCAGGAAATATGTAAAATTAAGTGAAATAAGTCAAATAAAGGAGAAGTATTTGCTGGAAAATATGCAGAATTCATATTATAAGAGTATTTATGATTATAACAGTCCAAATATCCATCAATAAGAGGTATAACCAAGTTCTTCTGTTACATCAAAATGTATAATCATTATGACCACATATTACAACATGGAAAAATGACAAGAGGGTATGGTAAGTATGCAAGGTGACAGATTGAAAAGAAGAAAAACAGAAATGAAGACACCTTATTAATTTGAGGTGGCAGAGTTCACATAAATTGTTTTAATTTAGTTTCCCACTAATGCTATTATTTCGTTCAGTAAATACAACCCATGCAGAAAATAGAGTTTAAATATATACAATATATGGAATGCTCCGTATAAATACTAGCTTATAGTAATCATTTAATTAATAGCAGATAATAACAGCTAGCATTATGCACTTACTATATACCTCACACTGTTCTAAGGACTTTATATGTATTAACATCTTTAATCCTCATAATAATCCTTTACTTGTGTTATCTCCCGTTTACTAATAAGGAAAACAAGGCAGAGGGGTAGTAAGTAACTTGCCTAAGCTCAGCCAGCTAATAAAGTGCAGAGCCAAAATGTGTTCCAGAGCCCATGCTCTTAACAACGAAGCAATTGTGCTCTTTGGCACTCACTGTGTGATCCTGTCAAAAACTCTTATTACTGGAAAGCAGAATAAGGACATAGGTAAACAATTTGTAAGCACAATGTTTATGTATGGCAGTAACATGCTGTGGATTTAGGAAACCTTACTTTCTGAACCCAAATTAAAGGTAAACCATCTCTTAAGTTCTCTTTTACAAATTCTGGATTTATAAATGTGAAAATCTGTTAAAAAATAATTTTAAGATACTATGAATAAAACAGGAAAAGGTCACCGAGAAATACATTCTCATAAAAACAATCTATTTTTTCTTCTCAAAACATATTTATTCATTTTTTAATGCTATACTCTTTTTAAATATTTACGAACAGATATTTGGATTATTTGCAGTTTTATTTTTTTAATATTTATTTATTCTTGAGAAAAAGAGACAGAGGACAGAGCATGAGTGGGGGAGGGGCAAACAGAAAGGGAGACAGAATCTGAAGCAGGCTCCAGGCTCTGAGCTGTCAGCACAAAGCCCAAAGCGTGGCTCGAGCTCACAGACCACAAGATCATGACCTGAGCCAAAGTCAGACACTTAACGAACTGAGCTACCCAGGCGCCCCTATCTGCAACCAGTTTCAAATGAACTCTATTTTTGCTCCAGATATAATCACAATATATTCTACCCTTACTTCTACCCTGACCCTCAGACGTCCACGGTAGTCTATACTTGGCAATTCCCTTCTTGGCATTTCCACCTGCATGTATATATACAGACACAGCACTTACAAATCTCCCAAATTAAACTCCTCATATTTACACCCCACATTCTTGCTTTCCTCATCTTGGCGTCACCAACTCCATTCTTCCAGTTGTAAAGGCCAAAAACTCTGGCATCCCCCTTGACTCCTCTCTCTCATCCCACACATACAATCTGTCAGCATGCACGCTTTGCATGTGACTTCTCACTTCTACCTCCTCCACCCCTAGTCTAAGCCACTGCTTCTGTCTTCACCATACCACGGAACTATCTCCTCACTGTCCCCCACCTTGCCTCACTACAGTCTACTCTCAACAAAACACCCGATACACTACCCCTTTAAAACTTGAGGCAGATGATGCCACATCTCTACTCAAAATTCCCCATCCCGTTTAATTCTGAGAAAATGGCAAAATCCCAACAAGAGCCTACAAGTTTCCAGGGATCTGGCGTCCGCCTCCCTCTCAGACCTCATCTCCTTCCCCTTGTCAAACTCCTCCAGCCACACTGCCAAGCCCAGTGTTTCCCAGCTGTAGGCCCGGTGGGTTTTCAGCTCAGTCTTAGCACTGGCTGCTCCCACTACTTGGAAATCTTCCCCCTAGGAATCCAGATAGCTTGCTTCCTCGTGTTACCTTCTCTGAGCGGCCCTCCTTGACTACCCCCGGTAAATAAGAGACCCTTCAGCTGCTACCATATCCCTTCTCCTGCTTTATTTTTTCTCGATAGCTATTATGATCACTTGCCATTGTACATATTTTCTTGTTTATTTAACATATTATCTGTCTTCCTTAACGGAATTTAAATCTCACGTAGGCAGGAGTTCTATAATTTATCTTCACAACCAAGATCATCTCTGAGCACACGTAGGTGCTCCCTAACTATGTGTGTAATTAACAAATCAGTTAATAAAATTAGAACGATGGTTAAAATCTTTGGGGCGCCTGCGTGGCTCAGTCAGTTAAGTGGCCGACTTCGGCTCAGGTCATGATCTCGCGGTCCGTTAGTTCGAGCCCCACATCGGGCTCTGTGCTGACAGCTCAGAGCCTGGAGCCTATTTCAGATTCTGTGTCTCCCTCTCTCTGACCCTCCCCCGTTCATGCTCTGTCTCTCTCTGTCTCAAAAATAAACGTTAAAAAAAATTTTTTTTTAAATCCTTATGTGACATGAAGCAAGGGAGGAAGCCTTAGAATAAATCATCAGATATTGTCCCAATAAGAAGCAATAAAGGTTGTCTTCAACTTTTTGTTTACTTTTGTTTCCCTGGATGTGACATACGATACAAAGTCTATAAACTGCATTCGCAAGAAATTTATTAAAGTTTGGGTTGAATATGCCACTCAGTTCTACCTATCATTATCTTTTCCATTTTTCATGACCAGCCAAACCACCACTTTCAAAAACTACCTGATGACAAGCTTCTGGCAATTCTACCTGTGGACCATCTCTCCTTGCTGTGCTGGCCTCTCCACTCCCAATGACTGCCCTCATTCTCTCTCCACTGCCTCTGGTCTTCTTAACGTTAACACATCATTTGCAGAGCCAACAGAGCTATCTTTCTAAAATAGACATCTGATTATATTATTGCCCAAACTAAAAACTTGCATACTGACCCAATACCACTGAAAGAAAAGCAGAAGCCTCAGTATGATCTGTAATACCAGTCAAACCTACTGGGAAAGGCACACACCCACAATCCCTCCCCAAACTGCCCAATTTCTAGCATTTTGGAACTAATCCAAGCATCCTAATCATATCATGAATCTTCAAAACTTTCATCATTTTGGCCATGCCATTCTTTGCCTGAAATACTCTAATTCCTTTCCATTCTATGCAAATACCAATTGATTACCCAAAGCCAAGATGGTATCTTCTCTGTGAAAACTTTACACACTCTCGTCCAAAACATGAGTCTCCTGCTCCTTCACCAATTCCTCTCTAACAGAATGGGTCACATGTTAGAGTTTATGGAGTCACAGCTTCTCTCCCCTCACTGACTTTAAATTCTTAAGGACTAGGGACTCAGTGTGTGCCCATCACACAGCACACAATCGGTGCCCATTAAATGTTTAAGGAATGATAGTATAAAACAATATCCTCCAGCAAGCAAATATTTTGATTATTACCACATACCTGGAAGAAAAGAGCTTTAAATGTCCTCTAGATAATGTTTCTATCATTTCTACATTAATTTTTGAACTTTAAAAATTAAATAACTTCCAAGATTTCAAACTGTACAAGAACTTTATGAGGACCCTTTACCTCTCAAAACCTATAAATTCTATGGAAAAAAATAAATTTCCACATCTCTGGATATGGTAAAATTGTGTTTATATGGAAACACTGGCACCGTATTTCAGTCGAAAACTTTTTTTGGCACTCATTCACAGGGAGCAATAAATCATTTCCTTCTGCAAATGAATGCTATTGTGGGTGGGCCTTTTATACAGAAAAAATATTTGGATTCAAAGGTTCCCTCCTTGGCACTGGAGAAAGTTGTCATGACCAAGGTATCAAAGCTAAGCAGTTCTTGAATTTAGGAATTCTGTACTCCAATATTCAGTAAAAGTCTTATTTTCTAAAAAGCCATCAATTCTTTTAATAATCAGCCTGGAATAATAAGTACCATAATCATATTAAAGTCATTTTATTCACAAACGAAAACAAACAGTGATTTAAGAAAACGAGGGTGTAGGTAATTATCTGTAGTCTGGCACAGACTACAGAGTATCCTCAACCCTTGCAGGTAGGTGAGGACCTAGGCACAAGTCCCAGCCAATGGGCTGTGAACAGAAGTACGAGCAGCACCTCCAGGCCTGACCCACGAGATCCTCCAACGTGCAGCAATCCCCCTGCTCTCTCCCTTCCGCTGGCTTGGCACACGTAAGCACCACGATGATGGAGCCATGCAATGAGATCAGCATGGGTTGTTGAAACACTAATTACAGAGGCATCCGCTAGTCACCAAACCTGTTTGGGACTTTATGTGAGTAAGAAAAACTTACATCTCTTCTAATGGTTAAGCACTATCCATTTGGAGATAACGTTGTTATGCAAAGTTAGCATTATCATATCTAACTACCCTCACTGAGCCTGAAAATTAACAAATTGAGAACTTTAATAAGTATTCAACCATCTCTATTATGATCTCTTTTTCTCATTTCATAACATATAAACATCTGATTTTTCCTTGTAACTATAATCAACCCAATTTTCCTAACACTCTATGCATTCCAAAAGGATTTCACATATACATTATATACATAACTTTTATATGTAAGATATTTGATCCCTGCTTTATATATAAATACGTAAAGCATATAAAAATATATAAAGCCTATAAAACACAATTTATATACAATTTATAAAAGAAACATAACTGTATGCTAATAAATATAATTTGACCCCTGCTTGAAAGAATCATGCCAAACTAATTCAATTAGCAGCAGTTAACTATCCTACTATGTGCCTGGCACTGAGGTAGCCACTCAACACACAAGGGTAAAAAGGACACAATGCCCCCTCGGGTAGGATTGCATACTTTGCAAGTAAAACCAGAGAAGAAATATGCCATCAACAGTTTCAAGACACACAGTTTAGGTTCTATCTTTATAGAAGAGATTTAGTTGTGAAGTACACTATATACATTTTGAGAATAGCCTTTTTTTTTTAATTTGGCTCTACATCTCATATAAAATACAAATCAAGGGGCGCCTGGGTGGCGCAGTCGGTTGGGCGTCCGACTTCAGCCAGGTCACGATCTCGCGGTCCGGGAGTTCGAGCCCCGCGTCGGGCTCTGGGCTGATGGCTCAGAGCCTGGAGCCTGTTTCCGATTCTGTGTCTCCCTCTCTCTCTGCCCCTCCCCCGTTCATGCTCTGTCTCTCTCTGTCCCAAAAATAAATAATAAAAAAAAAAAAAAAAACGTTGAAAAAAAAAATACAAATCAAATTGCATTTGCTTTGTCCCTGTGATGAAATGTGTGATGTAGGTTTGCGTCCCAATCTTGCTGTATTCCTGACCTTGGGACAATAACACAACACAATTTACTGCTAGTTCCCATTCACACACCAAATTTATACTTCCTCCCCTTACGCTCATGTGCTAATCTCAGAACCAGATACTACTTTACTCCAAGAGACAGGAACAAAATGACTTCTTCAACTACTGGCAGTATTTGGTTATATACCTATATATAGTGTTGTAAGTTAACATGTTTTTCAAATTTCCATGTATTGCTTAGCATTCTGAATATAATCAAGTTAATATGGTCCTCATTAAAGACAGTATGTGCCCAACAACTGTTGAAAAAATTATAGCAGTTCTTTAACACAAAGCAGTAAAAATACTTTGGCTTGGAATCAAATAAATGCCAACATGTAGAATGACAAGGGGACACGGCTCAAAAAGCTCTATTTCTTGAGAGTCAATAGATAGCAACAGCCTACATAATTCTCTCTCTTTATTCCTTGAGAGTTTTATTTTAAAGGCACAGAAGACAGAAAAGACTGTCCTTTGGGATCTTAGTCCACTGCTAATCTGTTCCAGGGTCAAAGCAGCTACAAATTCACCTGCTCCTCTGTGGTTTTACACAATTGCAAGAGAACTGAGAGGTGGCACAGACACACAAAGTTCAAGCATTCAGGTTCTAGAGTAAAACAAACAACTGCTACCTGAGTCTCTCCCTGTCTTTATGGGTAAACAAACGTTAGCTATACTTTTGCCTCAAACCTTGGCCATTGGCAGGGACCAGATGGGTATTTAGCATTATGCATAAACTCATTTCCACTGGTGTTCTTGAGTCCTTCAGATTTGTGGCCAGGTTTCTGAAGAGTAAAACAAATTTGTTTCAGAGAGAGAAGGATAAAATTATTCATGCAAAATACTGTTTCCCTTTTCTACATTTTGGCAGAGAGGAACCGTGCAGTGTGTACACAAGAGAGAAGGAAATACACGAATGGGGAAAAGCACTTGAGAATATTTAGTACCAGAGAAGAGAACAGTTGTATTGGGTATTTGTTGTCTGCATTCGGACTACATTTAGCACGATCCTCGGAGACGTGAAAGGGAGATCACTTGAAGCTTATACATTATGAAAGAACTGATGGGCTGTACACTTCACAGGGTAATAGTAACCTCATGACACACGAACTCGTAGGGTTTTTAAAAATTATAATGGTGCAAAGGGGAAACCGGAAAGTGTTTACCAAGGACAGTTTTATATGATGTTCTGCCTATATGCTCAAGCAACAAGCATCTATTAAGCTCTTCTCACGAGCCGACAGCAGACCGCTACTCTAAAATTTTATTTAAAAATGTGATAAAAAGTAAAATGAACAAAAGAAGTCAGTGGCCAAATGCGTTTATAAAGTTTCAACCAGAGTAGTAACCAAAGAAATGTAAAACTTCACATTTTTTTTTTTTTTTTAATTTTTTTTTTTTTTTTCAACGTTTATTTATTTTTGGGACAGAGAGAGACACAGCATGAACGGGGGAGGGGCAGAGAGAGAGGGAGACACAGAATCAGAAACAGGCTCCAGGCTCTGAGCCATCAGCCCAGAGCCCGACGCGGGGCTCGAACTCACGGACCGCGAGATCGTGACCTGGCTGAAGTCGGACGCTCAACCGACTGCGCCACCCAGGCGCCCCAAACTTCACATTTTTTAAATTATCAAATAAGCAAAAACTTCTGAAATGGTGGAACAAAACAGGAACTCTCAGTGCCAGTGTCGACAAAAGTAAGCACAACCCTTTCAGACAGTAATTTTGAAAATATCTACCTAGGATCTTATAATGTATAGTGTATGTATTTCTTTGGATTATTGAAATTCTACCTTTAGTAAAAAGCCCAAAGCAAAATGACTATATAAAAAGCCATATGCCAAAACTGCTCATCTCGACATTACTTCTAATTAAAAGTTGCGATTAAAGTAAATGTCTCAAAGTACCAGACTGGCTGAGTAAACTGCTGCATACCAACAGGATATAACATTAAGTTGCCACTAAAATTATAATTATGTGGGTTCGAGACCCACATCGGGCTCTCTGCTGACAGCTCAGAGCCTGGAGCCTGCTTCAGATTCTGTGCCTTCCCCTCCCTCTGCCCCTCCCCTGCTCACTGTCTCTCTCTGTCTCTCAAAAATAAATAAATGTTATAAAAAAATTTTAATTATAATTATGTACTGTTGCCATATTAGAAAATAATATAATAATCATGACTCATCTAGAATATGTACACAGAAAAAGGTGAAGACTAAAATACCAAAAAGATGCCAATAGTTTTCTTTGGGTAAGGAGTCTAATTTTCTTTGAATTCCAAGTTTTTAATATTGAGTATACAATGTTTGTATAGGAAACAAAATGCAAAAACTTTTAAAATAGCACTGGGAATGAGTATGAGGTTCACTTAACTTTAGAAATGCTACAAAGCAACAATCACGAATTACCACAAAATAGAAAATGACAAATGTTATTAGTACAAGATTGCAATGAAAGAATTTAAGTTTTCTGTATTATTTACTATTCAAATGCTGAAGTAATATACAAAAATCCATTGAACATAATGGTAGCTATAGATTGAATTTACTTTCTATTCTCCACATGTTACAAAACATCATATGTTTTTTTTTTTTTTTTTAATTTTTTTTTCAATGTTTATTTATTTTTGGGACAGAGAGAGACAGAGCATGAATGGGGGAGGGGCAGAGAGAGAGGGAGACACAGAATCGGAAACAGGCTCCAGGCTCTGAGCCATCAGCCCAGAGCCTGACGCGGGGCTCGAACTCACGGACCGCGAGATCGTGACCTGGCTGAAGTCGGACGCCCAACCGACTGCGCCACCCAGGCGCCCCCAAAACATCATATGTTATTCTCTCCAGTCACAATGTCCCAGGTATGGCTACCATGTTCCAGGGATTTGCTATTACCACATTTCACTCCTTGAAGTCAAATTAAATTATTCTCAATTACCTAAGTGTGATTTGTTTCATTACTTATGAACAAAAGTACATTCACAATTTCTATTTGGATTCTCACCTTTCTCTTTCTCTCAATGGTTTTTTAATTCAGGAATTAAGACACATTTATTTATAATAAAGTGCATACCAAATTTTTATATCAAATCTGATTATTTTAATATACATGACTATAACATTTAATGCACAAATAACTAGCAACTCCACATTTACTATTCATTACAAAGTTATTTAATAGTAATGTCCTTAATGTAACAAGGAAAAGGAGTATCAATTGCTAATAAAGCAAAATTCAACATGTAGTAATCAAGTTGCCAGATATAGCAAATAAAAATATGAGATACTCAGTTAAATCCAAATTTCAGGTAAATACAAATAATTTTTAGTGCAAATACGTCCCATGTACTATTTGAGATAAGCTATTTATATTAAAAAATTATTCTTTGTTTATTAGAGATACAAGTTTAACTAGTTGTCCTGTATATTATCTGGCAACTCTAGAAGTAATAAAGGGCATATGAAAAGCACTGGAAACACAACCAACTCAATTGTTTCCATTTTGTCCTACAATGTAGTAACATAATAGAAAAGAAGGTAAATGAGGAAGAAATGACTAGTTACTGGTCCAGTAACTTCCTCATAAACTGTGCTAGGCAGGTAACATATCAAATGATCCATTTCATCCTCATCAAAACCCTGTGAGACAGGTATTAAGCTCATTTTACTGTTCAGGAAAGAATCTCTATAAGCTTAACTCGTTTGTTTTTTTTTTTTACCTATTCTTTTTTTTTTATTTTTTTATTTTTTTTTATTTTTTATGAAGTTTATTGTCAAATTGGTTTCCATACAACACCCAGTGCTCATCCCAAAAGGTGCCCTCCTCAATACCCATCACCCACCCTCCCGTCCCTCCCACCCCCCTAAGCTTAACTAGTATAAAGTTCTGCAACTAATAGAATGTTACAAACAACGGAGTACATAGTCAAAGTAAATGACTGAGCCAACTAATTAATTCTGTTCAGCCTCCCAGTTAGGATAAAAAATAAAAATTTTAAAAAAGGGAATGTTAACTCTGGACCTGACTTATATAAACTCACTGTCAACACTGACTGAATTCATTGAATATTGCTAAAAAAAAAAAAAAAAAGTGCCATAACTCAGCATCAGTTTACATTTTACACACACTCTCTTAAGATCAACTCGACACAATAAAGAGAAAGTTTCATCTATGTAATAAGAGATTGGTTTTCTTGAATAAAGCTAAATTGATTGCATTTATAAGTCACCTCAAAAATTGTATTTCTTGCAAAAATAGAAGAGGGAGGAAAGCTTACAAATTCACTGTATGAGGCCAGCATTCCCCTGATACCAAAACCAAAGACTCCAAAAAAAGAGAGCTACAGGCCAATACCTCTGATGAATACAGATGCAAAAAACCTCAAAAAATACTAGCAAATTGAACCCAACAATGCATTTTAAAAAAATCATTCATTGTGATCAAGTAGGATTTATTCCTGGAATGCAAGGGTGCTTGAACATTTGCAAAACAATCAACATAAGAGACAGCACATAAGAGAAAGGATAAAAAACACATGGTCATCTCAACAGATGCAGAAAAAGCATTCACCAAAAAGTACAACATCCATTCATATAAAAACCCTCAACAAAGTAGGCTAAGAGGGAACATACCTCAACATAATAAAGGCCATGTATGAAAAACCCACAGTTAACATCATACTCACTGGCGAAAAACAGAGAGCTTTTCCCCTAAGATCAGGAATGAGACAAGGATGTTCACTTCCAGTACATTTATTCAACATTGTATTAAAAATCTTAGACGCAGAAACCAGACAAGGAAAAGAAATAAAAAGCATCCAAATTGGTAAGGAAGAAGTAAAACTGTCTCTATTTGCAGATGACATGATACTATATACAGAAAACCCTAAAGACTCCACCAAAAAACTATTAGAACTGATAAACGAATTCAGTAAGGTTACAGAATACAAAATAAACAGAAATCCAGTGCATGTCTATACACTCAGTAATGAAACAGCAGAAAGACAAATTAAGAAAACAATCTCATTTACAACTGCACCAAAAATATAAAATACCTAGGAATAAACATAACCAAGAAAACGAAAGGCTTGTGCTCCGAAAACCATAAAACACTGATGAAAGAAATTGAAGACGACACAAATGGAAAGATATTCCATG
This sequence comes from Leopardus geoffroyi, assembly GCF_018350155.1. Lineage (NCBI taxonomy): Eukaryota > Metazoa > Chordata > Mammalia > Carnivora > Felidae > Leopardus > Leopardus geoffroyi. The sequence continues at coordinate 126,417,094 of NC_059327.1, forward strand.
CTCATGGGCTAGAAGAACAAATATTGCTAAAATAGCCATATTACCCAAAGCAATCTACTAATTTAATGCAATCCCTTTCAAAATACCAACAGCATTTTTCACAGAACTAGAAAAAATAATCCTAAAATCTGTATGGAACCACAAAAGACCCAGAATAGCCGAAGCAATCCTGAAAAGGAAGAATAAAACTGGAGGTATCACAATCCCAGATATCAAGATACATTACAAAGCTGCAGTAATCAAAACACTATGGTACTGGCACAAAAACAGAAACATAGATGACCAAGTAGAACAAAGAGCCCAGAAATAAACCCATGAAGAAGGAACCCTCACTTACTGTTGATGGGAATGCACACTGGTGCAGCCACTGTGGAAAGCAGAATGGAGGTTCCTTAGAAAAGTAAAAATGTAATTACTATATGATCTAGTAATTCCATTATTGGGTATTTACCCAAGGAATACAGAAACACTAATTTGAAGAGATATATGCACCTCTATGTTTATTGCAGCATTATTTACAATAGCCAAACTATGGAAGCAACACAAGTGTCCACTAATAGATAAATGGATAAAGAAAATGTACTGTGTGTGTGTGTGTGTGTGTGTGTGTGTGTGTGTGTGTGTGTATTCAGTGGACTTTCAGTTGGCCATAAAAATGAATGAAATCTTGCCATTTGCAACAACACCAATGGATCTACGGGGTATAATGCTAAGTGAAATCAGTCAGTCAGAGAAATACTGTATGATTTCCCTCATACGTGGAATTTAAGAAACAAATGAACAAAGTAAAAAAGAGACTCTTTTTTAACAAAAAGAACAGACTCTTAACTATAGAGAACAAAATGATGGTTGCCACGGGGGAGATGCATAGGGAGGTGGGAAATAGGTGAAGGGGATTAAGAGTTCATTTATCATGATGAGCAAGGAGTAAGGAATGGAATTGCTGAATCACTATATTACACACCTGAAACTACTGTAACACTGTAAGTTAACTATACTGGAGTTAAACTTTTTTCAATATTTTAAATGTTATAAAAGTGGAAAAGATGTGGAAAAATATTTGTTGACTTGCAGTGAATTCCAATATATATTACCACTATATCTAGACAATGAAAATTTTACATAAATGTTACTGTAAGAAAATGAGAGTGTCTTAATTGTATGGAAAATTTCTATTACACTATTATCAGCTATTATTTTCCAGCTCTATTTCTTTTCATTCATTCTATATGTAACTTTTCAGTTGCTACTATGTATTAGGATATGGAAATTTAAAAATAAAAAATAAATTTTAAGACAAAATATAACAGATATATTCATTCCCAGGGCATTTTAGGTTAAAAGCCATGTTTTTCCAGGGGTGCCTGGATGGCTCAGTCGGTTAAGCATCTGGACTCTTGATTTCAGCTCAAGTCATGATCTCACGGTTCACAAGTTTGAGCCCCACATTAGGTTCTGTGCTGACTGTGCAGAGCCTGCTTAGGATTCTTTCTCTCACCCTCGTTCTCTGCCCCTCCCCGCTCACACTCTAAGTAAATATTTAAAAGAAAAAAAAAAGAAAAAAGAAAAGGATTCCTAACAGCATAACTATGATTTCTAACTACATTATAAACATGTTCCATTGTAGCTCGTTACAAACCATTCCAACTGAAGAATAAAAAACTTCTGCAACAAAGTTGCAGCTTTCATTTACCCTGAACAAAACACTCCCATTTTCAAAATAAATTAACACCCAAGGCTGTTTCTTCACATATTTATGAAGTTTTGCAAATACACTTCCTTGTAGGAAATCAAATAGATAAAGACAATGGGAGACTTAACATCCATAATGTGCATTTGGTTTTAAGATCTTAAAAGGAATCAGATTCCTTGAGTTTTTAAGTGTCATATTTTATCTGAAAATAAAGTTACCTCTTAAATGTTAAATGACTGTTCACCTTACCAAACAAAGGTAATATTATATTTTAGTGGACACGACAGAATCTTAAAATCATTATTTAACTTCTCTGGGCCTCATTTCTCTACTTAGTTTCTTGGGGCTCCAAAGTTCTGCATATCTTTAATTCTATAATTCTAAGTCAACCTATTCCTTTAACAGGCACATGTTTATTTCATTTTGTAGATTACAGAAAATGCCTAAATAAGAACTATTAGTTGGCATATCGCCTCATACAAGCATACATCCTGGCTATTTCCGTCTATGTGAATTGTAGAACTTTATAAAACAGAAATATTGTTAGTATGATACTCTTCTTCTGCAGAAAGTTGACACAGACGAAATCCCAAGTGAATCTGTTTGCCTACAGCCAAGTGAAACGACATTTCAGAGTCACACTGAATGGGAAGAGAAAACTAGCTGGATCTAACAAAAGACTTACCGCTTGGGCATATGTGTTACAAAATCATTTCCACATCATATAAACTACTTAACCAAAAAAGAGCTCCAAAAAAAATGATTTCTACCTGGAGTTCAATCCAAAGTAAATACTAGATGAAAAGGTCTGAACTATATGTTTACCTTGAAAAATGCCTCCATTAGAAGCTCTCTTAGTAATGGTCCTTGGCTAAATAAATAAATAAATAAATAAATAAATAAATAACAAAGCAAGCTATATGAACAGCCATTCAGATCTCTGATTTCTCTTTGTTTTTCGGCTCTAACTGGCACGGCTATGTTCCTGCCCTGTATTTAGGTCAGCCGTGGTTAAAAACTGTTTTCCACTAAGAATTGGTAGGTATTTGGGGCGCCTGGGTGGCGCAGTCGGTTGGGAGTCCGACTTCAGCCAGGTCACGATCTCGCAGTCGTGAGTTCGAGTTCCGCGTCAGGCTCTGGGCTGATGGCTCAGAGCCTGGAGCCTGTTTCCGATTCTGTGTCTCCCTCTCTCTCTGTCCCTCCCCCATTCATGCTCTGTCTCTCTCTGTCCCAAAAATAAATAAACGTTGAAAAAAAAAAAAGAATTGGTAGGTATTTAACATTTTTAGGCCTCATAGTCAAATTTTAAGATACTTTTTTCTTTTTTTAATTTACCTAATTCCAATATAATTAATATGCAGGGTTATATTAATTTCAGGTGTACAACACAGTGACTCAACAGTTCAATACATTGTTCACTGCTCACCACAATATATGTACTCTTAATTCCCTTCACCTTAAGATTTTTTTTTTATGCAGGACTTTTCAGAACCTTTAATAAGCTAATATTTGTTGTGAATCTCCAAGATGCATTATCCATGCATCCTTTTGGAAGGAATCATTTTAAACATGCTATTAATTGACTCTATGGTACATAGTTTGGAAAATCTGATTTAAAAAGCCTAGGTCAATTTTCTGAGTCACTTTTTAGCACTTCCGTCAAACACACTCTGAAGTGTTAATGTCGTTTTTTTTTTTACCTTTATAGACTTTTGAGCACATGACCTTTTCCTGTATCTGCCCCAAACTTCCATCTTGGAGAGATTAAGATTTATCACAGAAGAACTGCAAATGCAAGGATCAAAACAGAAGAAATACACTAACATTCAGATAATACAAATTTGTATCAAGACAAGAGTTTTGTAAATTAAATCATCTTGAAAGAAGATTTCATAAGGCCCTTATCTTACCTTTGCCATCTTTGCTGAGCTAAACCACAGAATCCTATATAAAGAAAATCCAAAAGGAATAGGAAGGTGGAATTCTGCCTATTTCTGAGCCCGGGAAGAAGAATAGAAAAGAAAAAAAAAAAAAAAAACAGGAGAGAAGCAAGAAACAGAGAGGAGTAGATACATGTCAATTCTGCTTAACTTCTCACAGGTCTACTCTGATCACAAGCTCCTTAGGATACTCTACTTGGGGTGGAGCCACATCAAAATAATCTATAGTTCACGGGCAGGCAGGGGAGTCACTGATGTTCAGCACTCCTGAACATGCCAGATTATTGTGTGGTGTAGACCAGACCCACACTAGCTAAGGGTCTGGCCAAGAAGCTTCTCAGAGGAGGATCACTGCCATAGACTGAGGTAGCTCTGGAACAAGGTCTACAGTGTGGACTGCTCAGGACATGACCAAATGGATGTCACAGCCAGACCTCTAAGGATTTCATGGTCCGGCAGAAGTCAAGCAGAAGTTTGGAGTTAGCCAGGGAGTACTCAATAAGAAAAATGAAAATGAATGGACCATGAGTTCATGACTCACAAGTATGAGCACTGGAGGTCATTAGGGCACTGAGCAACCAGGGAAGCAGAGATGTGGCCCCAGAGACAAAGGCAGTGGACAACGGACAGAAGGTCAAGAACTCCGCCCTATCTGCTATCCTGTACATCTCATACATCTTGTCACATCTTGGAAAAGCACTAAGAAAAAGGGTGAGAGATCTGAGAGATGAGCAATGTTTGCTAGAGAGAAATATTATTACCCAAGGAGACTGTTTAAATTATAGACTCAAACACCTTTTAATCTAGATTAGTTTAATAGTTTATCCCCCTCTTAAGCAATGAGTCAATGAGCCAAACTAGACAGTACAGATCAAGTATACAAGAAGTACATATATCTCTATACATCTACACACACACTCTATTGCAACAGAAGTGAATTTTATGACCCCATGAACATTCTCCTCTACTCCTATCAAAACTTCCACTAAGACCTTCGATACGGTGCCAGTTCTAGGTATACACTCATGCGCTCTGTGCAACACAACCTAAGTAAATCCTACCATCCCACAAAGTGCAGCTCAAATTCCGCATCTGCCACAAAGTCTTTTATTTTTACCTCACTGATCTCTCTCTTCACTGACCTCCAGGGGCAAAGATAATTTTAGGCTAGATGACTGAACTCCTGGGATGACAAAGATCTCTTTAAAAAACAAAACACACGGGGGCGCCTGGGTGGCACAGTCGGTTAAGCGTCCGACTTCAGCCAGGTCACGATCTCGCGGTCCGTGAGTTCGAGCCCTGCGTCAGGCTCTGGGCTGATGGCTCAGAGCCTGGAGCCTGTTTCCGATTCTGTGTCTCCCTCTCTCTCTGCCCCTCCCCCGTTCATGCTCTGTCTCTCTCTGTCCCAAAAATAAACGTTGAAAAAAAAAATTTTTTTTTTTTAAATAAAAAAAAAAAAAAAAAAAACACAGGGGCACCTGAGTGACTCATTCGGTTGAGCATTCAACTTCGGCTGAGGACGTGATCTCACAGTTCATGAGTTCGAGCCCCACATGGAGCTCTCTGTTGTCTGTGTAGAGCCGGCTTCGGATCCTCTGTCCCCGTCTCCTTGCCCCTCCCCCACTTGCACGCTCTCACACTCTCTTTCAGAAAGATACACAGACAGACAGACAGACAGACAGATAGATAGCAAAATACTGAGGAGCTTCCCAAAGTGACACAGCTCACCTGGCTCCTGGAGCCCCCCGGCCTCTCACAAGCTGTGCTGTCAAGGGAAACAGTTCTTCCGTCAGAGCTCTAGGCCAGACCAACCTCAACACAAATACATGGGGTTCAGCCAGAACAACAACACAGAAAAGGGAGAAAGTGAAAAACCCAGTAAAAGCAATGACTACGGCACCTGTCTCTCAACACGATTACAGCAGGAGACTACAATGCTACAACCAAACACAAAACATTCCTTGCCCCCAGGGAAAGTGTTCCTCCCAGCCAGAAATAAACAAAATCACTTTGAAACAATTAATCTACCTGCCTTGGTATATATTAATTCATTCATAAATTATATGAAATAACAGAATCCTATAAGCAGAATAAAGAATTCTTTGGGCTTACATAATATAAAATTTCACATGGTGAAAAGAGAAAACACTTGAAAACCCAAGTCAGTTATAATTAACTTTTAATGATCTCAACACATCATTTATCTCTATTCATTTAATCATCAAGTTCATTTTACCAGCAAAATCCAGTAGGGAAAAAAATAATAGGGAAAGTTTCCAAATTCAATTTTTGTCTCATGTTTTCTCTACATGCAAAAACTTCTTAAAATCGAGTATTTAAAAATTATCTTTCAGGGCTCCTGGATGGTGTAGTTGGTTAAGCATCCAACTCTTGATTTCAGCTCAGGTCACCACCTCACCGTTCATGAGTTCGAGCCCTGCATTAGGCATCTGCACTAATGACTTGGAGCCTGCTTGGGATTCTGTCTCTCCTTCTCTCTGCCCCTCCCCCACTTGCAAGCACTCTCTCTCTCTCTCTCTCTCTCTCTCTCTCAAAATAAATAAATAAACTTAAAAATTTTTTTAAACAGTATCTTTCTATTTTCCATCACTGGGAAGAAGAGGTACATAGTCTTACTTGTTAACTTGAGGTCCTTGGACAAATTATTTGGATTTCCAGAGACTCACGGATTTTTATTATTATTTATAAAATGGGGATAATAATAGTAATACCTAACTTGCGGAGCTGTTATAATGACAAAATGAAATGATACATTTAAACCACATGGCACCATATCTAACACTAGCTAATGCTAAGTGTCATAAACAATGGAGTCCTCCAGAAGGCACTAGGAAGGCAGAGGAGAGCAAACTTACCTATGCAGCCGGGGAACCAGGATGGTGATACTTCATCAGTAGGGAGATACAGAACACTGGATTGGAGGGTGAAGAAAGAATTCCATGAAGAGGAACTATTATGTGCAAAGTAGTAAGCTGAGCCCCAGATACCATGGGGATCCACTATGTAGAGCTTTGGACGACATATGAAGGCAGACAATTTCCAATTCCACAGCACCTGAATGAAATCAGGTTGATAAGCTTCCCTACTTCCTTCCTTCCAACATGATCACACTCTGCCCTATCTACACTTAAACATCCAGATCAAACCCCACCTTGTGCTGCAAACCTCCTCTGACTAATCTACCTCCATGCATCTCTCCTTTTCCTGATCTCCTTATAAACACAGAACTGCTAAAGAAGAACTGCATGTGGTTATATCCTATTTTACACTATCCTCTTTTTTATCTGTTTTATACAAATGCTATTCGTACAAACTGTAAGTTCCTCAAGGACATGGAATTGAGATATCAAATATATTTTGATATATCAAAACACAAGAGTAATTAATACTACCAATTAATTTTAAGTCATTACTTTATAGTTTAAAATAAAACAGCTTCTCTTGATCCTGAAAACAACCCAGTTAGGACGCAAATTGTGTCCACGATATGATAGTTGTATTTTATAGCTGAGGACTGGCCTGAGGTCACAGAGATAATAAGTGGCAGGGCCAACCCAACTATCCAGGCACGCTGACTTCACTCCTTCACGGCTCCCTGTATACATGCTAACAAAGTGTTGGATTCCTATTAGATGCTTAATAGTTCCTGTCTTGTTTTACTAAAAGGCCATTTGCTGACCAAAGGAAACAGTAAAACAACTAAAAGACCTTAAAATAGTTTTGTTTCCCACCACAAGAAAATGCCTAAATAATCCTTAAAGTTTTATGCTTGGACTATTTCCTAATCCCTGAAATGGCATATAATAAATCATCTCCCACAATACTCTTTAAATATAAACTCTAACTACCATAAAATCTCACATCTGGATCCAAAAACTCTTCCTACACAAAGAGTATCTGTGATTATAAATGTGTAAACCTTGGTAAAAGAACGATTCCTGACTTAACATAGCCAATGAGGTACTGAAAATAGTCTGGAATTTCTTTCTGTAGACACAGCAATGAAACAATGCCTTTTGCTAAAGATGACCAAAAGGCAAATGACAAGAGAAATCTGGGATCATCCTCCAGTTGTACCTAAACAGAAAATACTTATTCCAATCATAAATACTACACTATTCTACTGAATTCCACTTAGAAAAAGTGACACCCATTGAATCAAATGGACTCAAAACAGCAGACGCAAAGAAATAATAAATTTAAAAACATACAGTCATTTTATTTTTTTTTCAACTTTGTAGGTGAACTTATTTATTTTTTTCCAATATATGAAATTTATTGTCAAATTGGTTTCCATACAACACCCAGTGCTCATCCCAAAAGGTGCCCTCCTCAATACCCATCACCCACCCTCCCCTCCCTCCCACCCCCCATCAACCCTCAGTTTGTTCTCAGTTTTTAAGAGTCTCTTATGCTTTGGCTCTCTCCCACTTTTTTTTTCCTTCCCCTCCCCCCCATACAGTCATTTTAAATCACACAAAAGTGAGATTCTTTTTTTTTTTTAACTTGGCTCTCATTTCCCCTTTGTCTACAAAGTCTAAACAAATACCCCAAAGTCATCTCTCCTTGGAGGCAAAAGGATGGGTCAGAATTACTATCCAAAGTAGCGAGTGTGAATACTATCCAGCATGGCATCTCAAAGATAAGTTCTTTTCAGCTGTGAAAAGAACAACCAAGAACAAGTTCTCACCTGGTATGAATGTGGGGAGGCTGCATTGAAAAAGCATGTTCTAGAAATATATTATGAGTGCTAGCCATTGTTCCTCTTTTGTTTCAAACTGGATTGGAGAAAAGCTTTATTAGGAGTTGTCTGAGAAGCTACACTAAAACATGCCTGGGATACTTGATGGGAAATTTTATATGAAAACCGCAGTGACTCACATCAGCCAAATACCTTACTGAAGATACTGCCTAGCTTCTCTCTTCCTGCCTGGATGCAACATGAGTGAACAGATTCTCATAACTAAGGTGAATCAATCTGGTGGGTTTTTTTGTTTGCTTGTTTGTTTTTCTGAGTACAGCTGACACACAATGTTACATTAGTTTCAGGCATACAGCATAATGATTCCAGAAGTTTACACATATGCTGGTTTCAAACATGGAGGGGGTAGATGAGGGAAGAGGAACCTTCAGTAGTTATAATCCTAAGGACTCAAAGGGTAACCTACACTCTGCAACTCTCACCCTCCCCCACAGTCAACACCTCAGATTATCAGCACCCTGACTAAACTCCCCACTCTGCAACTCTGACAGGCAGATGTCACCTAAGTTATCACTTAGGACTGAGGCACCTAACCTGCCAAAGGTCTGTCAGTAAGTAAAAACACTTGCCAAGGATTCAGCTGCCTATCTTTGAGAAAACGCGTGGGAGCCCTGATGGGAGATTCTTTTGGGGGGTAATGGTGGTGTGTTGGTTTTATGTGCAACTCTAAGCTGTTATTTGGAAACTTATAAGAATGGGGGATGCTCTAGGACCATGTCAGGTTACTTGCAACTCTCTCTGTACTAAAGCCTTCCTTGAGAGCTGTAGGGCACATTTCACTGGGAAGAGCAATAGTCCCTTCACAAAACTCCCAATAGTTAATACTGATTCTTACCAGAACTTTCTTATTACAGGGATGCTGGGGTTAAGGATCTCAGAACTGTAAACTCTTATCAAAGAAAAGGGAATCAAAGCATACAATGCACCTAATCTTTGGTTCAGAATACTAACTCTGGGGCGCCTGGGTGGCTCAGTCGGTCAAGCGTCGGACTCTTGATCTCAGCTCAGGTCATGATCTCAGGTTCCTGAGACTGAGCCCTGCGTCAAGCTCTGCGCTAACCACACAGAGCCTGCTTGGGATTCTCTCTCAACCTCTCTGCCCCTTCCTCTCTCTCTTTCTCTCAAAATAAATAAATAAGCTTAAAAAAAAAAAAAAGATTACCAACTCTGGCAACTGGACTGTCTGAGTTTAAATCATACCACACCCACTCAATTGGACCCTAGTCAAGTCACAGCTCTCAGATTCCTCATCTCAGAAAGGAGATAAAATTAGATGAGATATATCAAATAATAACCACAAACGCTGTATGTGATAAACAAACAATGCCTGCCGTATCTTAAATACTAAAAAAGTACTAGCTACTATGATGAAGGAACAATGCAGGTATATGGCTAGAGTGGTTTCTCACCATCAATATTAAAAATTCACCCACTAACATGGCAAACAGTCCTCAAACAGAATTACTGCTCTGTGTGTGGCAGCTGCAACTCAACACACACTACCTGCCAGTTTAACTCTTTAACTCCTGTGAGGATTTGCCAAACATGCTTGGTGAGAAAGAACCATCTAGGGTAGTTGTTAAGAACACAAACTCACAGACTCCATCCCAACACTACTCAATCAGGATCTCTTCAGAAAGGACCCGGAAATGTGTTTTAAGGTACACACATCCTCCCTCCACCACTCAGGAAACACTGGCTATTAAGCAAATTTGGGAAATACTACATAGTCCACCCCAGACCGAAGTCAATCCACCTCACTGCTCATCACCAAGCCCAAAGTTGGTCACAATTTTCGCTTCAATTATTTCCAACAACTTTTGAATTCATATTTAATATTGTTGTATCATTTCTTCTGTATAACACATTTTGCAGTCACACCACTTCAGCTGACAAAATAAATACTTTCAGGGGCACTTGGGTGGCTCAGACGGTTTAGCGTCTGACTTCGGCTCAGGTCATTATTCCGCAGTCCACGAGTTCAAGTCCCGCGTCGGGCTCTGTGCTGACAGCCCAGAGCCTGGAGCCTGCTTTGGATTCTGTGTCTCCCTCTCCCTCTGCCCCTCCCCTGCTTGCGCTCTGTCTCTCTCTCTCTCTCTCTCTCTCAAAAATAAACATTAAAAAAATTTTTTTAAAACATTAAAAAAAATAAATACTTTCAGAAATATGTTTCTGAAAATTCTCAGCACTTTTAAAGTAAATATTCTAGAAATAGAGAAATAATGGCTCCAACTAAATTATATTTACTTCTTACAAAAAATAAAATACATATATATGTTATATATATATATATATATATATATATATATATATATATATATATATCTTGAACTCTAAGTACTCCGACAAAGACCAAACTATACTTTATACAGTTTCACACTACATTTAATATTTAATAAACAGGCAAATCTTATTAAACTGATTGTAATTACAAGGTTTAAGATAAATGAGAAGCAAAAATTACTTTGGAGGCTATTTTTTGTTATTACTTTTCACAGCACACATCACAATTTCAAGAAGCACTGGAAAATAATTATTGTAACTATGTAATCAGTAGAAACTCAAGGAAACCTAATAAAGACATATGGACCACATAAGAACCAAAACCACAGAAAGGTACCCTATTTGGGGAAAGTTTCTGTAACCTTAAAGCCTGTCTTTAATATGATTAAAGAGCAATTAAAGGGATGTTTAAATAACATCCCTTATTCCATTCATTCAGTCCTAATCTTCAGTCAACCTAAAACAAACATCTTCTAAAACCTCTTCTGAAAGGCTTGAATTATTTCCTATTTGTATACAACCTGAGAAAAGTTCAGAACATGGATTTCTTTAACATATATTAATTCTAGTTGTTCAGTATATTCAGAAACATGATGATGCCACAAACATCAGTCACCAAGTCTCCAATTTTACCAAACTTACTGTTCAGTCGAATTAGGGTCAGACCTACTGTTACAAACATGACTTCACCTACGTACTATTCACTACATAGCATGTCTACAGAAGAGCACATTTTTAAAAGCTCATGTAAACTTAGCCTAGCAATTTACTGACCACCTCCAAATATGTGAAGTAGTATCACTACTGCCACAAATGCAACGTGAATTTCCTAAACATAAAATTCAAATAGCACAATTTGAGTCTAAAATGTTTTATAGTTCTGCTCATTGTCATCTAAGTCCCCAAATGTTTTAGTGCACTCAGATGTGGTATACCTTTTTTTACTTCTTTTAAATGTTAATTGAGATGCAAATTGGTTTTTTTAATGTCTCAATAAGATTTCTATCTTTCCATCAGAAATTAGTTATATCATGTTTTCCCTTTTTTGTGACTCTCTAAACAATGTCATTGCTTTTAGACAGTGATTTTCTAAAAGGTAAATGCAGAATTGACTTGTAGACAGTTGTATATTCTTGCATATGCTTCCATAACCAATTTTGCTTCAAAAGTTATATGTAACTATCTATCGCTTCTCGGCCTTTTGGCTAAGATCAAGTATATGTAACTATCTAAAAGCTGTATTTTTACAGTAGTATCTCAAGTAGTTATGTTTAATTAGAAAATTCAACTAACAGGGGCGCCTGGGTGGCTCAGTTGATTAAGCATCCAACTTCCGCTCAGGTCATGATCTTGCAGTCCGTGAGTTCAAGTCCCACATCAGGATTTGTGCTGACAGCTCGGAACCTGGAGCCTGCTTTGGATTCCGGGTCTCCCTCTCTCTCTGCCCCTCCCCTGGTTGTGCTCCATGTCTCTCTCTCTCTCTCAAAAATAAATAAACATTAAAAAATAAAAAAAAAAAGAAAGGAAGAAAATTCAACTAACATAGCCTAGACTAAAAAGCAAACACCACCACTAACCAGTTAACAGAGATATCAAATGATAAATATGAGATTTAGATACTTTACTCATGATAGACTCTCTTGGCTTCAGATTAAAGCCCTATTTCAGTTGGTCAATTACGGGATGCCCTTTCCCATCTTAATAATGCCACAGAGTCTCCTGCCCTCTGTTTGGAAGAGCAGGTATCTCTCCTCCCGCCTAGGTTACCTGCTGAATTCAGCTTCATCCTTCACAGCACAGAAAATCTGATGGGACCACTGCATCTTAGAACCATCTGTTGAAGGAAAGAAAGATGAGCAACTGTCTCCTACCCATCTCCCAGCTCTCACTAGGCAAAGTTTGCCACCCCAGGGTGTTATCTCTGTCATGCTTCCAGGATGTGCTTCCTGGTGCCTGTGAGCAGCTTTCCAGGCAGCCACGGCCTCTGTGTTCAGGTGGCACCTCAGCGCTGGAGCTACTCACGCCTGCCCCATTGGGACTGATGGAGGTAGGCATATGGGGGCCCTCATCTCCTCAGAGGAGGCTAAGACAAGAAGTGATAAAGATGAGGTGATGGCAGAGACAGGCCACCACAGTTACGACAGGAGAGATCCTGGGGCTGCACTGCAGAGGTAGAAGAGCAAGCTGCTGAGACGTGGGCAGGAGGCACCCAGAAGACCTGAAGGCACATAAATTGGATTTAATACAGTCCTTCCCTTGTGCCACTAAGGCGACTTGCACTCTCCTAAGATACACAGACCCACATGAGAAGAAGGCTGCCATTACGTCTTCTTCAACAGAAGATGTGTAAGTCCAATTCTTCATGTAGTGACTTGCCAATCACTGAAAAGGTGTTTTTAATAAACTGAGTTATAGTCTATGCCATTTGTAGCTGGTTCTGTACGTTTATATTTTGTCATCTTTCCTCCACCTCCCATTTTAGTTTTCCTTCACCCCTGACCAGTGCTCAGGGTAGTCTGGGGTTTTGGTTTATGGGGTGACCCATGTGTTTATTCCCAAGGGGCTTGGGCCTCTAATTGCCTTACCTTTTTGGGCTGTGGTTGTTTAAACTGTCCATTTACAGCTACCACAGGACATGGAAACAGCAGAAGATGACTCAGAGCATTCCCTAAGTCTAGGGTTCCCTCCTTGTACCCACTAGATGGTAGTAATCTTAATTTCTCCTTGTGTTCAAAATTGGTCCACCCAATAATTCTTTTATGTCCACTGGTGCACTGTCATAAGCCCAAAGTTAACAGATGGCAGCCGCAGCTTCCAGTCAGTTGTGTCCTCTGTCTAAAGTGTTCCTCATCCCACCCTCCAGGAATCAGACCCTGCTACCCAGTAGCAGAGCCTAAGACTGCAGATACAGAAGACCCCAAGTCTGCACGTAGGTCATTGTGACTGAGAGTAAAAGGAACATCTAACTTCCACTCCTTCACTTATCTTCATCTGTTACCAACTCAGCACTATCAAATCAGCACCATATACACAGTACATCCAACCCCAGAGCTGTCCACGACCTGCTGCCCTCACTGAACATTTCCTCCATTTCACAGGCTACTCCATCCTTCTATCCAGATGCTTTGCGGTGTTGGAAAACTCGGTAAGACCAGTGAATCCTGTGAACATGCGCTCAAGTATAAAACAGGTCCCTTAGTTCAAGGAAATGTAGCAAGAGGTACCATGCTAACTTAACAGGCATTCAGCCAGTGGATTCAACACTCAGATGGTGATATTGGCCAGGTCTCTGAAGGCAGAGGAATTAAAAAAACCTCTATCTGGGGTGTGTGTGTGTGTGTGTGTGTGTGTGTGCGCGCGTGTGTGTGTGTGTATGTGTATAAATAAATTCCGTGAAGAACAATTTGCTACCCTTTCCAATTTCAAAGCTGTCCATGATAATCCATCTGCCACCAATGGTTGTCTGGATAGTGCCATTTCAAGAGCTCAGTGCCTAACTCTACTTAGAGTTGGATGGGCATTCAGTAGAAAGTTCAACAATGCATTCCTTGCTGTCCTGGTGAAAGGAACGTCCCAGAGAATATAAATGGTGACTTCTTAAGTCTTACAGAGCAAATCTTTTCTAATATTCCTGCCCACTAAGACTTTTGACCCATTCCTCAATCACATGCCAGGAAATTCTGACATTTCCACATGTCCTGGTCAGAATACTTCCTCCCAAGTCACAGTTAAGTGCCTATAAAATAATGAATTCTCACTCATTAGTGCTCTATATTCCACGTCCTACCATTTTTTAACATCTTCAAGATCTATTCCCACAAATGTTCACATAATCCCTGAAAGTACACACTTCCGGTAAGAATTGCACAGACTCCAAAGGGAGGGCTACTTTCCCCTAAGAAATACAGGGAAATTTGAGGGTTCAATACTGTCAGACACATCTACCCAACGTCTTCATTCCTGGTCTGTCAGAGTCCTACTATGTCTCTACCAAAGTCCTGAATTTGACACAGGGGGCCAGTCAAAATATATACTTAGTCTACTTAATAGCCCTACTACCCTTATAATTATATCATGAGCCTGGTTTTCAACATAGTATAGTCTGTGCATATAGAAATGAACCATTTTTTTAATGTTTTTTTTTTAATTTTTTTAAGTGTATTTATTTATTTTGAAAGAGAAACAGAGAGAGCAGGGGAGGGACAGAGGGAAAGAGAGGGAGAGAGAATCCCAAGCAGGCGCCATGCTGTTAGTGCAAAGCCCGACATGGGGCTTGATCTCAGATCATGACCTAACCCAAAACCAAGAGTCAGATGCTTATTAACCAACTGAGACACCCTGGTGCCCCTAAATGAGTCTCTTAAACCAACTAAAGAGGCCCTCTGGCTGTCATGGTGAGCCTTAAGTTCCCTTTCAGGTGCCCTGGGCCTATCCTTTTCTTTTTCAAGGGTTCTAATGCTACCCAAACATCAAAATCCTTATAGTTATCCATGCCCATGTGTCAAGTGCAACAGCCACATATTTTTCCTTTCGCACACACCTCACACCAAATAGTCACAGCTGAAAGCTGCAGTCCCTGTGGTGCCACTGCATGCTGGGGGTCTCTGCTGGCTTCCTGACAACCAGCAGTCATTATAGCCCCCCAAGAAGTAAGCAATCAAACTGTAGACCCCCTTCCAAGTACCTACTTCTACTTCTGTTCCTTAGAAGTCAGAGTTTAAGACCAAGCTTACATGCCAATTATTTTTTCTAGTGAGTAGAAGAAAGGAAGAGGGAGGGTAAAGAAAATGATACAGGACACAAAGGAAAATAACATTAACAAACTAGCCAAAGCTTTCTAAGAAATCACAGTTGGCTGAATGTCACTTCAAGCATCTCCAGATAAAATGCTTCCATTTTATCTTCTTCTATCTTCTTCTATCCTATCTTCTTCCTATCTCCCATCACTCATTAATCAGCGTCTCTTATACTGCATGATAATTCCCATGTGTCCAGGCTATGTTATGTGGTCCCTCCTAAGCAGCTCTGTACACATAGACCTAGTCTTGCATTTGCTGTGGCTCCCACCCCAAAGGTTATACAGAGTCTACTCCAAAGCACAGAAGAGGAGGCTAAGATGATCTATGGCATCAAAGATGAGGTTATGCTGAAAACGGCCAGAGCTTTACAATCATGGGAATAGTGTGAGCTGCTATTCAAAGTAAGGCAAACAGCTGAGGTCCAAGGGGTTCATGGAACCAAATGAATCTAGGGAGACACAAACTAGAGCCAATACAGGCATACCTGGCTTTACTGCACTTCACAGATGTTGCTTTTTTTTTTTTTTTTTTTTTTTTTTTACAAATTGAAGTCTTGTGGTATTCTTGCATTAAGCAAATACATCAGCATCGTTTTTCCAACACTATTTGCTCACTTCATATCTGTGTCACACTTTGGTAATTCTCACAATATTTCAAATTTTCTCATTATTATCATATTTGTTCTAGGTATCTGTGATCCATAATTATGACTCTGAAAGCTCAGATTGTGGTTAGCATTTTTTTAGCAGTAACATTTTTAATTAAGGTATATGCATTGATGTTTTAGACTTAATGCTGTTATACACTTAATAGACTACAGTATAGTATAACTTTTATATGCAATGGGAAACCAAACTTTTCATCTGACTTGCTTCATTGCAGTGGTCTGGAAAAGAACCTACAATATCTCCAAGGTATGCCTGTAAAAAGTTTATGCCAATATATATTCAAATTTAGACAAAAGAGCAAATTCCTAAAAAAAAAAAATTCTAAGTTTGAAAAACTAACTCAAGACAAAATAGAAGACCTCCTACCACATATATAATCAGTAGTTTGGAGAGTAGTTTGGTAGGAGAAAACTCCTACCACATATATAATCAGTAGTTTGAAACTAATCCCACAGGTTCAGATGATTCATACAGTTCTATAAAACTGTCAAGGAACATAAGATTCTAATCTTATACAAGTGTCTCAGTTTGGGCTAGTGTAACAAAGTACCATAGACTAGGTGGCTTAGAAGCAACAAAAATTCATCGGGGTCCTGGAGGCTGGATTTCCAGCACTGTTGAGTTCTGGTAAGAGCCCTCCTTCAGGCTGCTATCAACTTCATTATAGTCTCACCTGGCAGAGAGAGGAAGCAAGCTCTCTTGTGAGGTTTCTAAGGGCACCAATCTCATTCTCAAGGGCTCTTCCCTCATGTTCTCATCTAATCTGGATCACTGCCCAAAGGCCCCACCCTCCCACCCTACTAATACCATCACACCAGGGGGTAAGGTTTCAACATATGAATTTCAAGGGGACACATTCATTCCATAACAGTAAGTTTATCCGAAGAACAGAAAAATAAGTTGCATTTTCCGTCTCACCCAACAGGCTAATAATATACCTTTGATACCAAAATTTCTCATGGAAAATAAAAGTAAAAAAATTAAAAACAATTTCACAATAATCCACTTCCAGAACAGTAACATGAGGAGCTCTGCAAACCTACTTCCCTGTCAAAACCATAACTGGTGAAAATTACTTAAAAATCAAAAATTTTTAAAAACCATTTAAAGTCTCTGGAAATTGTCAAAAGGGTACAATGCATTCAGGAAACATTTATTCAAAAAAACATACCAAGTCTTGGTAAGAACACTGACAGCCTGTGGCACCTGAGCCACAATCTGCCCCCTCTCTCTCCACCTCCAGCTCAATTTGATATCCTCCACTCCATGTGGATATGGCCAAGAAAATAGGGATCCCCTTCCCCTCAGCCCTCACTCAAGGCATTCTATCTCACTGGAAGGGAGAGACCACCAGCATTTGTCATCCCCCCAGCTCTCAGTTACAATAGCTAAATTCCTTATGTAAGTAGCTAAGAGATTGGTGCTTCCTTCCTCCACCAACCCCCACTCACAGGGTGAAGGCTCTACACTGAGCATGGCAGGTAGAGGATCTTGGGGCTCCGAAGGCCCTCACACCAGCTCACTCACGGTGCAATGGTTCCATAGCAGGAAAGGCAAGATGTGAAGAACAGAGGTTACCACCTCAGCCCAGCACCATGCTTGCAAAATAGTGGTATCACACCAAGAGAAGCGGACCATCGTCCCCTCCCACACCCCACATTAGTAGCTCAGAGATTTTGCCAATCCATAAAGCAGTCCATAAAAACAGAGCTTCAGAACTCTTACCACACACACTAAGTTTAGCTGAAACCATAGAGTGTAGTAGGAAAGTTCAAGCGATGCTCTAGAAAGAAACAAAAAACATTCTGGTGGTAAGCAATTAAGAGGAGGCTGGTAGCTCCATGAGAGATATAAGCTAAACTACTAGCCAGCTAGTTTACCAAAGAGAACTAGGGAAAGAGCAAAGAGCCCTTCCAGAGGCAGAAAAAAAATATCAATCACTGGCCTCAAAAACTGAAAAGCTAAAAAGTAGTTTGAAATGTATTACACCAACCTGTGAAGAAATTTATGCTCCAGAGCACCATCATCATAAACAACAGAATTATCATTCAAAAATTAGTAGAGCCTAACAGCTAGGTGTGATAACAGAGGCACACAAATTAATCTAAGAAAGAGACAGTAAAGAAAGACCTGCCCAAACCACTGTAATCCCAGGGCCCAGGGCCACCCAGGCACTCCTGTAAAATAACTTTTTTAATGGAAGTTATGGAGATAATCAGTACAGTTACTGTTATGGAAAACTGAATAGAGGGGCTTAACAGACTCAAACTGGCAGAAGAAAGGGTAAGCAAACTAAGACACAGCAAAGATTACACAACCTGAAAAACACATTTAAAAAATGAAAATTAAGTAGAGCTTTAGAGAAATGTGGGACACTATTCAATCTACCTAAAACCAATAATCAAGGGGCGCCTGGGTGGCTCAGTCGGTTAAGCGGCCGACTTCAGCTCAGGTCACAATCTCGCGGTCCGTGAGTTCGAGCCCCGCGTCGGGCTCTGTGCTGACGGCTCAGAGCCTGGAGCCTGTTTCCGATTCTGTGTCTCCCTCTCTCTGACCCTCCCCCGTTCATGCTCTGTCTCAAAAATAAATAAAAACGTTAAAAAAAAATTAAAAAAAAAAAAAAAAACCAATAATCAAAAAAACTCAAATTCCAGGCAGTTGGGTGGCTCAGTCAGTTAAGCATCCGACCTCAGCTCAGGTCGTGATCTCACTGTTCGTGAGTTCGAGCCCCACATCAGGGTCTCTGCTGACAGCTCAGGGCCAGGAGCCTGCTTCAGATTCTGTGTCTCCTTCTCTCTCTGCCCCTCCCCCCCACTTGCACTCTGTCTCTATCAAAAATGAATAAACGTTAAAAAAACTTTAAAAAAATAAAAAGAACTTCAAATTCCAAGTAGAATAAACATAAAGAGGTCTACACCCAGATACATCATAGTAAAAATAATTAAAGACTATTCTGAAAGCAAATAAACAAGAATGACCTAGCATGCACAAGAGAACTGCAATCAGATTAACTTCTCATCAGAGACAATGGAAGCCAAAGGCACTGGAATGATAATATTCACATGCTTTTTAAAAATGTCAACCAAGAGGCACCTGGGTGGCCAGTCAGTTAAGCATCTGACTCTTGATTTCAGCTCAGGTCATGTGATCAAGCCCCACTGGCAAGCCCCACTGTCCGACTCTGCACTGGGTGTGTAGCCTATTTAACATTCCCTTTCTCCCTCTCCTTCTGCCCCTCCCCAGCTCACATGCACATGCACACACATGCACAATCTCTCTCTCTCTCTCTCTCTCTCAAAAAAAAAGTCAATCATTAATCTTATATCCACCAAAGCCATCTTTCAAATACAAGGGTGAAACTCTTTTAAGAAAACATAGATGGAAATACTTATGATCTTGGATTAGGCAGTGGTCTCTTAATATGACGCCAAAAAGCACAAACAACAAAAGAAAAAATAGACAAACTGGACATTGAAATGTAAAACATTTCTGCTTCTAAGTACACCATCAAGAAAGTGAAAATAACAACCCAGAGACTGGGAGAAAATATTTGCAAATCACAGAAGCAATATGTACCTAGAACATACAAAGAGCACTTATCACTAAGTAAATAACCCAATTTAAAAAAGAGGCCAACGATCTGCATAGGCATTTCTGCAAATAAGATGCACAAATGGCAGATAAGTGCATGAGAAGATTCTTGAAATCAGTAGCCATCAAGAAGATGCAAAACAAAACCACAATGAGATACCACTTCACACCCATGAGGATGGCTATACCCAAAAAGATAATAAATGTTGATGAAGAGGTGCAGAAACTAGAACTCTCATACACTTATGGTGGGTATATAAAATGCTGAGATCACCTTGAGGAACTTCCTGGAAGTTCCTCAAAATGTTAAACACTGCATTACCTATGACCCAGCAACTCCGCTCCTATGTATATACCCAAGAAAAATGAAAATACATACCCACACAAGACCTTGGACATGCATGTTAATAGCAGTATTACAAATATTAGCCTAAAAGTGCAAATAACCCAAATGTCCATCAACTACTGAATGGGGTATATCCATACAATGGTATATTATCTAGCTATAAAAAGAAACTAAGTATTGATAAATGCCACAATATGGATGAACCCTGAAAACATTATGCTAAATAAAAGAAGCCAGTCACAAAAGATCACATATTGCATAACTGCATTTATACAGACTGCCTAAAAGAGAAAACCAAAGAGCTAGAAATTAGATTAGTGGCTGCTTGGGAATAAAAAAGATGATAGGAGAAAAAAACTAATCTTACTAATCTTACTCTGAACACATATGCAAAAATCCTAAATGGGATTATCTAGCAGTTTATTAAGACAGTAATTATATATCACAATGAAATTAGTTTATCCTAAGAAGGTAAGAACAGTTTTACATTATAAAGTAAATGAATGTAGTTCATCATATAAAGAGACTAAAGGAAGGGAGGAAAGCTCACAGTTTCAAGGATGCAGAAAAATAATCTGATAAAATTTAATACTGACTTATAATGAATACACAAAAATAAAATACTCAGCATATCAGAAATGTAAGAGAATTTAATGTGGTAAGTATACATATAAAACCTAGATTAACTAGTAACAGTGACAAACTTAGGCCCTATAAGAAAAAGAAAAGTACAATCACTATCACTACTATTCTATATTATATTCTAGTTCTCAGCCAGTACACTAAGACAAGAAAAAGAAATCAAATATCTAAGACTGGAAAGCAGGAATCAAAACTGTAATAATTTGTAAGGAATATAATTTCAACAAGGAATATATTCAACAAAAAATTAAAAAACATAATTAATAATTAATACTATTTACAGTAGCAAAAAAGAATAAATAAGGTACCTAGGAACAAACGTAACAAAATATGTGCCAGATCTCAATAAAGAATATATCATATCCTAAGTGAGAAGCTATAAAAAAGCTATCTAAAAAATAGTGAAATATGCCATATCTCTTAGTAAAAAGACTATCATAAAGATGACATCTCCCCAAATTCATATTTAAATTAACTGTAATTTCAATCAAAAACTTGTGAAATTATAAAGTTTATACAGAAGAGCAAAGCACAGGGCCAAGATTCTCATAAAGAAGAAAAAGAGGAAGGGACACACCCAAACAGGTATCAAGACGCACAATAAACTTTCATAACTAAGACAGTGTAGTATTGTCACAAGAAAAACAGAGCAATGGAACAAAATTTTAAGGTTCAGAAATGAAGATATACATATATACTTGTGTGTGCATACGCAACAGAGCTGACATAAGTGAACGATCACTCTGGAATGAGTAACAGTTTAAACATACAGAAATAAAATTATATTGGACCTTAACTCACACCTCACAAACAAAATTCAAGTGCAGACAGAATAAGGGTGTAAAAGAGTATCATTATGACCTTGGGATGGGCAAGGGTGATTTAAACAAAAGACTAAAAAATATAAACCATAAAGGAAAATGTTGACCACATTAAAATTGAAAACTCTGTCATTAAAAACTACCACACAAAGATAAAACAAAACTACAAGTCGGGAGATGTTTGCGATTCATTTAACTGATTAAGGAATTAATATTCACAATAAACAGTAAACAGTAAGAACAAAATCAGTACAAATCACTAAGAAAAGAGCAAGCAACATAACAGATAATAAGCAAAAAACATCAACAGGCATTTCACACTGTCGGCAGTGGCGTGAGGGGAAGAGAACAAATGGACAAAGAAAACGCAAGAAAATATGTTCGTCATTATCAATTAAGAAAATATCAATTATGATCTTTATATCATGTTATATATGGATCAGTAAATATTTAATAAACTGATAACTTCAAGAATAGGTTAGGAGGTACCACAACAGGAAACAGCATATGCTGCTAGGGGGGAGGATGAAAACAATATGGCAGGATCTCATAACTGTGCAATGCGCCTTTTCTGTGGCCAAGCAATCACCAAGTACCTTATAGCTGTGCACCACAACACAAGAAACTCATAACATCATTCCTTATAATAGCAAAAATCCAGAAACAACCCATCAAAAAGCAAATGAGAAACTAAGTGTGGTCTATTCACCTCAGAATAATACAACATAATAAAAGTAAGTGAAATGCAGCTTCAGGCAACATGGATGTATCTTAGAAACATAAATTTGAGAGTGGGGGCAGGGGGAGTAAACACACAGAACACTAATTACAGAATGATCCTCTTACAAACCTCAAAAATTCAGTTTAGAAATACACATGCATATGGAAAAATTATTTTGAAAAATAAACGAATAGGGTGCCTGGGTGACCGAGTGGTTAAGCGTCCAACTCTGAATTTCAGCTCAAGTCACGCTCTCATGATTGGTGGGATGGAGCCCTACATCAGGCTCTGTGCTGACAGCGCAGAACCTGCTTGGGGTTCTCTCTGTCTTCTGCCCCTGCTCCCACTTTCTCTCTCTCAAAAAATAAATAAACTCTAAAAAAATGAACAATAAACACAAGGCTCAGGGTGGTGTTTACTCAAATGGGAAGGAAAGGAGCGAAATGTGACTGAGGAGTACATAGGAGGCTTAAAAGGATTACTTTATTTCAAAAGCTGACTAGCAGATGTAAAAGCATTCATTCTTATTCCTTAAAATGTACATATAGGTTTATGCCCTTTAATATGGAAGAAATGTTTCATTTAAAAACATACATTTTGGGGGCCCCTGGGTGGCTCGGTTAAGCACCAGACTTTGGCTCAGGTCATGTTCTTGTGGTTGGTGACTTCGAGCCCCCACAGTGATCTCAGTACTGTCAGCGGGGAGCCTGCTTTCAGATCCTCTGTCTCACTGTTTCTCTGCACCTCCCCCACTTATGTTCTTTCTCTCTCAAAAATAAATAATCATTAAAAAAAATAAGTAAATAAAAACATACATTTTTTTCAAGCAAGAAAAGAGCAGGGCTCAGACAACCTAGTTTCTGTAGCTCTGCTATAATATGAAAGCACTTCCACAAAGCACAAAACCATCTTATATTTTGCATATCAATTAAGAATTTGGGTTAAATTTTTTTCCTGAGGTAACTGCTGCCTTTGACTTCAGGGATCTGTGTACGAATTAACAGCCTTTTCCTTAAATCATTCCTATGGTTACAAATTAATGCTCAAACATAATAATAATAATAATTGGAGTTAATTTACATTTTTTAAATAAATTTTATGAAATTATGTATCAAAAGTAATGGTCAGTATTGGTATTAGTAAAAACTTGTGCTTTTTCTTTTTTTAATAAAAATAAGAAGAAGCATGTTCCCACATATCCCAACTACCTTATTGTCTGGATCTTTCACATTTTGTTTTGACTTTTTCTGAGTGTTATGGAGATTTCACAGATATAACTGAAATATGTATTAACACATCTAAATCTGTGGGTAAAATTAAATACCCTGCTGGTAAGATTATAAATTAAAATGACTTCATTGGAAAGCAATTTGGTGCTACACATAACATTCATAATATTCATATATTTAAAAATCTATTCACAAAGATATTCATTGCAGCATTATTTATGATGAGAAATTAAAAAATAAACAAATGAATTATTTTCTAGTCATTAGAATACTTGGAAGCATACTTAATAACATGAGAAGAACTCCACAGCATAAGTTTAAGCAAAAATAAAATACAAAATTAAGATGGTAATTTCCCGATTTTTTAAAATCTAAAAATACATAAGAACAAAGAAAATATATTAAAAAGGCAACAAATGGACTCCAAGTAATACAATTCCCTTTTTGACCTCTTCCTATTTTATTTTACAAAGTTTCCATCAAAAGTGTTCATGTAATTATCAGTTCTTGCTGACTGACATAGCAATATAGCAATATAGTAAATGAATGGATTCTGAACTTTGGGATATCACAAGCTTTGTTTCCTCCCATTTTGGCGAGCATGGTTTAATAGGAAATTAAATTCTGCTGTTCTTTCTCTAAATAGCATTAAGTGTTATCTGAGTGAAATATGATTTCAAGATTTCTTTCCAGAACTGAGGGTAAAACACATATACAATAATTAGCTGAAGATATGCAATTGGTGAAGTATTTTCTGTCACTGAGGCAAAGAAAGGAAAAAAGAAAGTGATGGCTCTTTATCCTGAGCAAAACGACACCAAAATCTACCGAGAATTAGCTCTCACTTCATAAAGAACAAAAGCAAGAGAGGGAGGGACAGAGCACAAAGGTCCTCAATCAAGAAAGCCCTCGTAAGTGCTTCTGATGCATCACTATAGAAATCTGCTTTCAACATAAAACAAAGAGGAGTCTTGTTTTATTGTTCTTAGATGAAATACTTCTAAACACTTTCCTGCTTTTCCTTAGTACAGATATTACAAAGACTATGAATGTGATTTTTAAAATAACCTTAACATCTCGAAAATATGTTAACATAGAGGGAATAGTGAGACAGAAACAAGTTTCAAAAGGGAAACATTCAGACTTTCAGAGAAAAAAGCTATTAATTTCTAACTGTAGTAATAATATTTGAAACAGATGTCTATCTACATTCAAATCCAAACTGGATCATGGTTTACACAGTTTAATAAAACTTTAATTAAGGTTCTGGATCAGGGTAAACTGATCATGTCATGCAACTAAACACGTGCCCAATATTAACATCTCTTCAAGTTCCACTAATACTAAACTTAACCAGACTTTTCATAATCCATCCAAGGGAAAATATCATTCAAATTAATAAAAACACACAATTCATCCTCTTATTTCATTATATGAACTCCTTGTTAGAAGCAAGCATTTGAAATAGAAATGGAAGAATCCCAAATTGAATAAAAAGGAAAGGAAATAACTTTGTTTCTGAGAGCTTCTTGTTTCTAACTAGACACATATTTTAATATGAATATCTGTGACCTTAAAATTTTGCATTTGAAAACATTTTGTAAGAAAGCTTTCTCTTAAATATTGATCAATTGACTTTGTAAATTTTCCTCATTCTATTTTTAGCGGAACAATCTTATATAAAGTAAGCTACTGTGCCAATGCCACTTAAAGACCTCTAAAATAAAGAAGAATGAACACTTGCTGAACAACTATTGTATGCCAGGCAGATTTCTAGGTTCTCCATTTACTTCCCGCAGCATCCTTATTTAGTAGGTACTCTTACTATCCCCATTTTACAGATGAGGATGCTGAGTGGGAGAGCCAGCCTACAAACCCAGGTATCTACTTCCAAAATTCAGCGTCGAACATCTACACTGGCTTTAATTAAAATAGAGAAGAGAAATTTTTTTCCTATTTCATGTCCCAGAATGTGTTTTTAAAACAAATGACATTTTTTAAAAATCCCAAGCTTCTCACGTATTCTCAAAGTGAAATTTTCCACAATTACAAAGAAATAAAGATTAGAACCATATAAAAACAGAGAATTCAATCAGTCACTCAACACTAAACAAGCAACTCCATATTTGAGAAATATGGAGGAAAGAGAGGAACAGAACACACTTTTTGGCAATCAGTACAGTAAAAATGATGCCACTTACACTAACAATTCACGAAATTAGTTAATTAGCAACAGGGTGCAAGCAGAGAGAAGGAAGAAAATGAGTCCGGTTGAATGGGATAAATACAGTATCTTGTAAAAACTCTGAATCAGGTTTCAAAAGAAGGGAACAGCACAAGAGTAGTATCAGTATGAGAAATTGATAAGTGATCCATGTAGGATGTAAAGGTAGTTAGATTTTTTTTTCAAACCAACTTCTAAGAAAAGAGTCCATACAGGGGGGTTTGCCTTACTCTGTTTCATATTCATTCTCATTTCTGATTTAAGAGTTTTAGGATCGTGAACCCTCACTCATTTCACAATGTTCATTCACTATGAACATTTTCAGCACTTCTTAAGAATTCATTTTTTTCTTTATCTTGTTTCCCTTAAGAACCAATAATTCATGTAAAACAATCAACTCTATAGTTTTCAGAGGAGGCTTCCTGCTTTAGATTAACAGCAAATGCTCCAAGATGAATTTCCAGTGTCTCTCTTTGTTTTCTCAATTTTATTTTACTTAGCTTGATAAGTGTAATGAACCTGTTACTACAGGGTCTTTCAATACATACTGACATCCTATAGGGAAAGGTTTCAGAGAGGCATGCTGGGATTAAAAATTTGATATGGATAATATAGAAAATACCACGGAAACCTTAACACATATAAAAATAATAGAGTTGATTGCTGATGAAAATACAGTTTTTAAAAGGAAATTACTAATCAACTTGAAAATAACACTATATCAAGTTGCTTAAATGTTCTAAAGGAATGTGAACATTAAATCAATCCTAGAACAATATAAAAAAAAGAATATTATAGGAATAGAATGGGCACTAAATTCTCATACAACCAGCATAACTGTAGAACACCTCAACCTATTCAGTCTCTGTTTCTATTAAAAATCATTTTAAAAGACAATACTTAGTACAGGGAGTCACAGAAACAAGGGTAACCAATAAAGCACACAAATCATCTCATTGATTAGTGAAGTTACAATCACAAAAACGAACTTACATTGCTGGCATGCTCTGCATATTTTATCTCTACTAACATTAGCCATTATAATCCAACACAGTCAAAACATGAAACTGAATCTGACTTCTGAACAAAACCTTTTCAACAAATGCCTTAAAGTTCTTAGAAAATAATTCAAAAGGAGTAAGATATTGACTGTAGAGTTACTTCCTACTCACCAAAATTATATGGAACCCCTGAGGAAAGGAATTATAGAAGCATGTAAAATGGTGCACAGTATAATCATATGAGTTTTAAATATCAGTCTCTCATGCAAAGAACTATAAAATCTCAGACATGATAACATTTGGAAAGGACTTAATCTGTGAACATTCTCTTTTGTCTCTGAAATTCCAAATACCACCTGCGGCAGGGGGGAATACAAACACGCCACAGTTATGGTGCCCTGCTCTAAAGAAACTAATGCCATACTACCATTATTAAGTATGATAAGATTTGCTCATTTAGGTTACAGAATCACAGCATTTCAGAGCCAGAAAGACCGTACGGAGTTTGACCAGCCTTTTATTTAAGTGATTAGTCTAAGGTTCCAAAACTAATTATGGCCTTTCCTGCCTCCCAGTCGTGTGCTCTTTTCGACATACTACTTGTTTTCCTCCCCTAGAAGAGAGAACAGATGTAAAATGCTAAAATGAGAACAATAAATGTACTGAAACATATTAGTGTATCCCATCCATTACTGTGATGAGAAATTGCAAAACAAGAATTATTTGACCTGAGAAATGAGAACACAAAGAAGACTGGAATTATATGAGATTATGAAAGTTAAAGCAAAAAATAATCAACTGGTCCTTCCTTATTATATGGCTTCATAATAAAATTATGAAGGGTCATTCAATAATTTAAATGGCAGGTAAAATTAAAACAAATAAAAGGAAATACCCTTGACATGTACAACAAGCCTCCAGAAATACACAAGGTCACAGAACAGAGGTCATGTCGTTAAATCCAGTAACATGATTTTAAAATAATCTGGATCATTAGGGAAGCAAATATCTGATTATTTATGTTCAACATAAATATAATTTTCCATAATGGGAAAATTGTATTTTAGAATATAAGGAGTCACTAAGGAAGATTTCTATTTGTTACAAATCATAGTATAGCTTAGTATGTTTGTTATAAATCATACTATAGTTTACTATGTTTTTGTGTTATTTATACTCCATACTCCTTAGAAAAATCAAATGGTGATTACTGACTAGCAAAAATGTATTCATTTAACACATATATAGTACTTATAATAAATTTTTAAATTTAATTTTACTTATAATTACTTATAATGCCTCTTAATCAATTTTAAATTTTGCTTTCCTCATAGCACTGTCTTCATGCAAAATACATGTTCGATCTGGTTTATTTTGGAAACTAAAGATTTCTTTTTTACTTTAAAAACTATCTTAGCTAAACTCCTATGGACACAGCCAAGAGACCCCGTTGCATTTTGCCGTAAGACACACACTATTATGCTACAAATAAGGAAGGTTTTATGATTCTTTCTAGAAAAGATGTGTGTGAAGATAGAAAGCAAGCATGTCACATAACGTCCATTCTGGCAGGTTGCAAACCAGTCTGGAGAAACACTGTAGGAATTTCATTTCACTCTAGTGCATTCTGACAGATCAAAATAGAAGTGATAAAATATAGGTGATATCTCTTTCTAGATGATGATCTAGAGTCCATTTCAATATTTTAAAAAATGATATACTTGAGTTTCAATACCAAACTCTCCTTGAAGGTTTTTGGTTCTGTTTTTGAGAGAGAAGGAGGAACAGAGACAGAGGGAGAAAGAGAGTCTTAACCAGGCTTCACACACAGTGCAGAATCCATGCATGGCTCAATCCCATGACCCTGGGATCTTGACCTGAGCCGAAATCAAGAGTC
This sequence comes from Leopardus geoffroyi, assembly GCF_018350155.1. NCBI lineage: Eukaryota > Metazoa > Chordata > Mammalia > Carnivora > Felidae > Leopardus > Leopardus geoffroyi. Next base: position 126,445,732 of record NC_059327.1, read on the forward strand.
GATGTTTAGCGGACTAAGCCACCCAGGCGCACCCCCCGCCCTGAAGATTTTTATTGTGTTTTTAGTATATACCTTCTGTTCCCTCACAACAACTGAACTTTTGCCAAACCCCAGAGTCTAGTTTACTATTAGGTATACGTTATGGTGCCTCCTTCAAAATCAGGTTTTGAATTTAACCAATCATTTCAGATAAACTGGTGATTTTTAAATGATTTTTCATCATTTGCATCTCTATATTCTCAGCAAATTATTTGAGGTATTTGATTTCCCAAATTCACTAATATGTCACTGTATTTAACCCATGTTAAATGCCCCTCATCTATTTCTCTCTCTCTCACACACACATATACACAAATATGTGTGGATCAAATCAGTCAATTTTACTAAAGAGGTGGTAACTTTGCTCTAAAAAGCAGTGTCCATACTCTCTGTATAGAAACATTCCATCACTTAAAGGAGAAAAAAAGGAGATTATGCCATTTAAGGTTCAAAATGTTTTCCCAAAGATTTTCAAAATTTTCTCTTTATCAATCTCTCTTCTCAAAACGCGATCAAGAACCCAAGTCTCTATCTTGAAAACTCCTTAACAATCAGCTTTTTCCTATGCTCTCACAGCACCTACCACAGACAATTACCATCTCAAAGAGTTTTTATGCATAGGCTTCTTCCTTCCTCAGGAGTCTTTCCAAGTTCTCCAAGGCTCTTTCCAAGACCACCAGGACGGAGTGACGGTAATTTTGTAGTATCAATAACCAACACAACGTCCGGCTCTAAGAGGTTTTCAACATTTAAGCAAGGATTTAGAATCAGATGGTCCTATGCTAGGTATAGATTAGGATTAAGACTAGAGGTAGTCTAAGACTAGAGGTAAGTCTAAGACTAGAGGTAAGTCTAAGGTATAGACTAGATTAAGTCCTACACCTGAACTTCACTGTGCCTTAAATTCCTTCACCTATAACATGGAGATGACAATCACTACTATCTTAAACAGGATGGACTTATTTAGAACATGGTCTAGAACTTAAGAAAGACTCAGACACAATAACCCCCCACCTTTTTTAATTAATTATTTATTTTTGAGACAGAGACAACCCAAGCAGGGGAGGAGGGGCAAAGAGACAAAGAGAGAGAAGCTCAAGCAGGATCCCCACTGCTAGCACAGAGCCCAACTCAAGCTCGATCCCACCAACCATGAGATCATGACCTAAGCCGAAACCAAGAGCTTAACACTTAACTGACTGAGCCACCCAGGCACCCTAGTAACCCCCTTTTTTGCTTATAATTTTTTGTTTATATATAATTGCATTTCAACCATCCCTATTAACGCTAAGTTTCATCTCTTTTATCCACCGTCTTTCAAATTTCTCTAAACTAGTGTTATAATTATTTCTTGGTAATTTGGCAATGTTGTGAGGTCTACATATGCTAAAGCATTCTTCACTGAAGAATTCAGCAAACAATGGAGGGGGCGCTAGCTCTGTATTTTTTCAACAGTAATTATGTCTTAGCAAATTGAAAGATGTGTGCAGCCTCAAGGGAAAAACCAGTGGATACAATCCATGTATTTTTTTTAGAATCCCTTGACAAGATACTACCACAAAAGTTATTTAAAAAAAAAAAAAAAAAAAAAAAAAGTTTCCCCAGAGGATTTCATGAACTTCTGCTGGAGAAACAAAGAAAGTGGAAAAAAAAAAAAAAGGCATTGCTTTGGCTGGAAAGCTATAAATAGGGAAGGTGCTGGAAGTGGTCTTATTTAACATCTTTGTAAATGATGTAAAAGAGGAAATGTAGATTAAATTTTCCAGGTCTGCAAAAGACACTAACTTTTTCCAGTACATGAAATGCCAAGTCAGTGGGATAACCTACAAGATTTCCAAAACTTTATGAGTTACTAGGGGGAAAACATCAAATAAAAGTCAAAGTGGAAAACTATAGGGTTAGGCATGTAGGGGAAGAAGTAACAGACCATACTTCTCAGGATAATGGGCCTTAGTTATCATAAAAAGGAGCTTAAAAGACTGCATGAATGTGTTCCCATGGCCAACAAAGCTAACAATGGCACCAATATCACTCAAGAACAAAACTCATGGTACTCATCCCATTTAAAACTACAGCTCATCTTTACAGTTCATCTTTACTTGAAATACCACAAGCAGTTCTAGTCTACTACAGCCTAGCACTCCAAAAAATCAGTTGCTGAATTAAATTATAACTCTAATTTCACCAAAAGGAGAAGGGAAAAAAATATTTAGAAGCTAAGGAAAATCCAAGCAAATAAAAATAAATGATCAAGTTGACCACAGGAGAGTCTTGTGGGGAAAAAAAAAAAAAAAAACAAGGAAGATCAGCATTCTGTCAGCCAACAAAGGTGAAGACTACAAGGGAGCATTACAGATGTCAAGGCTCTCTACAATGTCAAGGCTCGCTACAATGTCAAAGCTCTCTACAATGACGGAAAGTAGGAACATGGCAAAAATGGGGCTAAGGAAATGCTGCCATACTTCAACGAGAATTCATAATCTGGTTGAGAAATGAAATATAAATATAATCCAGGAAGTTAAACTAAAAAATTCTAAGCATTTTCAAAAAGAGGGTAATTTAATTGAGAAAAACTAACGTATTTGAAGGATAGAAGTCTGAATTTTAAGCCTGAAATCATGGAACACCAACCCAGCCTTCCCAAAACACACCACCTGATGACATCATCTAAAGACAGAATAATAGACTGAGTCAACATGGCACTTCATAGATGTTCTCATCAACTTCTCATTTTGTCTTTCCCATACTCTGTCTATTTGTGCTCAGCATTTATTTTGTGGTAATGTATCATCTATAATTTTAAACATCTTTCCCCTCAGAGCAAGACTCAATTATCTCTTTGACACATACTGCATCAAGTTCTTTCACACTGCATAAACATTTAATAATTCCAGCTGTAAGAAAGACATTATTCACAAACTGAAGAAAAAAAATATTATTGTTAAACTGCATTATACCTTCCAGGTTTAGGAGAGATGAGCCAAAAAAGGAATTTACAGTCTCATGGTAAGTCAAGCTGCATACTAGTTGAGTTGTAAGAAAAATGTTTAATATATAACAATAACTTTCAAATCACAATTATAAATATGTGAAATTTCAAAAAATATATAAGCTAGAGAGTATTTGGAGAAAGTCTATATAATGCAATTACAGATTTTTGTATATCAAAGAGATTGTATAAAGAATAAAAACTGTCTAGATATAAGAACACCTACAATATATTTTGTATAATATGTCCATGCCACATTTAGTTTTAGCTGTAAGAATGCACTTTTTAAAATGTTTAAAACATGGATATTTCATAAAAACACCGAGTGGAATTATAGTTAAATAAGTGATTTCATAACAAAATAGAAATTTATCTTGCTGCTATTATCAGTCTATGATATTAAAGTATTTTAAGATTAGGTCTGAAGTGGGGCGCCTGGGTGGCGCAGTCGGTTAAGCGTCCGACTTCAGCCAGGTCACGATCTCACGGTCCGTGAGTTCGAGCCCCGCATCAGGCTCTGGGTTGATGGCTCAGAGCCTGGAGCCTGTTTCCAATTCTGTGTCTCCCTCTCTCTCTGACCCTCCCCTGTTCATGCTCTGTCTCTCTCTGTCCCAAAAATAAATAAACATTGAAAAAAAAATTTTTAAAAAAAAAAGATTAGGTCTGAAGAATATCAAATCATCATGTCAATTATGCTAACTTAGTCAAAACTCCAATCAGTCAGAGGATGTGAAGCTAGTAAGGACCTTGGGAATACTCTACAGGTTCAGAATCCTAGAAATGAGCAAGTTTTAACCTCTCTGGCTCAGAAAAAGTAATCCGAAGAAATGATGCTTTCAAAACAAGAGCAAAACTGAGAGAAAAAACAGAAGGGAAGAGGGAGGGAAAGTAGGATGGTACAGACAGTATACAGAACACAAACGAGCATTCGTGTATGCACAAAATAACTGCAAGCCTCACATCCAGACTGTGGCAGATTCAGCAAAAGTTTTTTGAAAAGCTAAATATGTTTTTAATACTTCTAAAGTGCTATATACATGAAGTATCAAGCAATAAAGGCATTAAGTTACAGTCCTCGTACCAAAGTATATAAAACATGTCCCCATAATGCTGATCACAAAGGGTAAATTTTACAACTAAAACACTTGAACACTGAGTTTTTCTAAGGAGTTTTCAATTTCTACATGGCTTTGGAAAACAACAGATTACAACATTAAGAGAAGGCAGAAAATGTAGTATACAAAATCTTTGATGTCCCTCAAATACACAAGGTTTCAAGGAAACAGATTTTTTAAGAACTTTTGGATCATCTGCCATTTTTACAAAACAACAGCACCTGCTTTTATTAGTAAAGGGGTCAAAACTTACATTCTATGAAACATTTTTCAGGAGAAGTTTATATATGACTTATCTTAGCCTTAACATACTCTACAGAATGCTAAAATGACAAAATTTAAATAAGTTTAAGTTCTAGAATTAACAATTTCTTACACCATCTGTATCTAAAGAAGAAGCACACATTATTCCATAAATATGCATAATTATTGGGTAGGAAATGCCTAATTTGCCTACAAAACTCACAAGGGTTTGATGACTGAAGCAAGGAGTGAATCAGGTCCACTGAGAATTACTAAGAAAAACATAATCAGACATAAATGCCACAGAATACAAAGATCATTTTCCAAATTGGTTCCAGAAACAGCTCCTAGGTAAATTTCCATGAAAAGCTAATTTAATTCAATTAAACAGTGTAGCATGGTTTTCCTCTTTAAAAAAGAGTTTAAATATTTTCATTTGCTAAAGATATTAAAGATAAGTGTTTTAAAGAGTGACTGATTTAATCTTGAGTCAGATGAGGATTCAAAATTGTGGAAGGACTTCTGAATGAAAAAGGATTTAGTGAGCAAGATACCCTTTAATCACTACAGCATAAATCCATCATTTACGAAGTACACCGAGTAAAACTTACAATGGTTAGAACTGTTCAAGTCTTTATACACTGCCATATAAATACAACATTATTTCCCACTCAAAATTGTAAGACAAGAAAAAATACTGAGAGACACTGTCCTCTGTATTAGTATATTATGAGAGCCCTACCTCCAACATGAAATGAAAGAAACAGAGTTATCATCTTAAAATTAAATAAATTTGTTTTGGATAACTCAGGTTTCCCTGGATAACATTTCCTAGTTAACCTCAAGATTATGTAAGTTCACTCACAGTCCACTTGGGATGAGTAAGTAATGCCTCCGAAGCAGTCTGGTCACGGACTCTTCTGCGTCCATCTGGCTGCTGGCTGGAACACTGGAATGACTCATAAAAATGAAGCAACCTGAGGTCACCTACTCCAGGTCTTTTAAAAAGAATTGCCAACTGCTTACCAGGTGATTCCAATTTCCGAATGAGAGAGAAACTCATTCTAGATACACCATTTTATTTTCATATTGTCTCTGGCCACAGAATTTGGGGAGAAAGGAAGGAAGTTCTTTTGAAATGTAGATTACCAATCATCTGAAAGCCAGAAATCACCAAGTTTCTTGGATTAAGAATATTACATAAAGTCAAGTGAAAAAGAAAGGCAAGACACAAAACTCTATTATATTATGCTCCAAACTTTATAAAGAAAAAAAAAAAAGACCCAAAATGTCAAGAGTGGCTATTTCCATGTAGTAGAAGCCTGAGTGATTTTTATTTTGTTAGTTTCCTGCATTCCCCAAGTTCACATCAATGAATACATATTCTCTGCTGTTAGAAAAAAAAAATAACAGTAAGTAGCTTTCTAGAAAATAGTATAGACTGTAAACTTTGGGCTCAGTAAGTCCCAGAGGTCCAGAGTATACTCGCAACTATACTGGCAAAAATTCTTTCTCTGGGTAAAAAAAAAAATATTCATTTTACTTTTAAAAAGAAAAAGGAAAAGAAAAAAAAACCCAAGAATGATGTGTGTGACAGATAGAGGAAAAATATCCCGGCAACAAGAATGGTTCCTTTCTTTCAGGAGACAATAAATAGACTGGTGAAATGTTTAGTAAATTATTTATATCAATTTTTCCCAAAGTATGTTCTAAGGAATACTAATTCAATACTAGCATTGAATATATGCAAGGAAAAATACAAGTCCCGTGGTCAAATACCCCCTGGGGGACTGCCACAAGGCACAGGAGCATAATACAGGTTCACAGAAGTATTGCAGTTGGAAAATAGCAATTCCCTCATTTCTTTGATCATTTGTTTACTTATCAAATGCTTCTGTGGTGTTTACTCCCTGCCTGGCATTGTTCTAAACCCTTTACAAATATTCACTATTCTAAACCTCAAACAAACCTAGGAAGTAATCACTGTTATTGTCATCCCCATTTTACAGATCATGCAGAGACAAACAAGGTTCAGTAATTTGCCCAAAGTCAGACAGCTAATAAGCAATAGAGCCAAGATTCAAAGCCAGTCAAACTCCAGAGTCCCCACAGTTAGCAATGGGACACTGCCACCCGTGGGATCCTTCTTGAGTTAAACACCTGACATTCACAAAACCATGGTTCCATGGGATACATCGAGGAAAGAAATGAAATAAAGTAAAACCTACTGTTATACGTAAATTGCTTTCCTGAATTAGTCATATAGCCTACACTTCTTCAAACTCCAATTTTTCATTTAATATGTGATAAGATAGAGATAACTAGCAATGGTGTTAGGCCTAAAAATTTCTGGAATATAATTACTAGACAAAAGAGGTTTGATTACATTGTTTTCCCTCTCTGTTGTCATTTGGTTTTATCAGACATAATTCAAAGGAGTTTTGATGAAATAAAAATCTGTATAACTTAAGCCATTTATTTATTTATTTTGAGAGAGAGAAATCACAAGTCGGAAAGGGGCAGAGGGAGAGGGAGAGAGAGAGAATCCCAAGCAGGCTCCACACTGTCAGCACAGAGCCCGATGTGGGGTTCAAACCCATGAACCGTGATATCATAATCTCAGTTGAAGGCAGATGCTTAACCCACTGAGCCACCCAGTCACCCCTGACTGAAGCCATTTCTATACCCTCAAGTTCCTAATTTCGAGAGACTATTAATTTCGAGACTCCTAATTACGAGAGACTATTTTTGTGGTAGGATTATTAGTCATTTTCATTTTCTTCATGCTTATCTAACTTTATAAAAATCCTAATAAATATAACCAACAGTGATCATTAACTATCAGGTTATACATTAAATGTTATGTTTTAAAATGAATAGATTGATGTCTGGTTAAGTGAAAACTGCAAGTAACAAGATAATCTATGTGACCTCGGTTTTATTTAAAAATACATAAAAATGCACAAAAAAATTCTTAAAGAGGATATAGATGTGTACCATAATACTAAGTTTAAGTAATGGTATAAAGCAACTGTAGGTTTACCTACAATTTCTACTTATCCTACCAAGATTTATTATTTGTGTCTTTAGGAAAATCTTCTAAAATTCATACATAAAGAGCCTGGATAACAGACGCAGGTCAGCAAAAGCCCCTGACCATTGCTTGTGATCTCAAGCAAAGTAAGAGTCCTTCCTACTACTCTCTCCCACTACACCCTTCTAATTTCCTTCACAGCCTTAATCACAACTTCATTTCTAAATATTGTTTACGGATTTTTTTTGTTTTTTGTTTTTTGTTTTTTGTTTTCCTGCTCCTTCCAATCCTCATGCCACATAAGGGTAAACATCTGCCTTTTGGTATCCACAATGCCTTGCATACTGCCTGGCCCTAAATACTGACTCTGTAAATATGTACTGTACTAATGAACGAGTAAGAGTGAATGAAACAATCAAATTACATATAGAGGAGGTAAACAGATGACTGTCAATTAAAGTGTTTAAACCAATAAATTTGTTGACAGATTTATATAACAACTTAGGTTTTCTATGCCACTGTTGCATGAATAGAAGAATAAAAATCGGGGTGAAAAGCAGATGTCCAATACAGGTAAGTGTGGCCAACTGTTCTTATCAATCCAAGAAGCCTCCAAAAAGGAGGCTTTCAGAAGCTGAATCAACAGAAAATGACACCGTAACTGTTACAACTTCTGATAAGTTGATAAGAGGATTTATCTAAGGTACAGACAGGAGTTTAGAAGAACCCTGAAGGATAGTACAGTAAAGCAGGATAGTAAAAGCAGAGATTCTGAGATTACTGGAAGGAAGCCTACCTTAAGAAAAGTAGTGCCTTTCAGTGCAGGGACCCAGGCAGCCCAAGTTGATCTAGCAGAGAAGCAGCCAAGAAAATTAAGAGCCTCTTCTCCACTCTCCCCTTAATCTCCTGCTGGGGTTCCCCAATGACCTAAGCCATCTGGAAATCAGAAAAGCTCACCAGATATTGTCCTAGGCAGAGAGCATAAGGGAGAAGGGTTCAAAGTGGATCTGGAGAGGCAAACAGAACACTCCTGACACAGAAGGCAATGGGATACTGCAGGAGGTTTTATTAACAAAATAGAGGTAAGGAAACAGAGTTAAGGAAAAGAAGATGTGGCCTCTTGACTAACGGAAAAGGATTAAAACAGTGAAAAGAACTGCTAGATACAGTAAGGTGATTCCAAGTTGTTTGCAACCCCATTTGAATAGAGCACTACATTCAGTAATAAGAGGAAGGATTTGGGGATAATCCCTCATTATATGTACTATTATGGCTCAATGTCTATTGGACAACAGAACTGATAATTTTGTATCTTTTAAGATGGCTGTAAAATATATTAGTTAGATAAAAGTCACTGATTTCTATTGATAGATTAATTTAGACAAAGGCACCATCATTACAGACTTCCTTGGGAGTCATTTTAGGTTCATAAATCAACAAATTAACTAGTGACAGATGTGTCTGTACTTGTTTAAGTCCCTGTCTATGCAACTGCTATAAAAATGACTAAAATATTTATCTCAAGAGAGCCAGGCAAGAAAAGGTTATGAAGAGATACCCTGGATTGTATCTTTCTTCCTTTAGCCAATAAGGAAATACAACCTTCAGAAAAATCATTTCCAAACGTGCCACTTAGTACCTTCTAAAGCTGCAGGCACATGCAGCCATATACTTGCTGAAACACAAGAGAACTGAAGTGAGCTGAGTGAAAACTATAGGTCCTCTAGAAGACTGCATTCAGCAGCATTCCACAAATATGTACTGAATGCCTCCTATGTACTGGTTCTTTGCAAAGGGCTGAGATACAAGGATGGGTGAGATCCACATCTAGCAACGTGGACTTCGCAGTGAAGTTCTTACAGAAGCATTGCTGTTTTCAAAGCTGAGAGCTAGAGAAAAATGCCACTGAAGCCTGATTAAAGGAATTCTAACTTACTTGGTTCCTTTCCTCTGTAACCAGAACACAAATTGTATGTAAAATGAAGTGATGTTAGTTAGTTGAAACTGTCAAGCATCCCTGCATAGTCCAGAGTCTGCCCTGAAGAACCTTGTCAGGATATACTGCACCCTCTGAGTCAAGGCGCTTATAGCCCAGGAGATATTTGAAGGAAGGTAAGGAGGTGACATGTGGGAAATGAAGTGTGGATGTAAGAGTAAAAGCAAGTACTGAGCCAGTGGATTGCTGCAATGTTGATCAAGATGGGGGAAATGATTCAACTCAGTGACTCTTATTCAGTAATAAGAACAACATCTGATCAATTTCTCTGGGTTCCACCCTCGGCCAAACCACCGAACTATCAGCGAGATCCTTCTCATAGCCTCCCTCATCATCTTACTTCAGACATTCCTGCTCACACTACAGACATGCTAAGTCATACTTACTGACTCCTCTGTATAAAATCTTCCAGGGTGGTTCAATAAAAGACTCCATAACATGGGCCTGGCTATCTCTCTGACCTCATTCTTACCATTTCCTTTAATTGCCTGAGTCCAACCACACTGACAAGCGTGTGCCCAACTTGCTGCTGCTTTAGAGGCAGCTTTGATATTCCCTCTTCCAGGAAGTTCTCCTGGATTTCCACTGTGCTGGCTTTCTTGGTATTCAGGGACACCCTCAGAAAGGACTTCCATGGCTACCCCATATAAAGAATAGCCCCAGTCACGTGCTGTCATACCTCCCTGTCTTATTTTCCGAATGTCAATCTTCACTCCTGGAAATGGTCTTACTCATGTGCTTGCTCCTGGTTGTTTTCTCTTTCTAGAATGCAAGTTCAACGACAGCAGAAGCCTGGGGTCTCTTATGGCTACAGTATCCCTGAGGTGTATAACAACACCAGGCAGAGAGGAGGCACTCAAACATTTAAGTAAAATGAATGTAATTAAGATTACCAGGATGTAAAGTAGATACTCTAAAAATCGTGAAAACAGTTTACTGCCTGATGTACATTATTATATAATACCCTACTTCTGTCTCAATACTATAGACCTTAATAAATACTCAGAAGTAACAAAATGCCCCTCTTGTCCACTCCCAAACCTTCATTTATTTATCTATCTCTAATAAGTTTTAGTTTTCTTCAATTTTAATTATAAATTCAGTGTGAGTGTGTATTTCTAGCCCTATCCCCTCCCTCCTGGGAATACTGGGTGCCTCTATATAGTCCAACATTTCCACTTAAATTTCTACCATCACATCAAATTCAGCATATGAGAACTTGAAATTAGTATCTCTCAGGCAAAATCAGCTCCTCCTGGGGCGTCTGGGTGGCTCAGCCAGTTGAGAGTCTGACTTCGGCTCAGGTCATGATGTCATGGCTCCTGAGTTCCAGCCTTGCATCAGGCTCTCTGCTGCCCACTAGAGCCTGCTTTGGATCCTCTGTCCCCTCTCTCTCTGCCCCACCCCCACTCGTGCTCCCTCTCTCTCTTTCTCAAAAATAAACTTTTTTTTTTTTTAAATCAGCTTCTCCTTCTATCCTAATAACTTTATCAACCATCCTCCAAATACCCAGATTTAAAAGCTAGGAATTATCTTGATTATGAAATTCAAGAATCACAAGAGAGACTGGAAAAGTAAGTGGTCTTGAAGCTTTCTTTAAACTGTGTTAGTCTTTTTTCAAACAAAAGTTCACAGGGAAGTCTGATATGTAAAACAGATGAATATGCAGTTGTTCTGGGAGTTAAACCGGTGGTCTCTGAAGAAAAACTTCAAAAAGTGCTCCTAATCTGGTCCAAACTTCCTTTCTTTTTTCCCTACCCCCACTCAACACATGCACAGAAATTTACAGAGGAGAAAATTTAATCCAGAGAATGTGAATCTTCTGTTCAGGTAGAAGTTAAGTAGTCTGCCCAAGATGACACAGCACAATGCTTCGCATAAATGCACTTAGAAGTCAATGTTCGAAAGACAACTATTACCTCCATGATTATGTATAATCAATGACTATCAGTTGTTGCAAGACGGTCAGTTTCACGCATGACTGTCACTGGTCAGCATGAGAAGAAATCTTCAGAGGTTAGATAGTAAATGTTAGCTCCTGGTAATGGATTTACTTCTAGCGAATGAAGGCAAGCAGGAGTCCAGGGGAAAGGACTGTGGCTTCATAGTCTATTGTTGAACACGGTTTTCAAATTGTTTAGGCCTCATCCTCTTCATCTTTAATATTAATGTGTGTGAGGAGATGCTTTCTAAGACTGTCTCATCCCTCCGTCTGTGATCTATTACACCACACTATAGCATTTCCTTTGAGCTACTGCACCTACAGAGAATTAGCATCACAAGTTAAAGACAAATCACCCTTCAAGGATTTTTTGACTATCGTAGGGCAGGTACTTCACTGGGCATCTGAAATTCAGGGAAGGAAAGAAAAGACACACTATTTTATTTCAATGAAAAGACAGCCCAGTGAGGAAGAGCCCAGCAAGGAACCAGACAGGCGGAGAGGGAAACAATGAGAGGTGTGCCCAGAAACGGAGCAGCAGAGATGAGGAGGCTTAGGAAAATTAGGAAGGGATTTGCCAGGTTGGAGTGGGTGACAACTGACTTTAGATTTGGATGATAAACACAAGTTGACTGCTGGAGGCTGCTATATGCACCAAAAGAGATCACATTTTAAATTACCTTACACTGTTAAATAATAAAATCAGTATTTACTGTATAAAAATGTTTTATCAGGCCATCTCACACAGTTTTCAAAGTTTACGAGGAAAAAATTAAGTCAATTTCCTCTTAATAAATATTATTTAATGACTGGAACATTCTGAGGGACATATGTGAACACACCCCAAGTAGAGGCAGCACGTCACTGAGGGACAATAATCTAACAGGGAATTCAGACAACCCTGCCTGGGCTAAACACCACGCAGCACCTGGCAGACAAGGTGGCAAAGCCCCTATAAATAGTGATGATTCACTAACGTGACATAAATCAGGATTTTAACTCACCAAAAGCTAACATTTTGATTTAAAATCACAAATCAGTGCCATTAAAACTCATCAGGAGACCCTAGCACATGAGTAATGAGATCATATCAACTTCTATCTCGTGAGCAAAAGGAAAAGGTGGTTTTCTAAATGGTAATTCAGATTGGACAAATAACACACTGTATCAAGTTTTGTAGCCCTCGGCCATATTTTGCTAAAAACAAAGGTACATTATGCATGACTAAAGAAAACAGTGAAAATCAGAGCAATTAATTTCCCAGCTATGTTTCCCATAAAAAACCATCACTACTATGATTTGCTTACAGCACACAACCTGGTTTTGCATCACACAATGATCTAAGTGTGTAATAACTTGCATATTTCACTAAGATGTAATATCCTTCAAAACGTCCTTACAGTGAGAGTTTTCCAAAGAAATTATTGATCTCTGGAAGGTCTCATGTTTTAAAATTACTGACAAATCCTTTCCTATTTTCTTTGCAGTTAAAAATAATTCTTCTTGATCACTGGAGTGTAAAGAGGTATAAGAGTACAAAGACGGAATATTTTCTCAAAAACAAATGTCCCAGTTGACACAGGACATTTCTCATAATTTTCCCAAAACAATAATTAGGAGAGTTGTCACTAGGATCCTAAAAATATATGCAAGAAACACAGATAATTCGTTGGCATCAGTTTAGTACAGCGAGACATTTCCATAAATGCTTTTCAAATTATTTTCAAATACTTTTTAGCTGACTCCTCTCATGATTGGAGGCTTTGTGTTTCTTTCCACAATTCAGAAACGTTTCTCAGGTGGTTCTGCTTCACTGCAGATACGTGTGGTACATTCTCTTTATATGTTGGAGGCAATTAAGCGGCTCTCTTCTTCTGTTTTCTTTCACTGGCACCTCTGTGGCTGCTCAGTCACTGACCTCACCTTGGTGGAAAGGTGACTAAGAAAAGAGCAATTCCTAATAACTCACGGAAACTACAGAGTTCCCATTCTATGGAGAACAAATGCGAAGGACCCAGGATCCAGCTGAAGTGGTGCAGCTCAAAAGGAATAAGACACTGGACAACTTCCGGAGGATCCTCTCTAATGTCTGAAACCCTAACCCCGCAAGGGACAGACAGAAATATGGGGCCCTGACAGCCACGGTCACGAGTGGATTGATGAGCGCTGAGAGCGAAGAGTCAGAAGTAGAGACAGACGAGCAGCAGAAAGCCTGCAAACGAGAGAGACTGAAAAGAGTGTAGGAGACAGACAGGGAAGAAGATAAGGAGACAGAGAGGGAGGGACACAGAGACTGAAAAGGGGGTGGGGAGAGGGAGACACACACAAACAGGCCCAGGGAGAGACAGAGAGAGGAGGTGGGGAGAGGGCGAGAGGCAGAGATAGAGAACGGGAGAGAGAGAAACATTTGAGAACGCAACAGACACAGTAAGAGACAGAGGGAAAGAGACGGAGGGAAAGAGGCAACAGGGGCAGACACCGAGAGCCGAGTCCGCGACTCCAGACCAGCCCGCTGCGCACTTTCTCCCGCCGCAGAGCGCAGTCCCGGGAGGCTTCCGAGGCAGGTGGCTCGGCCGAGCTGGGCGTCTGCGGGTCCTGCCTCCCAGGCTGCCGGACTCGCGCCCGTTTCCCCCGTTCCCGGGCTGCCCTCCGCTCGCCCTCCCGCCCCATCCCTGGGTGCGCAGGTCCCGACTCCCCGCCTCGGCGCGTCCCTCCTTCCCCCGGTCCGGAGCACGTGTCCCGCCCGCAGCTGCCTCTGCCCCCAACTCCCCGCCAGCGCCGGCACGAGGTTTCGGGGTCCCGGCAGCGCCGCCCGCGCACAAAGCCCGGGCGGCCACCTTGTGACCCGCTGCCCGCCGCCGCGCCGCCCCACGGCCGCGCTGCACGTTCTTCTCCTCTCCCCCTGCGCGCTAGCTCCTTACCTCAGCGCCGCCACCGGCTCCGCGCCGCCCCCCTGCCCACGCCGGCTCCGCTGCCTCCCGCTCGCTTGCAGGGACGAGCCCCGCGCGCAAGCCCCCACCCCCACCCCCCCGCGCCTTACCCGCCGCTGAGCTCCCGGCACCGGCGTCCTGAGCGCCGCTGTCCCCGCGGCCCCCCAACTGTCCGGGCGCCCCGCGCAGGCCCCACGCCAACTCCGCGCCCCGCGCCCCGCGACCGCTGCACCGTCAACTTCTGGCCGCCGCGGCCGCTCTGCCGCCGCCGCGGGACTTTTTTTTTTTTTCCTCTCGCTCCTCGGCTGCCTCTGGATTTTTTTTTTTTTTTTTTTTTTTTTCACTTGCCCTCTCCAGCTCCCACTAGTGATTGGAGACTGAGAGCCAAGTACTTAGCGGAGGGATTACACTTCTCGGCGCACTTGGAGCTGCCCCAGCTCCGCTGCCTGTGTAAGGAGTGGTGAGCGGACTCGGGGAGCTGCGCTGTTCATGCCCTTCCCCAGCCCCGGGTCCAGGGGGAACTTCCACAGCTAAGCCCGCTTCGCAGAGCATCACTTGGATGGCAGTCCTAGATGTGTGGAAGAAGGGGTTTCAAAACAGGCTAGGTTACAAGAACAAAGATTCTTGGGATTACGGTACATTGAGAGCTGAAAGGGACTCCCAAAGACAATCTAGTGCCGGGAATTTGAACTTCTCAGGGCCACTGACACTTTTGAGAAGTTGATAAAATGCTGACGCACCTCGCAGAAAATACGCACACACATCCGATTATGTCTGCTTTTCTGGGCCGGGGTGTAGGAACTCTGAAACACACAGTTGGACCTCCTAGGGAAATGAATTATTTCCTTTCCTCAAATATTTTGAAACTGGTGAAAGAAAGAAAGAGGGAGAGAGAAAGAAAGAAAGAGAGAGAGAGAGAAAGAAAAGAAAGAAAAAGAAAACGCCCTCCATTTATATTTGATGAAATTTTATAATTAGTAGTGTTTATTTTGGAAAAGTATGTAACCGCTTTACTCTGTGGTCTCCTTGCGAAAACTTTGTGTTGAAATATTTTCTACGGAAGTAAATATAAATTAAGCTAGTCTACAGTCTTTCGGGAGACTTGGGGACAAGAGTTAACTTTTTTAAATCAGCGGTTTTCCAGTTCTGTCTCCCAGGGAGATATCTTGTGACTTACAATTTTTTTTTAACTCCCAAGGCCTTTTCAGCTGCCTATCCTCAGAATTAATTTCCTTTTTTTGAAAAACTTTTCTATCTTGTAAATATACCGATAATTCCTCCTTCATCACCAAATGTGTGACTTAAACGACTTAATGACATTTCATCATGACCTAGCTTTTTTCCAATTTTCTTCACCTGTCTCTATTGCCTATTTATTACCCTGTCTTGGCAAACCTTTTTCTTTCAACTCCTCCCTTTTCTAAAATTATTCCCATTGGTTTTTGTTGTTGTTGTTGTTGTTGTTAGACATTAAGTATCTTTTTAACTCATCAATAACTCAATTGTATATAAATTTATTTTATACCGCTCCCAAGTTAGGAACAGGTGGTACTCCAGGCATTTACTGATGAGTTTGTGAAATACACACACATTTCCCCCAAAGAAATTTTAGGATCCCCGTGAAAGTGTATTTGCCCCCTAACGTACCTGAACCATACATAATATTATCAGGACTAAACTGAATTCTGGTGCCTGATGCTGGACTGGAAGAAGAAAGGTCTGTTTAGTATAACACTAGAAAATTTTCAGAACAGGTAGTGTTTGCCATTGACATCATCTTGCCTTCCTGATTCAACCTTCATAATCTAGTCCTTGGTACCCAAGAATCCTAAAATAGAAACCATTCAATTCACCCTCACTTTAAGTCCTCTGTGCTCCTAAATTACTTTGCTGGTCTTCGGTCGAATTTCGTATCATTTCCATCCTGATATTAACTAGGTTTAAAGAGAAAAGAAATCTAAATGAATGTATCCCCTGTACTGTGTGAATTACTGATAACTCTTATTTGGCACACGTATTTTTTTCTCTTAGAATTTCTGTCCTCAGAAACCACAATGAAACCAGACATTGTGGAGCAGTGTTCGGGTCATGCATATCTTTTCAGAAGATGTGCTAAGGATTGGCTTTTCTTGGCTTAACTCTATTCAGCAAATATCCTAAGCATCTGCTGGACATAAGACACAGATCCAGGGAATACAGGCATCTCTGGACACAATTCAATTTCAGCTAACTTATAAATAAGGAGATATTTTTAATGATAAGGTATAAAAAAAACTCTCCAACAGGAATAAAGAAATTTGTATAGTTTTTCATGAAAGGAAAAAAAGCGCTCTGCATGGGAGATCAGAGCACCATAAAGAAACTGTGAAGTGGACCTGAGAAGGTAGCATTGAAATTAGCAGGGATGGGGAATCTGAGGTATAAGCCATTCAACAGTCAACATTTATTGAGTACCTATGGCATGCCACACACTGGTGTTTGAGATTCAAACCCTGTTGATTCCTTTTTGAAACTTATAGAAGAGACAAAAAACAAATTATATATACATATATATATATATATATATATATATATTTTTTTTTTTTTTTTTTTTGCACATTCTGTGAGAAGCACAGTGATCAATACATGCACACACAACTACTAGAGCACAGAAAAAGCAGCTATTCTGCCTGGGAATGACAGAGTGGTCACATCAGGGTCCTGAAGGGTCTTTAGAGATGAAAAGGGCAGCTGCAAACAGAATAAGCATTTTAAGCAGAGGGGAACAATATGGAAAACAGCAGAGTGCATCCAGGGAACAGCTGGTAGCTCAGTGCTGCTACCCAAGTTAGGAGGAGAAGGTGCAGCAGATTGAATCTCAGGCTCAGCAAGGTTCAGGAATGACCTTGTCAGGTATGCTAATGATGTAGATATTTCCTTGTTAGGCGATAGGGAAGCATTAGTGATTTTTAAAACAAAGAGTTAAGTGCTGGAATGGAGTTTTCAAAAGGTCATTTAGAGGTACCTAGAGAGGGAGAAATGGAAGCACAGAACCAGTTAGGAGTCTATCGTGTAGAGTGAAGATCTGAACCAACATAGTGACATGGCTACCAAGATCAATAGCAGACTTGAAAGACACTTCAGGTAGAGTTGTAGACGCTGCTTCCCTGCTTTGCAGCCTGGGATGGTGGTGCTTGTAAAGGCACGAGGGACGACAGGGTGGGGGAAGCTATTAAAAACAAGAGGAGAGAGGGTTTCCGTTTGGTGGAATGACAAAATTTGAACAAAAACACAATGTCTTTTTTTTGTTTCATCTAATTGTAAAAATAAATCCTATAAAAGTTCCAGATATCTCAGGAGAGAATACCAGGTCAGCAAAGGTGAGGACTCTCAAAGAATTCACAGGCTTACTTCCCATTAAGGTAGACATTTGCCCACAAACTACTTGGGGAATTTACATGCAGCTAAATAGGACAGGCCTGAGGAACAAAGTAATACAGTGAGCGTGCTTCTGGGCTTTCCGCTCCCCTTCTCCAACTGTTTCCTCTTCATTGGTATCCTTACTCCCACATCTTTCCCTTTTCCACCTCCCCTCTTTCAAAACTATAAAGGACTGACAACCATTAATATATTATCCTAAATTAATGTATACTATGTTAAGTAACATTATCCTAAATTAATGTATACTATGTTAAGTAACATTCTAGAGCATGTGCTTTTAAATTGCTTCTCTCTAAATGTGGAATAAAAACTTGTCTCTTTTTTGAGGTATTTTGGGAATCAGATTAAAGAAATATTTCAGCAGAAGCAAGAAATCTTTCTTTCCCTACAATTCACACAGCTGTGGCTGCCTTTTAACCCACTGCTAATGCGTTGACTCTGCATACACAAAATAAGAGATTAAATCTCTCAACAACTGGAATATTTAAATCCTCACTTGTTAATATAAGAAGGTATAAGTATTGGTGAAATATGTAGCTTCTATAATAAAAGCCATATTGAGTGATCACCATGTGTTAGGCATGCTGCTGAACACTTCACACATACTAATGTACCGAGGTCTCATAATAAAGAAGGTACTATTTCATTCCCATTTTACAGATGAGGAAACCAAGGAACAGAGAAGTTAGATAACATGTTCAAAGCCATACTATGAAGTAGAAGAGGCAGGATGTGAACCTTAGGCAAGACCTCAGTCTTATTCAGTGCACTAAACTACTCTATACCAGTGAGAACATTTTTTAAGTACCCAGTGAATGGACACTAGACAAAAATACCTGAAGATTTATAATCTAAGATAATACATGAGCCTGATCCTAGAAAGTGTGAAAAGACAAAATACTTGTGTCCTTTATATTTTTTTTCATGTTTCCTGAGCTCCTTGGAAAGGTAGCAGCTGGGGGAAGATCTGGCCATGCCAGGAACATGGGAAGTAATAGGGTTTGTGGCTTTTAAAATTTCCCTCTCTGGTCAGCATTTAATGCCCTTGGCTAGCCCTCTGCCAAGTTGTGAACTTCCTGAGGATCCTTTCTCTGTCTTTTACTACTCCCCCAGCCACTTTTTTTTTTTTTTTAACACAACCACTTTTACTAGATTGGAATGGGTGAGTTTAGCTCAAAAATCAGATTTTTTCATGTTGTATAGTAGATTGCATCATAAAGAAGTGAGATTCTCATCACAAGTATCCAAGCAGAGGTAAAGGTTGACTATTACAGAAGGTGTTTCTACAGTGGGTGAGCAGACAGACTAAAAAATCTCTAAGACCCCTTGCTACTCTCCACATCTATATTTAAATAGTTAATGTGAATAATTCAAAATATTAACACAAATATCAACATTAATATAATTCATTTAAATATAGATATTAGTATGTATAATTAAATAAATTCAACAAATAAATGTGAACATATTTCTATCCATTCACTCTGATACATGTCAGTCATAATCTCACAATTAAAATACGCATCAAATTACTCCCAAACTCATGGCCTAAAACTTCTACTCTGTTTTCTGGTGTCCTCTATTTGATTTTATACAAAACAACTGTAATTATATACAGGAAAAAATAACACAGATTCCAATTCAATAACATTAATTTTGTTCACTAGGTAAGCTCAAGAGAAACAGAATTCCTCAACTGAAATGGGAACAGTCATGAAAAAAACCTGAAGTAAAAATGCTGAAATGATTTTGCTTTCTTTTGCTGTCAACATTATTCAGTTTTTCTTAATAAAACAGATATTAAGCAGATATTAATATCCACCTATTTATATGTTGCCAAATTATCCAGGGCCTGATATAAATTAATCTCGTTGAAATTGGAAGGCAATGTCGTTTCAATATTTAAATTTTTTTCTAAATTTCTAAAGTCCAAGTATCTTTTTTTCTGAACCATCCTGATCCATCCACGTACATATTTTCTAAAACTGGGAGATTAGGAAAAAATTCTGCAACACAACTTATAAAAAGTAATTCTTACATCTGTTTCTTTGGAGTCTCACGTTCCTGATGACTTTTTCCTTCTGAAATGATTTGCCAACCTTGGAACTTTTCTGTGTTTTCCTGACTCACAGTATATTTACAGTGTGTGCCTCAGGAAGAAATATACAGCAACTATTTCCTTCTGTACTAGAAAAAAGAACAGAAAAGTTAAAGAGCAAAAACACATGAAGAACAAATCTCCAATGAAACTACCTGGAAAAAAAATGGGTTTTGCCTCTTATTAATTGCCTATTCTTTCCATCATATGTTCTTAAATTATAGAATTGTTTTATGCTCGTGGAGAAAAGTAATTTGACTTCTGTTTCATGAATTCAGAAATTGTGCCTTTTATAAATTACAGAGATTTAACACTGTTAATGTTAGAAATAATATTGACTATAACTACATTAAAAGAAGACATTTTAGAATTCCCTGTTGACATTTCTAATTATAAAAATATCATAGGTATTGAAACAATATATTGTGAAAATATTCATACTAGAACATTGAAACTATATAGATTTCCATACTACAAAAATAGCTTAATTGATGATCTCTGGGGCATGCTGCAGAATAAAGCCACAGCCTTCCTTGGCACTATTGAACAAATCCTGCAAATTTCACGCTACTATTAGTGGAAAGGAAAGGACAGAACTGAAATCTCAAGAGGAAAGAACCAAAAGAGAAAACAAGTCCGCCAAGTACCAAAAAATAGCAGGAACGAGGAAGCAAAAGATCAAGGAGGAAATTTAAGGAAATTATATTCGAAAATGTATTTTTTTCTCTCTGGTAGCAGAATTGTTTAACACAGATCAGATTTGCGATTTTGTTAAGTAACACTATTCATTAAATTGAGCTGGATACTTATAGAGTAAGTCAGAATACATGAAATATTGAAGATGTAATTACAACTCATCTGCTTAAAAAAAAATTGTAGGGTTCTCGTTTGCCTACAGAATAAATCCATGTATCCCAGTGGGACCTTAGGGGCCCATGATAATCTGGCCTCAACATCCCTTTCCAGCCAATCTGCCAAACACTCCAGACTAACAGACTGCTTGCCAAACATCTTGACAACTTCTCCTGGCTACTTTACCATCTGGCCCCCTGACCAATATCCCTTCATCATCTGACATTCACCTTCTAGACCCTAGTCAAAGGTCTTTCCTTTCATAAAACATTTCATTTCTCCAGGCATATTAGTCACTCCTTCCCACACTTCTGCATTACCACTCTCCTATTTTATAATTTTTAATATTCTTAACACATAACACAATGCCCAGCACATAATAGGTGCTCTAAATATCTTTGCTGTTAGAATAATGAGGCCAATTTTAGAACCATCTTTAAATTCTCAACTGAAATGACCACTCAAAAAAAAAGATCTCTTGAAACAACAATTAACATTCTATAAATAGGATGTATAGGCAGCAGGAGACATGGAGGTTTGTTGAAAATTTACAGAAATAACAAAAAAAAACCTTTTTAAACAGAAAAAAAAAACCCAACCCTTAATGAAGAAAAAAGCCACACAAGTTTATTTACTATACTATCAGGGCAAGCAAGAGTCTAGCACAAAATGGCCAGACCAACCTGAGTAGTAATTTGGGTTGGGTATGGGATGGGAAGGGCCCAGATGATGGAATTGCGGTCAGGTACTGGGAGTTACTGGCTTGGGGGTAAAATTGCTTTGCAACAGCTCAGGAATTCCAAAGGCTATTGTCATAGTCCATGCGGCTGCTCTAACGCAAATACAATAGAGTGGATAGCTTAAACAATACATTTATTTCTCATACTTCTAGAGACCAGGAGTCAGGGATCCGGATGCCAGCATGATCCAGTTCTGGTGAGGACCCTTTTCCAGGTTGCAGACGACTGAATTCTTCTTGTATCCTCATATGGCAGAAAAAGCAAGCTCTGATTACTTCATCCCCTTATAAGGGCACTGATCCCATTCATGACCTAATTATCTCCCAAAGGCCCAACTGTTTAGTACTATCACATGAGGGGTTAAGATTTCAATGTCTGGATTTGAGAGGTGGGGTGTTGGACACAAACATCCAGTCCACAACAACTATCATCTCTAAATGATAGAAAACGGTCGTCAATTATATACTGCTAAGGTTACTGGTCAGATTTTCAGGGCATCCATATCTGAATACTGAGTATTTCAAGATGTTTTCTGATGCAAATGAAAGCTTCTTGAGAACAAAAACACAAAATTAATAACTGGCACCTGGCACTTACTAAGAATTTGATAAATCTATGAGGAATGAATGAATAATGTTTAACATGACTCTGTATCAATTTCATAACATTACTGTTTCACCCACCAAGTGTTCTTAAAACAGAATAAGGACAGACTGATTTTTCTCACACACACTCCTATTATAGATCAGATTAAATAAAATTTAGGGTAAACTGAAATAACAAGAACAATAATATCCTAGAAATCATGACTGTTCATTGCTTATTATGTACCAGGTACTATAGCATTTACTTTGTTATCTAATTTAATCACAGATACTATTAATACCATCATTTTACAGATGCAAAAAAAAATGAGGTTTTGAGATATTAAGTAACTTGGTAAGGTACAGATCTAGTACATGATGGAGTGGATATTTAAACCCAGGATATTAGCTCACATTCTTAACCAGACCATCCCCCTAGATCTTCTGAATACTACCATATGTTTATCTATAGTTAAAAGTGCAATCTAATGCATGAATTCACTTACATACTTCTAGCTTAATTTATCATTTTGTTCTTGTCACTGTTAGTAATAGATCTTTCTAGAACCATGAACTTACCTTCTAAGATTGTTCTTTTGTGAAACAAAAAAAGATATACAATTAGTGATTAAAAATACTTCACCATTTGTTTCACTGTCTTAAAGTTACTTCATTGCTATGGATGTAACGATGCCCCAGACTGAAATGTTAATGACAAAGCCATCACGCAGACACCACAGAGGACTTTCAATATCATTTGATATTAAAGATAAAGTTTTTGTGCCTGATTGAAATTGCAACATCAACAGGGAGTGAGGAAATATTTTAATTAGCATCCTCCTTTCCTCTGTTGAAAGTTTGAAAGCACTGAAATTATATTGAATTTTAAGTTTTTATTTAATCTTTCTCTTCTCCTTGTTGCTAAACTTCTTTAGGCTGAAACTACTTATTTGCATTTTTGTTTCCCCAGCATTCAGCACACTCTGTAGCATATTAATTGACATTCATACATGTTTAACAGATAGATAAATCATGTGATTTGAATCCCATTTTAGTTCATACTATGTTTTCTGACCTGTACATATTAGAGATAGATAGATATCAGAATTAAGGAATAAATGAAATTAAACTATGCTGATACTCTAACATGATTCTTGAAATAGGGGCAGATCATCCTTAGATTCCAGCCCTGTTAAAAAAGAGAGGTCTCAAAGCTAACAAGAAGCCTGGTACATTGATGACTACAGTCTACTGTGTATGTTATACAGAAACCAGTGGCAGTATTTTGAATGGTGCTAACAAGCCACAAGACACTGATCAAGCATGAAGAATATTATCTGGGGGTATCTGGGTGGCTCAGTCAGTTAACCATCTGACTCTTGATTTCAGTTCAGGTCATGATCTCAGTTTGTGAATTCGACCCCCACGTTGAGCTCTGTGCTGACAGTAAGCCGTCTGCTTGGGATTCTCTCTCTCCCTCTCTCTCTGCCCCTCCCTATTCACACTCTCTCTGTCTCAAAATAAATTAAAAAAAAAAAAAAAAAAAAAAAAAAAACGAAAACTTAAGGGCCCCCCCAGGGTGGCTCTGTTGGCTAAGTGCCTGGCTTCGGCTCAGGTCATGATCTCACGGTTCATGGGTTCCAACCCTGTGTCAGACTGACTGCTCAGAGCCTGGAGACTGTTTCGGATTCTGTGTCTCCTCCTCTCTCTCCCCTTCACCCACTTGTGTCCCTCCCCTCTCTCAAAAATGAATAAACTTTAATAAATAAATAAACAAATAAACTTTTAAAAAAGGCATGAAGAATAAATATCTGGGCAGTGAGAAATCGACTTGGAGAAAGGCAACTTTCATGTTTGAACACTCATTAATGAGGTTGCTGCCTTAGGCTGCCCACATCATTGTACTCTTTTGAGGGGAAAGAAATTGAGACAACTGACCAAAAAGTTAATGACTGTGAGGGCTTTTAGTGATTTTCAAATCATTCAATAGAACATTTCACATGAATTATCACTGTATCTGCAACTCAAATTCAAAATTACTGATAATTGTACTTTTACACTTAGCAACCTGACAATGTTGCATTTAGAACGCAATACTTGTGAAAACAGAGAAGTGTGTAATATATATGAAATTAACATAGAGGTGTCGAAGGTATTAACCAAGATACTGTTTTTGTGGCTGCTGCCATTGTTTTAATGACCTTCACACTCCAGGATGACGTCCGCTTAGGAGAGGATAGAATGATGTGCGTGTATGATGCTCACAGGGAGCTGGCAAAGTTAGTGAGCCAGCTTTACTCTCAATTACACCAAGATGCCATTAACCTCAGAATTCCTTACCATGCTATTACCACTTTACTTCCCGATTAATGAATAGCCGTTTGAAGACTTTATCTCAGTATACTCATGAGTGAATAGAGCTCTGAATTGAAGACTCCCAAGTTTTGCTATGTCATTAAAAAGCAGCATTCACTTCTATATAACCATGACCAGGTTCTATTCAAGTATGTTCCATACATATAATCTAGGTCATGATACAGTAGCAGATGGAAAGGCCTGATACCAAGATTTCCATTTCCTTAAAATTAACTCTGATTGGGGCACCTGGGTGGCTCAGTCAGTTGAGACTCCGACTTCCACTCAGGTCACGATCTCCTGGTTTACAGGTTTGAGCCCCGCATCGGGCTCTGTGCTGACAGCTCAGAGCCTGGAGCCTGCTTCGGATTCTGTGTCTCCCTCTGTCTCTGCCCCTCCCGCCTTACACTCTCTCTCTCCTTCCAAAATAAATAAACATAAAAAAAAAAAAAAATTAAATAAATAAAATAAAATTAACTCCGATATTATTTAGGTCTTTTGACTAATTTATGTAATCCAGAAGCAGAATATGTCAATATAAATACAACAGATTTGGGAGCAAAAGAAGATTCAGATAGCAGACGTCCCCATAGTGTAGTGTAGCTCCATGAGTGTAGGAAACTCATGAAACAGCAATTCACAGGACTTCCGTAATGTTGTATCTGTTTTTGTTTTCTTGTAAAGCATAGTCTTACCAAATCCTTTAGTTATGGTCTATTTTGTTGCAGTCATATGGGTGTTACTGGGAAGGTGTAAAACTAATGGCTGCAGCAGGAAAAAGAATTGATGTGTCATGAATTATGGCCCTGTTTACACTTCTACTTTAGCCATAATCATTTGTTTAAACAAAAAGTCCTGCATTTGAACCTCTACAATTGTGTGCTTATTATAAACATCTCGTCTTTCATCCAGGCTCCGCCAACACTTGAATGTGTTGACACTCGTAGAGAAATAAAGTCTTCTACTAACAAATAATAATTCATCCTAAAAGAATGTAAACAAACCTTTATTCATTAACTTGCTAATTAACACTTTTGGCTGCACTTATCAACTAACATTTTTGTTAAAATAGGTAAAACTTTGGACGTGCTAATCATCTAAAACTTTCTCCTTTATCTCTCAAAGGATTATCTTCTCACGTTTAGCTGAAGTGGCTGATACTATTGATTTTATCTTTAAAAAAATGTTCTTATCCCTCTCCTGTGGCATGCCAATATAGCCATTAATACACAGTACATGTCTTTTCCTAGATCGTACTCTAGTTCATGTCATTTTCTCCTCCATGTTTTTTTCCTCAAAGGGATTTATAAGATTTAGGATTCACTTTAATGTACAGCATATTCTTTCACTTTGGTTTTCCTATTGAAACCAGTGTATTTTCATAGAAAACACATTAGTAACTCTACCTTGCTATGTACTACATCTGGATTGCAGCCTCCTTCTGAACGAGGACCGTAATTACTTCATTCCCTGGACTTTATCAGAATTCATGAGCAAGCAGAACTGTTCAATGCAGCTCTCCCAGTAATCAAGCCTAACAGCATAAAAAACAAGAATTTTTAAAGGAAGTCAGAGTGTTTTTCTCATTCTCTAATAATGATAATTTATTCACATCCTTTATTATTGGCTTAACCTCTGAATCTTTTAAAGAAGTTGCAGTTTTACTGTGGTGTCACTAAAACCAGAAAGAATAACCTAGAATTTCATGAAATAAATTTACTTTAGTAACTGTGCCTGAAGAGATGAACAGAGAAGAGTGATTAACGAGGCTCATGAACTGAGCTGAAGAATATTCATTCCCGAGTTAATTCTGACAAGGTCTTTGTCTACCTTATTTACCAAGTAAAGAACACATTCAATTGATTATCTAAATGTTAAGCTTTTCTCAATATTTTTGGCCTCATTAATTCAGCATATCTTATATAAATAGACATTATGTTATAGACGGAGGATGTATTAGGTAAGACAAAACTCCTTGTCTCAACTGAGCTTATAGTCCCAAGAGGGAGTTAAACAACTTACTAAACATTGTGGTTATTTATGATTTATTAGCCACCGTGTGAGGTGTTGGTTATACAACAGCTAGCAAGAGCAGCAGGCTTCTGCCCAGATAGAGGGTGGGTGTTGAGTCCTAAGATAGCATCAAACATCAGATCCTATCACACAGAAGCGCTTAAACCAGTCTTTAGGGGATAAGAAAGTCATTCTGGAGGCAGTAACAGCTTAGTTGAGACCAAAAAGGTAAATAACAGTCAGCCAGAAAAAGAATGAGGAAAGGCAGGGTTCCAGTGCACTTGCACAAAAGTCAGAGAGGCCACCTCATAGCCAGAGCCCTAGCTGTGGTTTAGTAGAGGGAGAGGATGCAGCACAGAAATCAAGAAGGCAGAGGTGAGCAAAGGAATCAGGAGCCAAATCATGAAGGCATAATAAGGTAAACCATTATAGAACCAGAGGCGAAATCCTGTTTGCACTTACAAGCTGTGTCTTGATGACTTTAGGTGTGCTGAATCATTCCATTAGCACCTTGGTTACCTTGAGAAGCATATTTCATACCCTCTTCCCTGGATTGTTCTGTTGGCATTGGCCAGATAAGGAAATTGTGCAAGATTTAGTAGGTGGAAGTAAAGCAGCGGCCATTACCCTCTCAAGGTGACCTTGGTCGAAAGTGATGGAAAGACCCAGAGCTGCCTGGAGGGAATCAGATTGTCCTTTTCTTCTCCTCAACTTTGGCTCTTCTGACCCAAAGCAGCCCTGGACCATCACTGGATGTCTTGACTACGGATTCACAGAGAAAATGCCCCCCAGAAACTTAGCTACCAGTCACCCTCACAGTCCCACTTGCGTAGCTGGACCTGCTTGGCTTTTCTTACTGACTCCCTGGTGATTCTTCTAATCTTCTGGTTTCTCATTTATGACCTTCCTTTCCCATATCACATAATACTACATATATATACTAATATTATAATAAATCCCTTATCCTGTAATTCACACTGGTTCTGTTTCCCTAATACATTGGACATGTTATATAACCTCTCTACACCTTGGTTTATCTTTTAAAAAGATGATTTGGTTCTAATAGTATCTGCTTTATGGAAATAATGTATGTTCACAAAATTATAATTATCTCAGGGAGTTTATACTTTACTTTGAGATAAGTGAGAAGTCAATAAAAGAGTTTTAGTGAGGAAGTGTCATGACCAGACTTGTTTCAGAACATTCAATCCAAGTGAGATTTGTAATACAGATTTGAGAGGAGCAAAGAGACACTTGGAAGACACTCTGAAATCAGAGTCTGAGATGTTGGTATTTTTTTTTTTTAATTTTTTTTAACGTTTATTTATTTTTGAGACAGAGAGAGACAGAGCATGAACAGGGGAGGGGCAGAGAGAGAGGGAGACACAGAATCTGAAGCAGGCTCCAGGCTCTGAGCTGGCAGCACAGAGCCCGACACGGGGCTCGAACTCACGGACCGTGAGATCATGACCTGAGCCGAAGTCGGACACTTAACAGACCGAGCCACCCAGGCGCCCCGAGATGTTGGTATTCTTTTTTTTTTTTTAATTTTTTTTTTTTTAACGTTTATTTATTTTTGAGACAGACAGAGACAGAGCATGAACAGGGGAGGGTCAGAGAGAGGGAGACACAGAATCTGAAACAGGCTCCAGGCTCTGAGCTGTCAGCACAGAGCCCAACGTGGGGCTGGAACTCACGGACCGCGAGATCATGACCTGAGCCGAAGTCGGCCGCTTAACCGACTGAGCCACCCAGGCGCCCCGAGATGTTGGTATTCTTAATTAAGGTAGTGACACTGGGGCTGGAGATCAGTAGACAGATTCCAGAGCCACTAAGAAATTAGCAATATTCCTCTTTGGCTTATTCACCAGCATAATATCCCCAAGCTCCATCCATGTTGTCACAAATGGCAAGATTTCTAGTATATGACATCACTTATATGTGGAATTAAAAAAAAAAAAAATGAACCCATAAAAACAATAAAATGGTGATTACCAGGAGCTGAGGTGGGGGGACTGGGATAGGAGAGATGCTATTTTAGGATACAAATTTGCAACTAGTAGATAAGTCCTAGAGATCTCATGTATAGTACAGTACAGTGATTATAGACAACAATATTCTAAACATCAAACTTGCTAAGAGCCTAGATCTTAATTATTCCCAACATAAAGAAAGAAATGCTAATGATGTGAAATGAGTTTTTAGCTAATGGTACAAGGGCAATCACATTGCAGTCCTGTGTATAAATCAAACAAATCAACCTGCCTTATACCTTAAACTTACACAGCATTATGTATCAAAAATAAATTTAAGTTACAATAAAAATTTTTAATTAAAAAATGTGAACACCAAAAAGCAAGATACATGACAAATGCATCAGATGACAAAACCTGGTAAATTGTTAATATGGGGACAGAGGAAAGAAAGGCAAGCATTACTTTCAAGCTTTCAGCTTAAGACATTGGGTGGATCATGATACCATTTTTGTGAAGCAGTAAAAGTGGAGGAAGAACTTGTTTGATGAGGAAGTGGTGAGATTTTGCTTTGACATGATAAACCTAAAGGGCCCATGACACATCTAATTGGAAATATGAAGAAGGAAGTTGCTACCATCTGTCACCATACAACGCTATTACGATACCATTGACTATATTGCCTGTGCTGTACCTTGGTAGCTACACTTGCAGGAAGCATAGCATAGTGTGTAGAGTTGTTGAATTATTACGTCATACGTCTGAAACTAAGGTACATTCAATCTTTAAAATCTACATATATAAACAGAAAAAAACGAGGAAATAAGCATAAGCATAAGCATGCTGGACAGTTGAACGTGGAGATCAGACATGAACTGTTGCCCCTTGTTCCTCCACTATTTTTACAGGGCAAAGATGCCTTCAATAAAGGCAAGGAAGGGGCACCTGGGTGGCTCAGTTGGTTAAGCATCCGCCTTCAGCTCAGGGCAGATCTTGTGGTTCATGAGTTCAAGCCCCACGTCGGGCTCGTTGCTGTCAGCACAGAGCCAGATTTGGATCCTCTGTCCCTCTCTCTTTCTGCCCCTCCCTACTCTCTCAAAAATAAATAAACCTTTAAAAATATGATAAAAATAAAGGCAAGGAACTAGAGGCTGAGATATTGTATTTTTGTTTTTGTTTCCCTCAGCATTTCTAAAGTTGTTTGGTCCCAGGAGACCTTTACACTCTTAAACACTGGAGTCCCTAAAAAATATTTTTGTTCATATATATCCACTGTGTGAGAAATATAAATTCAGAAATTTTAAGTTACAAGATATATATTAATTCATTTCAAAATAATAAACTATTACATGTTAACATAAAGAACATATCCTTATGAAAGAATATCTTTTCTAAAACAAAATTAGAAATAAAAGTACCACCATTTACCTATTATGAACCTCTAAAGGCTGCTTGATAGGAGACAGCTGGATTCTCATCTGTTTCTGCATTCAATCTGTTGCAATATCACACATCCCGTAGCCTCTCGAAAACTCTACCGCATACGTGTGAGTGACAGTGAAAAGGAAAAATAACATCTTAGATTTATTACAAAAGTACTTTTGACTTCATGGACCCCCTGGAAAAGTTAAGTCCCTGAGAACCTCAGGAACACTGGACTGCACTTTGAAAACCACGCTTTGTTGTGCACATTAAGTTAGAAGATACCGTGCTCAGGATGCGAGTGGAGAGGAAGACTCAGAAACTCAAGTCTTTAGCGACTTGAGCACAGGGATTAGGAGTTTGGCAGCTGACAGTTTCTGAGAGGAAGTATAATGTAATTGAATAGTGCATGGCTAAGTGGACAACGTGTGTTAGAAGAAAAGGGAGAATTAATGACTGGTCTTGAAATAGTTCTGGGAAATCAGAGCAGTTCAGGTCACACCTGAACTACCTCAGTGGGTGGTCTTTGGGACAGAAAGCCAGCATTTATGTGAGAATATTGTTGGGGAAGCAGTGTCTTTTAGAAGAGCCAAGTGTCAGCTAACAAGTAATAGAAACATCGGGGCGATGGGTGGCTCGGCAGAGTATCTGCCTCTTGATTTCGGCTGGAATCACGATCCCAGGGTCGTGGGATCGAGCCCTGCGTCAGGCTCTGTGTTGAGCATGGAGCCTGCTTGATATTCTCTCTCTCCTCTGCTCCTCTCCCCAGTCCTCTCTCTCAAAAAAACAAAACAAACAAAAAAACATAAATGTCATGTTAATGAGGAAAGGGAATTTAGCACATGTCACAAGTGCTAGTAGTTACATACAAATATCTAATCTCTCTTTCTTCCTCAGAAACAAAATTCCAATTCCTACCTGGGCATCCTGCACCACTCAGAGAAAGCCTGTATCTTCCAGGCTCCCATAAGATGGGACTAATTCCTGGCCACTGGGGTAGATAGAAGCAGCAGTGTTGTGTGAGGCTAGAGAGAGCTGAGTTTGGAGAAACCCTTTTTTTACTTTCCTCCTTCCTACTGCCTGGAATACATGACCACCTGAAAGCATGATCTGATAAATATATATGGAACTTTGCACTCAATAAATGTAGCATATACATTATTTGCAAGCACACAGCAAAGATTGCCAACGTTCTACCACTTAATGCAAACATTAATTCATTTCAAAAGACTGGTATCACACAGACCGTGCTGAGCTTGAACTCACTGTCTGCCAAATATTTCCAGCATTTTCTTGGTGAAAAAAAGGAAGGAAATTTTTCAGACCTCTCTAAAAAGATCATCTACATCCTGGATTGACTGTGCTCCTGAAGGAAATCCTTGTCCTTTGAGCAGGAAAACAAAAGATTTACCTAACTCCCAGGACATTCAGCATGTATTAGCAACAGCTGAGCAATTGAATGCAGCAGGATTTTCAAGTCTTTTAGAATCAGGCAGAGCCTAAGAAGTCTTAAACTTCTGAAAGGATCCTAAATCAGGTAACCCCTCAGGCATCGTGGAGAGCAAGTCTTCCCACAGGAATGTGCACTCACATCACCTGAGGAGTCTTGTTAAAATGCAAATTCAGTAGTTCTGAGTTCTTGAGAGTCTGCATTTCTACAAGCTCCAAGATGATAGTGATACTGTTGACTCAGGGACTTCATTTTGAGTGGCACGGATAAAAACAATCAGGGTGAAATAAATCTATGGCATTAACGGAGGTCACGAAGCTGAAAGTCTAATTATCAACTTCGAAACGACTTCTTGCATGCATTACTTTATCCACTTAATGAATACTTATTAGATGTTTATTATGTGTCAGATATATATGCTAGACCCTACCACTCAAGGAGCTTAAGGTTTGTTAGGGAAGCCAACAATTAAAGAATTACACAATTAGGTATTTACTTCCCAAACATATGTGCTAGAACAGCACACAGTAATTCCTCAGTAAAGATTTGAGTCAGCAATAAAGATTTGCGTCAACTCTGGAGAACAGATTTCCATGACTGCATATAATCTGGAGACCAGTGAAGGTTTCTCATGTGAAGTGATGGTAAAGCAGATACCTACCTCTGGGATACATAAAAGTTCTAAATGAAGAGGTGATAAGCAGCAATAATGGGAAGCAAGGGAGAAGAGTCCTCTTAGAGGAAGAGCAATTGAAAATTCCAGAAATAGGGAACAACAGAAGAATTCAAGGAGCATATTGCTTTTTCAAAATATATTAAAGACATATTTTAGTCAAGTGAATTTCATTAGAAATGAGTTTTAAATTATGTCAACTTTCCTACATTCACAAAAGATAAGAGTTTATGTGGGTTTTTTGAGCTATATCTGATTTGATTTACCATTGTCTCTTTAGATAGGGACCTCCAAATTAATAGGATAATTCTGAATCAATCAGATTCCGAAATCAGAAATCATGGTTCAGTGATTTTGTGTTAATCATACCTTAAATTTTATGTATTTATAGGAAAAGTAATCTTTTTTTTAATTTTTTTTTTAATTTTTTTTTTCAACGTTTATTCATTTTTGGGACAGAGAGAGACAGAGCATGAACAGGGGAGGGTCAGAGAGAGAGGGAGACACAGAATCGGAAACAGGCTCTAGGCTCTGAGCCATCAGCCCAGAGCCTGATGCGGGGCTCGAACTCCCGGACCGCGAGATCGTGACCTGGCTGATGTCGGACGCTTAACCGACTGCGCCACCCAGGCGCCCCCTTTTTTTTAATTTTTAAAGTTAAAAAAATGCACACTGCTAAGAGGTCTACGACAGTAGAATAAAGCAAGAGAAAAGATGAAAAGGATGAGAATTGAAAAGAAAGAAAAACATAGTGATTCACAGATGCTATGATTACCTACTTTAAAAAATGCAAAAGAATCTTCAGATTAGTAATTAGAAGTTTTAGATTAGTAAGGCTGGTGGATACATGGATACAAAGTAAATATGTAAAAGTCAATTATTATATTTCTATATGCCAGCAACAAATAGAAATGTGATATTTATAAAGTTTTTATTTATTTATTTTGAGAGAGAGAGAAAGCATGAGCAGGGGAGGAGCAGAGAGAGAGGGAAAGAGAGAGAATTCCAAGCAGGCTCCACACTGCCAGTACAGAGAGCCCAACGTGGGACTTGAACTCATGAACCATGAGATCATGACCTGAGCCTAAGTCCAAGGCTTAACTGACTGAGTCACCCAGGCGCCCCTAGAAATGTAATTTTTTAAAGTGTTTATTTATTTTTGAGAGAGAGAGAAAGAAAACACAAGCAGGGGAGGGGCAGAGAGAGAGGGAGACACAGAATCAGAAGCAGGCTCCAGGCTCTGAGCTGCCAGCACAGAGCCTGATGTAGGGCTGGAACCCACCAACTATAAGATTGTGACCTGAGCTGAAGTCAGACACTTAACTGACTGAGCCACCCAGGTGCCCTTAGAAATGTAATTTTTTAAAGAAGCCAATTATAATACCATCAGAAAAATATAAAGTATCTAGAAATAAATGCTGAAATAATCTTTACAAAGTAGACTATAAAGTTTCAAAAAAAAAAAAAAAAAGATTTAAAAATAAACCATGATCATGGATTGCTTCAGTATCATAAAAATGTTAATTTCTCCCAAGATGATCTATAGATTAAATACAAATCTAATCAAGACTTAAAATATTACAGGGTCCATAGAACTTGACATGCCATTTCTAAATGTATATGAACGTGAAAAAGGCCAAGTCACTATAAAGAAGAAAGAACAAGTGAGAGTGGGGGTGTGGGGGGTAGTCCACCAAGTAGTATTAATAGAGTTACACTAACTAGTATTGTCTGGTAGTGATGAAAATGTAGACCAACTAACCTGTGGAACATAACGAAAAAATCCATAAATAAACCTGTACATTTGTGGAAACCTGATTTCTAATAGAACTTGCATTGAAAACAGTGGGGAAAAGATGGACTTTACAGTAAGTGCTGGTAAAACCATAGATTAGCCATATGAAAAGAAAGGGGGGGGGATGGTGAGCAGGGAGGTAGAGGAAAGAAGGAAAAAAATAGGCTTAGTCACAAAAATACACACAGATTAAAGATTAAAAGTGAAGAAAAGACACGGAGCATATTTTCAGGATCCCATGATTGGTAGTGATATCTTTAAGAAAACATAGAAAGTGCAAACCGTAACAATAATCTTGAAAATTTTCATGCCCTTCTAGCACACCAATTCTATAAAATAAAATAAAATAAAATAAAATAAAATAAAATAAAATAAAATAAAATAAAACAATATGTTCTTAATTTCTGGTTGTAAAAAACTAGACATACCCAATGTTTACCTGCAGTGACCACAATCGTGGGCACACACACACACTGTTATCTGGGGTATCAGGTGTAGAAGGACCACAGCCTCAGTGAAGACTTGTTGAAAGTCTGCTTAAGGAGCAGTCTGACTGGGACACCTGAGTGGCTCAATCTGTTAAGCACCTGACTCTTGATTTCAGCTCAGTCATGATCTCACATTTGTGGAATCGAGCCCCGAATCAGTCTCCGAGTTGACAGCACAGAGCCTGCTTGGGATTCTCTCTCGCCCTCTCTTTCTACCCTCCCCACTTTCTTCCTTTCTCAAAATAAATGAACTTAAAAAATAAATAAAGGAACAGTCTGACTCCCAGTTTCCCTCCCCTACCCACTTATTTAGGCAACTGTTCTTTCCTCACCTTGCAAAACCAAATAAAAAACTAAACTAAAAACAAAAATGGTAATTTGCTCTGTGGAAAGGACAAAAACACAGGATCTTTGGATGAAGGGAGGACAACTGGTGGCTTACGTGAATGTTCATACTTTGGAGGCAGAGACCACCGGCTCTCTTCACTACTCAGGGCCTAGTGCTGACCTGAAGATTGAACCCTCTGGGAAGGACATTGAAGGAGCTGAGTGCCCTTGGCTGTTTACCCGTCCTCCAGAAGATCCCTCCCCCACCCTTAAAAATCTTGTCGTTTGCAATGAGTGTGGATGGAGCTAAAGTGTATTGTGTTTTGCTCAAAACAAGTCAGTCAGAGAAAGACAAATACCATATGATTTCACTCATATGTGGGATTTAAGAAACAAAACAGATGAACATAGGGAAAAGGGGGAAAAAAGAAAGGAAGGCAAACCATGAAAGACTCTTAAAGATAGAAAACAAACAGTGTTGATGGAGGGAGGTGGGTAGGAGATGGGCTAGACAGGGGATGGGTATTAAGGAGGGCACTTGTTGGGATGATCTCTGGGTGTTGTATGTAAGTGATGAATCACTGAATTCTGCTCCTGAAACCAGTATTGCATTGTATGTTGACTAATTAGAATTTAAATAAAAACTTGAAACAAAAAAATGAGGGTAACAGTAACTACTTAGGGAGTTTTGGTGAAGACATAATGAGGTGGTATGAATGGCAGCAAAGTGCCTGGAATGCGCAGTAATTAACTGAATGGGTAATAAAAAATGTTTCCTATAATAATTTTATAATAAAGTAAAATTTAGTAATTGTTCCATTTACATATCTATATTTGCTTCTACTCCAAGTTTCATTAAAGTAGGGTACATTTGCCATTCACTACTTTATCCCCAATGTTTAGGAGAGTTCCTGACATACAATAGGAGTGCATTAAGTATTTATTTACTGTTGAACAAGTGAATGCTCATCAGATGATTTCAAAATCCATGGGACCAGTATTAGGTATTAGAAAGTGAAATGAACTAGAATGCAGGAGTCCCAAATTCTAGATCTGGTTGGCTAGATAACTTTGAACACATCACAACCTCTCTGGACCTCAGTTCCATTTTCTATTAACTGTTCTTGTTGAGCAGATCTAAAGCCTCTCCTGGCAATAACTCTTACCTCCATTTGGAAGAGCTGCCCTCAATGTGCCTAATGCCCAGTCTTGAAATAACATCCAACAGAGTATTTTGTTCACCTGTAGTCAGTGTACAGGCATTAATTGATAGCTAGCACTCTAATAAGGCTAGGAAGACAAATACGTAAGATATATAGTTCTGTTGCTTAAAAAATAAACACGGGAGATTCCAACGAACCAGTAACTTAGCACATGATACATCATTTATGGTCCTACATTACTTTAGCAACGTTATATCTAAAATCTTATTACTATAAATATTTGGAAAGACCCAATAAAGCATTTTATCTTATTATTAGCAGAATTTCAAATACCGGATTAACTAATACTCTAGAAAACCAATTAAGTTGCTCTTGTATATTAAAAGCTTTCAAGATCTATTCCCATAGTTGATTATTTTCACTACATATCTCTTTGTATTTCCAAACCAAATGACATGATTTTTAAGTGATATTATCTGTAGTCATAATACAAAGTTAATATTTAGGGTTTGACAACTTAAGAAAATAAATATACAAATTTGCTTATTGAAATCACTCTCGCTCCAACCCTCCGAAGATAAAAGATAATCACATCTGAAGGAGTCTTCTTATTCCAGACTTCATATCATTAATGCGGAATTTCTTCCCGTGTTAACATGGCTGATTGAAATGGCCGTGTGTCATTATTTGGGACTGTAATACAATACACTGTTTCTACTCCCTTGTACTTTATGGATATGGACCGTATCCATGTTCAGTGCTATTGAAGTTCATTTTCCTAGAAATTTTGTAAGTCATGTTTAAAATTAATATTAAAAATTAATCAAAAGGAGCAGAGAGGAAATAGTAAATAACAAAAGGAGCAGAGAGGAAATAGTAAATCAATTAAAGAAACATTGATCCCAAGTTGTTATATTATCTTGCTCGAACCAGAAACTTCATCTTTCTGCAATGGAGGACCTAATTGTACCACCAGATTCCCTTTCTAGTGGTAGAAAAGTCATCTCAGTATCCCATTGTGATTAAAATGTATTATAGGGAGCTTCTTTTCCATTTCTCTAAGAGTGGAAACTATTTTTTAATCAACTTTATTGAAGAATTCACATACAATAAAATTTACCTATTTAAATACAGAATGCAGTAAGTTTTGACAAGTATATATAGCAATGTAACAACTATCACAATCATGTTATAGAATATCTTCAGGAACTATCAAAAATATCCATTGTCGGGCACCTGGGTGGTGGTTCAGTCGCTTGAATGTCAAGTTTTGGCTCAGGTCATGATCTCACAGTTCGTGAGTTCAAACCCCGCATTGGGCTCTGTGCTGACGGCTCAGAGCCTGGAGCCTGCTTCGGATTCTGCGTCTCCCTCTCTCTCTGTGTCTCCCCCACTCATGCTGTGTGTGTGTGGGGGGGGGGGGTCTCTCTCAAAAATAAATGTTAAAAAATAAAATTAAAATAAAATAAAATAAAATAAAATAAAATAAAATAAAATAAAATAAAATAAAAGTTAGAGACCATCCTTGGCAGAATGTAAAGAAAGAGGTTCAGCTCCTGCAGCCAGAGGGCAGAAAAAGCTGAGGATCAGGCTTTAAACTTAGAGAGTGAAGTCCAAAAGCTTGTATCCTCAAATAGGACAAGTCAGCTTGATTTTAGGGCCCTGAGAGGCAAGGCCCATTAGGAACATCTCAGTCAGTGAACCTTGGAAATCTCAGATTCTGCTGTACTCCTAACCTTACTTAAAGATGACACAAAAGTCTCTGCTGTGCAAGATGCATATACTTCAGAGGGTAGGAGACAATCCCTATGAAGCTCCAGGAGTCCGCAACATCAGGGACATTTTTTTTTTTAAAAGCATGCAGGGACATCTCCTAAAAAAGAAAGGACAAATTGTTGCATTTATCTGCTGCCATTGAGAAAGAAGCACGAGGCTTTGTGGGCCTTTTTGAAATGTGGAGATAGCTTGCTAAATCTCTCAGTCCCAGTGCCCCTTCTTATAACATATATCATCTGATGTCCCATTTATGAGCCTGAAGTTAAATTAATTGGTAATGTATCTATACAACACATGTGTTCAAAATATTCAGTAAAATATTCTAGTATGAGAAGAGGATAATTTATAGTTAGTACATATTTCACTTTAAATATTTGTATTCAACTACACTAAAAGACAACGTGGGCGCCTGGGTGGCTCAGTCAGATAAGCGTCCGACTTCGGCTCAGGTCATGATCTCACAGTTCGTGAGTTTGAGCCCTGCATCAGGCTCTGTGCTGACAGCTCAGAGCCTGGAGGCTGCTTTGGATTTTGTGTCTCCCTTGCTCTCTGCCCCTCCCCTGCTCACGCTCTGTCTCTCTCAGTCTCTCAAAAATAAATAAATGTCCAAAAAAAATTTTAAATAGAAAACATTCAGTAATCAGATTCTTGAACCCCTATTTCTAACTACCAATGTGATGATTACAATGTAAATTGATACTAATTATGTAACTCAAATATCATGATGTTGTCATCAACAGTATAATTTTATTTTTATTATTTTATTATATTTTATTTTATTTTAGAGAGAGAAAGCATGTGCAGGGGAGAGGGGCAGAGGGAGAGAAAGAGAGAGAGAGAGAGAGAGAGAGAGAGAGAGAGAGAGAGAATCTCAAGCAGGCTCCACACTCAGCATGAGCCTGACATAGAGCTCAATCCCATGACCCTAGATTAGGACCTGAGCCAAAATCAAGAGTTAGACACTCAACCAAGCGAGCCCCCCAGGTGCCCCAAATGTATGATTTTCTAAAGTAGTAAGCAACTCTTGGTAAAGTTTCAAACATAAGACAGTGCAATTATTTATCAGGCAGTTCTATTTTGGGGAGAAAAGGTCAATGTATATTGAAACCATGAAAACAAAACCTTCTGTTTAAAATGGAGTCAGGTGGGGCGCCTGGGTGGCGCAGTCGGTTAAGCGTCCGACTTCAGCCAGGTCACGATCTCGCCGTCTGTGAGTTTGAGCCCCACGTCAGGCTCTGGGCTGATGGCTCAGAGCCTGGAGCCTGTTTCCGATTCTGTGTCTCTCTCTCTCTGCCCCTCCCCCGTTCATGCTCTGTCTCTCTCTGTCCCAAAAATAAATAAACGTTGAAAAAAAAAAATTTTAAAATGGAGTCAGGTTCTGGACATAGAACAAGCTTTTACATGCATCAGTGTCCAGCAGGATAGTCAAAAGTCATATGGAATGTAATTCTTTATTGTGTAGAACTGTCCTTTCATTGTAGGACACTAAATGCCTACAGGATTTCCAATTACTGTGATGACTAAAAACATCCCGCTTTGAGGCAGTATCTCCCCTCACCCTTGATGGGAACCATGGTCTACTGTATACTTGAATTTCTCCAATATCCTCTGCCACTCTTTACATGCTGGCAACTCCAAATCCATATCTCCGACATAGATCTCTCTTCGGCTCAGACTTGTATCTTTAACTTTCTGCAGGATACAGATATCCCAGGATATCCCACCTATATCTCTATAGACCCCTGGATATCCTACCCATGTCTCAAATTCAACACATCCAAATCATTCTGTCACCTTTCATCTAAACGTTTTGCTCTTCCTGTGGTCTCAATCTATGGCACTATCATATATTCAATCACACAAACTAGCATATGGGTGTCATCTCTGACTCTTCCCTTCCCTTCCTCCCACATCCATCCAATCACTTAGACCTTCCGATTTTACCTCCTTTCTATTCTATGACCATTGCACAAGGTCAGGCCCTCATTGTACAAAAACAGCCATCTTACAACCAGAGTGAAAAAGCTGGATTGTGAATGTGACATTCCATTCTCCTGATTTATACTCTTCAGGTTGATCTAATGCTTTTGTGTTCATGAATAATGCCCTGCATGTACCTCAATCATGGCCTATACTACATCGTGTTTCAATTACCTGTTTTTACCTCTGTTTGACTAGGCTATTAGATCCTTGGTGTTAGGGATTGCCATTTATTTATGTCTGTGTTCCCCAGTGTTTAGCATAGTGCTAGACACAGCACAGTCAATACGTTATTTCCTGAGGAATAAAATATTCATATGCAACCACAATATTAACTGATTAACTAATATTAATGATTAACTTAATGTGAGTGAAATAAGATAACTCGATCAGATGCAGATTTTGGTACTGATATTTCAAAATTATTAACAAAATGACTGAGTTTTATCCTTTGGATTTTTTTCTTGGACAAAATGGACATTTAAACAAATTTAATATGTTCTTGGCTTTGAATGGGCAAAAAAAAAAAAAAATGCATGGCCTGATAACTAAATGAGTTTATTTTCTCTGAACAAAGGAGCCATTAAAAACAAACAAACAAAAAAACCTCCTTTAGTCATAAGAGGCAAGTGGGTTTCCTGCTATCCATTTTCTCATTTAAAAAACTCATTAAATATCAACCATATGGGGGCGCCTGGGTGGCGCAGTCGGTTAAGCGTCCGACTTCAGCCAGGTCACGATCTCGCGGTCCGTGAGTTCGAGCCCCGCGTCGGGCTCTGGGTTGATGGCTCAGAGCCTGGAGCCTGTTTCCGATTCTGTGTCTCCCTCTCTCTCTGCCCCTCCCCCGTTCATGCTCTGTCTCTCTCTGTCCCAAAAATAAATAAATGTTGAAAAAAAAAATTAAAAAAAAAAAATAAATAAGTATCAACCATATGCCAAGCAATATGCCAGAAAATGGGAAAGTGTGGAAGGTGGGAGAAGATAATAATGGGGAATAGGATACGGTCTTTCCCTGAGGGTGTTCAAAGTATGACAGAGAAAAGAGTCACGTAAACAAAACTACCTGCACTGTGGCTAGTGTTAACAATCACATACAAAGCATTATGGAAGCACTAGCATTGTTGTGATTAATCTGTCTTTGCAGGAGACGTGTGGAACAGGTTCTAGATACTGAACCCACTTCAAACATTCGTTTATCAGTCAGAGAGGGTAAGCCATGGTTGCAAAGTCCCCTGAAATTTCTGTCAATTTGGCACCGACACAACAGTTTCTATCTTTCGCGCATTATACACCTAGTTCTGGCTAGCAGAGAACTGGTGCTGAGCATAGTCACTAGGTAATCAGATGAAAGACTGCATCTCAATTCATGCCTTCCTGATAGATGCAGCAGGGGAAGGAACACAGGAACTCTCTTCCCTTTCAATATCTCTGCCAGGGAATTTCTGCTGATACATAGCACATGTGCTCACATGCATTAGAAAAGGCAAGTCACATGACCTCATCTAAAATGAGATGAGCAATCCTACCAAGTGTTTCCCTGGAAGCAGGAGAAAGGGACATCTGTAAACAGCCCTAAAGATTGTCAATTACTAAGAATGAATGAGATTATGTTACATGGAGAAGAGAAAGCAGATGGTTCTAGATGGCAGAAGGTTCTAGAAGGTTCTAGATGGCAGAAGGTTCTAGAAGGAATGGCAAGCATGAGGTCACAGAAGTGTTCTGTATGCAGTATACGAGCAATAATGTTAAGTTTAATGTTGGCCGGGGCATAGGCTATACAGCCAGAGAGGTTAGAAAACAGTGGCAATGGTAGGTTGGGGCCACATTGTTAAGGCCTTGTTAACAGGTTAAGGAGTTTAGACTTGTCAGTAATAGTACTTTTCAAAAGCTTTCAATCAGTTCCACTGGTGTACCCCACAGTAAACTGGGAGACATTAAAGAAATGGTAGACTGGTTAGAACCACTATGCTTAAAAGAGAGACTACATGAGAGAGCAAAATCCCTTCAGATCCTCCATAACCTGCGTCTACAGACTTTCTGGATGCAAGACCTTAGGCTCAGTAGGTGTGTGCATATATATAGATCACTGCATTCTGGCTTGAGGCTCTGATACTTCCCTCAGGGAGTTATAGCTTCTGGAAACAAGTTGTTTTGAACTGTTAATTCACCCTGGAGTAAAAACAAAACAAAACAAAACAAAACAAACAAAACAAAAAAACAACACTGGGGCGTGGGGAGATGGCTGCTTCAGTCAGTGGAGTTTGCGACTCTTGATCTTGGGGTAGTAAGTTCCAGTCCCATGTTGGGTGTAGAGATTACTTAAAAATAAAGTCTCAAAAAAATAAAAATAAATTTAAAATAAAAAATAAAATCTTAAAAAATAAAACAATACCACAGTTCTCCCTGTAGTTTAAAGATAACCAAGGTTTTGTTTTAAAAATAAACCTAATTTTAATTTTATGTTAAAGATGCCTTAAAAACCATTAGGTAACCATCATTTATTTATTTAAAAAAATTTTTTTTTCAACGTTTATTTATTTTTGAGACAGAGAGAGACAGACCATGAACAGGGGAGGGGCAGAGACAGAGGGAGACACAGAATCTGAAACAGGCTGCAGGCTCTGAGCGGTCAGCACAGAGCCCAACGGCTCAAACTCACGGGCCGTGAGATCATGACCTGAGCCGAAGTCGGACGCTTAACCGACCAAGCCACCCAGGCGCCCCAAGGTAACCATCATTTAAAGCAAGCCAAACAGAACACTGAAATTATTAGAATTCCTCTAGAGAGTATGTTTAGTTGTCTTCTATTGTCCTTTTAATGGCCTATCCGTTAGCAACTTGTGAGAATTCTACATCAAACTCAAAGCTTTTTCCATTCAATCATATAGAGAAGGTCTAAATAAATAGAAAACACAGGAATAATTAACTTATCTTTCCAACAGACATTAATAGGAGATCTCGGGTTCAAACTCCACTGTAGCAACTAACACCACATACAGGCTTTATTATTTTTCCATCACAAACTAATTTTAATAAATAAATAGAAATATATATAGGAAAAGATAGACCCCAAAACCCAGTCCCTCACTCATTTTTTCATTTACTTGAATTCTAGCAAGTGTCCAAGCTTGGTCCCAAAGAAGAAATTGAGCATGCCAAACTTGCCTAATAAATTGATGTGCTAGGGTCCTTAAGAGTTGCATGAAAGTTTTTCATGGGAACACGGGGTTAGAACTAGGAAAAGAGGTCAGCAGTCCACCCTTCTCACATCTTAGTCCCACTGCACCTGTTTGGGCCTTGTGCCTGGAGAGTCTGTATGCAGAAGCTGAAGCTGCTGTTTTCGGAAAGGACAGGATGCAAGCAGTACTACTCAGTGGTTAGGTGTCCCAGTGAGTCAGGGCACAGAGGAAAGAGCACTTTG
Source organism: Leopardus geoffroyi (assembly GCF_018350155.1). Taxonomy (NCBI): domain Eukaryota; kingdom Metazoa; phylum Chordata; class Mammalia; order Carnivora; family Felidae; genus Leopardus; species Leopardus geoffroyi. Next base: position 126,488,550 of record NC_059327.1, read on the forward strand.
CCCATTTCTGCATAAAAATACTTGCCATCAGCACATGATAGACTCAGGGAATACAGCACCATTTGTTCATATCCAAGAGATGTGTAAGCAAAGCCCACCTTGAAGCACAATTCCAGCAAGAGCCATTCACATTGGAGTCATGGAGATAGTGCTCCCTCACGTGGTGCCAGGCATCGCCTATATGGTCCTCCATGGACCTACCGGCAGCCATGTTCAGAAGGTCAGTAGACTACAGTTCAGCAAAATTATGAGCGTTGTCATTTTGAGCCCCTCAAGCAGTTTCTAATAAGCAGAAATCAAGAAGGGGGCTGGAGTAGAGACCGTGAGAGACCTACTCAAATAAGATGTTCCTTTCAAACTTCTGGAGATCACTCCAAAGACAAAAAGTCAATGCAATTCACCCTGGAGCTTTGTAATCATAGACAAACGTACCCTCTATACAGCTTCCTATCCTGTGCTTACCTCATTCTGTAAAACCTCCACTTCTAGAGGGTTGAGGGCATTGTTCACACACAGAGTGATATACATTCAGGTTTTTCTTGCTCTATTCATATTTTAATTTAAACACAAATACTAAAATCCCCATGGGTGCTCTCTTTGTTGCTGACTACATTCAGCATTAAGTCATAAAACAGAAAAGATCGTCTCTTTTCCCTTCCAAATCCCGAGTGGTATTAAAAAAAAGAAAAAAGCCCCCATAAACATTGGTAGTATGGCCAGGTTTGGTAGAGGCATGATCTTTCCTTTCGTGTTCCAGTTTATTGCCTACCTCTAATTTGGTTTACCCACAGGATGTTACTGCCAAAAAGGTGATGTTGAGAATGGAAGAACTGCCTCAGATACATTTTGCCCTCAAAATAACTTCACTTTAAATATTAAGATCATTTAATAAAGTGTCATCTCCCCTTAAAATATTCTTGTTTTGCCCTCGGACGCTGATCTCTTATACGAATATAACAAAACCTGTGAAAATGCCTCATAGAAATGATTTCCTCTCCACTTATATAAAATCTCCACTTCACGTTGATGTTCAGTTTCAGTGCTACAAACCAAGACAACCTAAAAACAGCAAGAAAAAGAAAACCCAGGAAACTCTGCCAGCAAAGTCAACTTTCCCCCACAAGATCCAAATATTCCAGGTTCACAGTACACATGAAACCTTTCATACTATTGCATTGGAAAGGCTATTTCCAGCGTTCTGCCCATTGATTTTTTTTTTTTTAACCTTTAAATATCTTAATCCCTTGGATCATGCCTCACACTGTAGTTGTCACTCTGGACATGAGACTGTTAAGCTCTAAGTGACAGACTTTTATTTAAGAAAACGCAGCTCGCTACTTTAAACAAAATAAATTCACTTCTTCATACAGATTAAAGTTTGAAGACCGCCCCTCCCTCCCCAAGGCTCGGTCTTTAGACTCAGCTAAATGCTTAAGGAGCAGTTTACCTGGTATTCTGACAAAAGTTACATCAGAGGCCCTTTGTTAAATGTCCTTTCAGAGGTGATAAATGAGAAAGCACTTTACCAGAAATTGATTTCAGCAAAACTCTTGGCCCACTTAAAGCTTTTTCTCACACTGTTCTCTCTACTGATGTAAAGTCCAGGTTTACAACTGAGGACAGGCACATCTTAGAGTCAGAAATACTTCTTACAATATAATAACGATGATCATGAGAATTGAGACTTCCACTAAAATTAAAATAGATTCGCTTAATCTAATGATCACAGGGGACTATTTCAGAACGGATTCTAAGCCATTAGTAAGCTTTCTGTTTTAGTCGTATTAGAAGTTATTCCCTTCATGAAAATTACTCAATTCAAATATCTATTGGAGCTAACCATATATTTTTATGAGTGAGCTGGCTTTTCCACTTCTGAGATAGTGGAAATCATTTTTATTTGTCTGATATAAAGATATATTTTATATGTCGGTGACTTTGCCACCTCTTTTTAAAATTCAATGCATATTGATACCTGGAAAAGTAGACCCTCAGTTTTAAATTTTCTGATGGAAAAGCAATTACATTTCAAGTAATATTTTAATTATACTTTCCATGACTCCCATGGCAGTAAATCTGAGCTGAAGGCTTCTTCTTTTTTTTTTTTTAATTGTTTTAAATGTTTATTTTTCAGAGAAAGAGAGAGACAGAGCGCGAGCTGGGGAGGGGCAGAGAGAAAGAGAGGGAGACACAGAATCCGAAGCAGGTTCCAGGCTCTGAGCTGTCAGCACAGGCTTGAACTCACGAACCATGAGATCATGACCTGAGTTAAGTTGGACATTTAACTGATTGAGCCATCCAGGCACCTCTCTTCTGGCTTCTTAATACCTGCCACCAAGTACAGATTTAATGAGGAACTGAATATGATAATATTGTACCTAAATTTTGGAGGTGAAAAACAGTAACTATGTTTCTGGATTCAACTATGCTAACCACATAAATAGTTTTACTGTTTATGATTAAACCGAATGGTCAATTTAATACAAAAAACAACTGTGATCAGATCACTTAAAACAGTCAAATTGTTTAACAATATCATCAACATTTATGTTAGTTAAGGTTCTAAAACTTTAAAATATTTCTTTTACCACTTAATAAACAAAACTTTCAATCTTAACAAGACATGAAATGAATGGTAATTAAAAGTAACAGCCAAAAATCACCAAGAAACTGATGCTTGATGTTGTACGAGAACAAAGGGGGTGTATGACAATGGATGATAATTATAGCCTGGTTTATGCAGCACAAAAAAACATAATTTGAATATTTTAAATAGAAAACATGTGAATAGGTTGTGCATTTTTATGTAAACTGATATAAATATGCTTGTATATTTTATGAAGTATAAGTGCCAGGATCCAAATGACAAATTGTAGCAGGTATAAGATTCATAGCTGGGTTTGTAGTTTATCCCATCTCCCCCTACAGGAAATGAAGATGGGGCGGGGGCAGGGCAGAGACTGTCGATTTGGTCAAGGGCAATTGATGCTTGTAAGTACGCACTTAATTTTCCTGGCTAGCATTTTACAATCTTGCTTGCATCGTAACAAACTGGAAAACCACTTCTACGACAATTTTGTCATAATACGGTGACATAGTCCTATCCCTATTTATGAGGGTGGATAGACAGAGGGCAAGCAGGGATAAGAAATCCAGCCCAGGGGTGCCTGGGTGGCTCAGTCACGTGAGCATCCGACTCTTGATTTCAGCTCAGAGCAAGATCCCATGGTTTGTGAAATCGAGACTGCACCTGGCTCTGGAATGATAGCGCAAAGCCTGTTTGGGATTCTCTCCCTCTCTGCCGCTCTCTTTCTCTCTCTTTCTCTTTCTCTCTCCCTCTCTCAAAATATGTAAACTTAAAAACAAAAAAAAGAGGGGCGCCTGGGTGGCTCAGTTGGTTGAGTGTCCGACTTCAGCTCAGGTCACGATCTCACGGTGGTGAGTTCCAGTCCCGCGTCGGGCTCTGGGCTGATGGCCCAGAGCCTGGAGCCTGCTTCCAATTCTGTGTCTCCCTCTCTCTCTGCTCCTCCCCCGTTCGTGCTCTGTCTTTCTCTGTCTCAAAAATAAATAAACGTTAAAAAAAAAATAATAAAAAAATAAAAAATAAAAAAAAACAAAAAAAAGAAAGAAAAGAAAAAAGAAAAGCCCAAATGAATAAAATGTGTGTAGAGTAGTTAAGGAAGTAAGGTGTTTGGGTTTTTTTTTAAGTTTTTTTTTTTCTTTTATGTTGAGAGAGACAGAGACAGTGCAAGTTGGGGAGAGGCAGAGAGAGAGGGAGACAGAGAATCCCAAGCAGGCTCCACGCTGCCACCACAGAGCCCAACATGGGGGTCTAACTCATGAAACTGTGAGATCGTGACCTGAGCAAAAACCAAGAGTCAGTCACTTAACCAACTGACCCACTCAGGTGCCCTAAGGTGGCAAAGTTTTTAAACCCCGGGTATGTATGATAGATTTAAACCCAAAATTAGACAAGGTCATTCTTCAATGATCAGAATGAGAAAAAACAATCAAATACGCTTTAATGAGCAGGAAAAGATAGAGCTGTAGTTTAGTTCAGGAAAACAACAACAAGAACAACAACAACAACCAGCCCTCTGAACAGGGCCAGAGATTTCGATTGTAAAGCTTGTGGCTTGCACAATGTCTACCAACCCAGAAGGCCAGGGAGAGCTCAAGTCTAGCTGCACTCTTCTTGCCTAGCTGTTTTACATTGGTAGGGGTCAGTGCCTGATCAAAGAAGGGGCACTTTTTTCTAATTTTGACAACAGCAACCTTTGGACACACAGAGGGCCTGTTTTAAAGAAAATACTAAATGTTTTGTAGGACTCGGGAAGATAAAAATCACATATACTGCTATAGGAATAAAATTAGTGCAAGTTGCCTAAAAGGGAAATTCAAGAATATGTGTAAACCTGAACATGTTCCATAGCCCTTCAAGTCCCATCTTTGGGAATTTATCCTAAGGTTAGTTGTGGTGGTTTTTAAAATGCATCCACAGAACCTTGTAACACTCCACCCTTCAAAAGATGAAGCCTAATGCCTTGCCTTGAACGTGAACCAGATGTAGTGAGGATTCACTTCTAACAGACACAGCATGTCAAGAGAACCGCTATGTGAATTCTTAGGCTAAACCATAAGAAGAACAGCTTCTTTCTCTATCTATCTGACTTTAGAAAGTCTCACTTCTCTCAATCACTCTGGGATGAAAGCCAGGTGCCATTTTGTAAGAACACTCAAGCAGCCTGTAGAGGGGCCCATGTGAGGAGGGACTGAGGCCTACTGCCATATTCCAACACTAAAAGTTGCCAGCCATGAGAGTCAGCCATTGAAACCAAGCCTTCAGCCTCTGACAAGACTTCAGATGACTCTTCAATAAATGGTGTTGGGGAAACTGAAAAGCCACAAGCGAAAAAAAAAAGTAACTGGACCTCTATCTGACACCACACACAACAGTCAAGTCAAAATGAGTTAAAGACCTGAACATAAGAACTGAAACCATAAACCTAGAAGAAAACATAGTGGGTAAGCTCCTTGATGTCCCTCATGGTGATGATTTTGTGGACTGACACCCAGAGCAAAGGCAACAAAAGGAAAAAATAACTAAGTGGGACTATATTAAACTAAAAAGCTTCAGCACAAAGGAAATGGTCAACAAAATAACCTACCAAATGAGAGAAAATATTTGTCATGTATCTGATAAGGAGTTAATATCCAAAATATATAAAGAACTCATACACCTCGATAGCAAAAACAAATACTCTAATTTAAAAATGGGCAAAGAATCTGAATAGATGTTTTTCTAAAGGAGACACAAAAATGGCCAATGGCTACATAATAAAGTGTTCGACATTACTAATCATCAGGGAAATGCAAATCAAAACCAAAACCATAATGAGATATCGCCTCACACCTATTAGGATGGCTATCATCAAAAGACAAGCAGTAAGTGTTGGTGAGCATGTAGAGAAAATACAATGCTTGTGCACTTTTGATGGGAATATATCTGGTACGGCCCCTATGGAAGTCAGTACAGAGTTTCCTCAAAAAGTTAAAAACAGAGCTACCATATGATCCAGAAGTCCACTTCTGGGTACATATCCAAAGGTTCACAAAGAGATACATCTGCCTTTCCATGTTTATTGAATCAAGATAGAAGAAACTTAAGTGTCTGTCAGTGGATGACTAAGTAAATAAAATGTATGTACATTCACAATGGAATATTATTTAACCATGAGAAAGATGGACATTTTGCCATTTGTGATAGCATGGATAGACCTTGAGGACATTATGCTGAGTGAAGTCAGAAAGAGAAAGACAAATACCATATGATCTCACTTATATGTGGAATCTAAAAAGGCCAAAATATGGGGCGCCTGGGTGGCGCAGTCGGTTAAGCGTCCGACTTCAGCTCAGGTCACGATCTCGCGGTCCATGAGTTCGAGCCCCGCGTCGGGCTCTGGGCTGATGGCTCAGAGCCTGGAGCCTGCTTCCAATTCTGTGTCTCCCTCTCTCTCTGCCCCTCCCCCCTTCATGCTCTGTCTCTCTCTGTCTCAAAAATAAATAAACGTTAAAAAAAAAATAAAAAAATAAAAAGGCCAAACTCAGACTAGAATGGTGGTTGCCAGGGATGAGAGGTGTGAGGGAAATGAGGAGATATTTATCAAAGAGTACATACTTCTGGTGATAAGATGAATAAGTTCTGGAGACCTAATGTATAGCATAGTGATTATAGGTAATATTTTATTATATATTTATATAAATATTATATTATATTAATATATAATATTTATTATTATATATTATATATTGTATATATAATATATATTATATATATTTATATAATATATAATACAGTAATACATATACATATATAATACATATATATATAATACAGTAAAAGACATCTTTTTTTTTAATGTTTATTTATTTTTGAGAGAGAGAGAGAGACAGAGCACAAGCAGGGGAAGGGCAAAGAGAGAGGGAGACACAAAATCTGAAGCAGGCTCCAGGCTCTGAGCTGTTAGCACAGAGCCTGACCCAGAGCTCAAATTCACAAACCTTGAGATCATGACCTGAACAGAAATTGGACACTTAATTGACTGAGACACATAGGCACGCCTTCCTGGCTGACATCTTGCCTGCTACCTATGTAAGCATCTTGCCTGCTACCTTGCCTGCTACCTACCCAAGCCAGAGCCACCCAGCCATGCCTCTAAAATCTCACAGAAAATGTGAAGATTAGTATTTATTGTTATTTAAAGTCACTAAGTGTCGGATAATTTGTTAATGCAGCAATAGACAATACAGATATATACAAAGCTTCAATGGTCATCAAAAGAAAGCTGGAGTAGCCATACTTATATCAGACAAACCAGATTTTAAGATAAAAACTGTAACAAGAGATGAAAAAGGGCATTATATCATAGTTAAGGGGTCTATCCACCAAGAAGATCTAATAATTGTAAATATTTATGCCCTCAACGTAAGGGATCCCAAATATACAAATCAATTAATCACAAACATAAAGAAACTCATTCATAATAATATCATAATAGTAGGGGATTTCAACATCCCACTTACAACAATGGACAGATCATCTAAGCAGAAAACCAACAAGGAAATAATTGCTCTGAATGACATACAGGAGTGCATGGACTTAACAGATATATTCAGAACATTTCACCCAAAAGCAGCAGAATACACATTCTTCTCGAGTACACATGGAATATTCTCCAGAATAGATGAATACTGGATCACAAATCAGCTTTCAACAAGCACAAAAAGAACAAGAGCATACCTTCCATATTTTCAGACCACAACACTATGAAATTGGAAGGAATCACAAGGAAAAATTTGGAAAGACCATGAAAATTTGGAGATTAAAAAACTTCCTACTAAAGAATGAATGGGTTAACCAAAAATTAAAGAGAAAATTAAAAAGTACATAGAAGCCAATGAAAATGAAAACACAGCAATCCAAAACCTCTGGGATGCAGCAAAGGCAGTCATAAAAGGGAAGTATATAGCAATCCCAGTCTTCTTAAAGAAGGAAGAAAGGTCTCAAATACACAACCTAACCTTACATCTAAAGGAGCTGGAAAAAGAACAGCAAATAAAGCCCAAACCAGCAAAATTATATTATGAGCAATTATACACCAACACATTAAGCAGTCTGGAAGAAATGGACAAATTCCTAGAAACATATAAACTACTCAAACTGAAACAGGAAGAAATAGAAAATTTGAACACGCCATAACCAGTTAAGAAATTGAATCAGTTATCAAAAGTCTCCCAACAGGAACGCTCTTGCACTGTTGTTGGGAATGCAAACTGGTGCAGCTGCTCTGGAAAACAGTGTGGAGGTTCCTCAGAAAATTAAAAATAGAACTACCCTATGACCCAGCAATAGCACTACTGGGAATTTATCCAAAGGATACAGGAGTGCTGATTCATAGGGGCACATGTCCTCCAATGTTTATACCAGTGCTTTCAAAAATAGCCAAATTATGGAAAGAGCACAGATATCCATCAACTGATGAATGGATAAAGAAGATGTGATTTATATATACAATGGAATACTACTTGGCAATGAGAAAGAATGAAATCCTGCCATTTGCAGCAATGGGGATGGAACTGGAGGGTATGATGCTAAGTGAAATCAGTCAGTCAGAGAAAGACAGATATCATATGTTTTCACTCATATGTGGAAGTTGAGAAACTTAACAGAAGACCATGGGGGAAGGGAACGAGAAAAAAAAATAGTTACAAACAGAGAAGGAGGGAGGCAAACCATAAGAGACTCTTAAATACAGAGAACAAACTGAGGGTTGAAGGGGGTAGGTGCAGGGGAGAGGGGAAAATGGGTGATGGGCTTTGAGGAGGGCACTTGTTGGGATGAGCACTGGATGTTGTATGTAAGCAATGAATCATGGGAATCTACCTCCAAAACCAAGAGTATACTGTTTACACTGTATGTTAGCCAACTTGGCAATAAATTATATATATAAAAAAAACCTCCCAACAAACTGGAGTCCAGGGCCAGATGACTTTCCAGGGAAATTCTACCAAACATTTAAAGAAGAGTTAACAGCAATTCTTTTGAAGCTCTTCCAAAAAATGGAAATGGAAAGAAAACTTCCAAACTCATTCTATGAGGCCAGCATTATCCTGATTCCAAAACCAGACAAAGACCCCACCAAAAAGGAGAACTACAGACCAATTTCCCTGATGAACATGGATGAAAAAATTCTCAACAAGATACTAGCAAACTGGATCCAACAATACATTAACAGAATTATTCACCACGATCAAGTGGGATTTGTTCCTGGGATGCAGGGCTGGTTCAATATCCATAAAACAATCAATGTGATACATCACATTAATAAAAGAAAGGATAAGAACCACATGATCCTTTCAAGAGATGCAGAGAAAGCATTTGACAAAATACAGCATCCTTTCTTGATAAAAACCCTCAAGAAAGTAGGGACAGAAGGAACATACGTCAAGATCATAAAGGCCATATATGAAAGACCCACAGCTAATATCATCCTCAATGGGGAAAAACTGACAGCTTTCCCCCCAAGGTCAGGAACACGACAAGGATGTCCACTCTCACCACTGTTATTCAACACAGCGTTGGAAGTCCTAGCCTCAGCAATCAAAAAAAAGAAATAAAAGGCATCCAAATCGGCAAGGAGGAAGTCAAACTTTCACTTTTTTTTTTTTTAATTTTTTTTTTCAACGTTTATTTATTTTTGGGACAGAGAGAGACAGAGCATGAACGGGGGAGGGGCAGAGAGAGAGGGAGACACAGAATCGGAAACAGGCTCCAGGCTCTGAGCCATCAGCCCAGAGCCCGACGCGGGGCTCGAACTCACAGACCGCAAGATCGTGACCTGGCTGAAGTCGGACGCTTAACCGACTGCGCCACCCAGGCGCCCCAAACTTTCACTCTTTATAGACATGATACTCTATGTGGAAAACCCAAAAGACTCCACCAAAAAAACAGCCAGAACTGATTCATGAATTCAGCAAAGTTGCAGGATATATAATTAATGTACAGAAATCGGTTGCATTTCCATACACCAATAAGGAAGCAACAGGTGATCAAAAAGAATGAAATCTTGCCATTTACAACAATGTGGATGAAACTAGAGTTTATTACGCTAAGCAAAATAATTTAGCCCGAGAAAGACAAATATCATATGACTTCACTCATATGTGGAATTTAAGATACAAAACAGATGAACATAGAGGAAGGGAAGCAAAAATAAGATAAAAACACAGAGGGAGACAAACCATAAGAGACTCTTAAATACAGAGAATAAACTGAAGGTTGCTGGAGGGGTGTTGGGTGGGGGGATGAGCTAACTGGGTGATGGGCAGTAAGGAGGGCACTTGTTGGGATGAGCACTGGGTGTCATATGTAAGTGATGATGAATCACTAAATTCTATTCCTGAAATCATTATTACACTATATGTTACCTAACTTGGATTTAAATTAAGAAAAACGATATATACAAAGCTTCAACTATGTGATATTGTCTGTAATAACAAAGAATATGAAAAAAGTTAAACATTTACTATCAGAGAATAATTAGGCTCCTCTCATATGACTACCCATAGGATGAAATAAGAGGTGGACATTGAAATTATATTCTAAGTAAGATTTACTAACATTGAATATTTTTATTAATATTAGATGAAAAGGCAATTTATGAACTATTAGGCAAATTTCACAAATTTTGTGAAAAAAATCTATATATTTATATGTCTATAAGAAAGATTGGAAGACTCAAATAGAATGTTAGAGGCAATAATCTACGAATGGCATAGAGTTAAAGTTGTTTCATCCTTTTTTCTGCCTGCTGATCTATGTTTTTCAAATGTTCTGCAATGAGTCTGTGTGACTTTTGTCAAATAAAAACATTTTTTAAAATTGGGGTGGAGGGGCAAGTTAAATTATTATAATGGCAGAATCCCAATACTCCTGATGTTTGGATTCCCTCTACAGTCTTCCTGGAAGTGAGTCGGCCCCTTATGTTCAACCCCTCTCATGAGATGCAAACCCTTCGCCAAAATGACCCATTCCATCATTAAGCAGATTGGAGAGAAAGTTATTCTTTATATGATCTGAAATTAGTTTTTCTGTAACTTCCATTCAAGGTTTCTGAGAGGGAACATATGCCTCTGCCTGATATAATTTGTGAAGAATGAAAGGAAATTTATATCGCTCATTCTACATATGCACTTAGTGAAACATGAGACCTTATTAACTTCTGGTCAACTCTACATTATCATTGCAGTCAGAGCTTACTGTTAAACACAAACCATGACGTTTTTTCAATTTTTCCACAAGCACTTCCCCTAAGCTCACCTTAAAAATAACTGACATGTGTCCAGAAAACAATTTCAAATATTTTGTACACAAGGAAAGGATTTTACGTTAGTTATTTTAAAGGAAGTAATATTAACTAAGAGGGGTCCAGGGAATCTACACTTCTAATAATACTCTTGTCAGGTGATTCTGAATCTCAAATTACACTTTAGAAAACATTGTTTTTGAGGCTTTTGTAAAAGTTACAGAGCCTAGCCTCAAATACACACTCACCAACTCTGCACACAATTTCAGGGGTTTTGTGGGCCTTTTAAAACCCATCATTTGTCTTCTGGGCTGACAGTGCATGGGTCCATCTAGCGTTTCCTACTTTTCACCATAATTTACCCCCTCTGACTGCATGGATTCACCCTCTCCAACTTACTCGATACCATGGCAAACACAAAAAATGGTAATTGTTGCAGGGCGAAGCAGAGAAGGCCAGAGAGCAGGCCGTTTTAGCTTTCCGGACTGGGCCCTGCTGCTAGGAGGCATCCATATCACCGCCTCTGTGGAAACGGGTTGTGGCACACTGGCAGGGCCTACTATTTAGGAATCATTGGCAGAGGGCAGGTATTTTGAAATATAGAGCCAAAATAACTATTTTAAAATATATCGTGTTAACTTATGCCACAATAAAAGATGATGTCTAGATGACTAGTTAAACTGGTTCTTTCAGCATGCACAATACATAAAAAAATAGCAAGGAGCCTCGAATGACACTTAGAGGAGCATAAAACAGCCCAGTGTGAGGTAATTCTTAGATACCTTTACTCATTAAACATGGATTGGTTCCCACTATAACCCAGTTACTGTTAAGTGCTTCATAAACTCCTAAAAGACAGAGATTTCTTCACTCTTAACACTTGACAAAATTTTTGAGAAAAGGACAAGACAAAATAAAAAATGGGCGTATGATTTGAGTTGGTACCTAAAAACTGTAGGCCAGTTGATAGGATCTCTGAGTCACCCCACTGAGCGATTCGGTCAGGCTATAGGCGTGTCAGAGACTTAAAAAGACTAGGAAATGATGACCTAAAGTATAGGATCAAAAATTGCTGGTTGAAGATGGAGATTGAAAAGAATTTTCCACTGCTGAGTACTCAATACAGTTAGCCATAAAGAAATAAACAGATTACCTGACATTCATTATGTGTTCAGCACATGCCAGAGACTGTTCTACAAGCTTTACATGCATTAACTGATTAAAGTGAATAACAACCCTTTTAGAAAGGCACTTGACACATTGGGAAGCCAACACCACTGAAGCAAACATCTGACCCCAAGTCTCAGAGCAAGCAAGTGGCAGGCACTTGAAGCCAGGCACTGTAGCTCAGGAGTTCACGCCTTTATCCATTCGACTCAAGCTTGCCTTCGTACTTTAAGACAAATGGAAACAGTCAACAGAAAGAAAAACTCATCAAGCCACCAAATAAGGAAAGAGGCATAATCTATTGCAATAAGAAACAGCTGATTTTGGAATGAGGCGATGAGAAAAGACATAGCTTGGCTCAGAATCCAGCCGTCAGCTTTCCAGAGACCATGATGGTAGGTTCACAAACATCTGAGAATTCCCACAAAAACTTCCAAATATGGAAGAAAGGAAATCGAGTTGGTTTTATTATCTGATTCCTCTTCTGACCCAGGAAGAGTAGAAACGGGCCTGAAAAGGAGGAAAGGGTGAAACAGAAAACAAATCAAAGCCCAGGAGTACTCCCCAGTGCAAATGGTACTGAGTCCTGATTAGTTGGAGTGAACTCTTCTGTACAGGATATGTAAGAAAATCTTAGGGCCTCAGGTCATCTAATCCAGCCCGCACATGTCTCCCATTTCCCACCATCCCTTTAGGTTACAGAAGAAAAGGGTGAGAACGTAGAGAACCTCAACCTGTAGGTGGGATATGGAAAAAAAAAAAAGGTAAGAAATCCCTCATATATTATCAGAGCAAATAGAGTGGAGAGCATCACTGAAGCATGAACAATACAAAAAGAAACAGCACAGTAACTCTGCAACATACAGACATTAAAATGGAAGAAAGCCAAACATGAACAAAATGAAGGAAAAGGAAAGGAACAAACCACCCAAAAGAGAAAAACAAAATGAGGGGTGGTTCAGTCTGTTGAGCGGCAGACTCTTGATTTCGGCTCAGGCCATGATCTTAGGGCCCGCCTTGGGCTGGGCTCCACATTGCACCTGGATCCTGCTTAGGATTCTCTCTCTGCCCCCTCCCCCGCTCATGCTCTCTCCCAAATTAAAACACACACACACACACGAAACAAAAAAACATTCAGCCAAAAAAAAAATTTTTCAAAATACAAAATTCAAAAACACACCAAAAAAAAAAAAAAGTCCTCCTAAGTGCTTTATATTGTCTACCTTAATAAGAATATCAAACTAACAATTAAAAAGAGCTCAAGGATGTGATTGTACAACAAAGTGAGATAAAAAGAAACATGGGAGCTACAAATGAGACAAAATTAATATCTTGGGAAAATGAAGCCAATTTCAGAATAAGGATGATTGAGGTCTCTGAAGCGGTACCCACAAAAAGAATAGAAGATCTCCTCAATGTAATATAATACAAGAAAATTTCTCTAAAATAAAGGAAAAACGATATTTGCAGGATACAGACTGAATTTCGGGAAAGTTTGACACAGAAATCTTTTTTTTTTTAATTTTTTTTAACGTTTATTTATTTTTGAGACAGAGAAAGACAGGGCATGAACAGGGGAGGGACAGAGAAAGAGGGAGACACAGAATCTGAAAGAGGCTCCAGGCTCTGAGCCGTCAGCACAGAGCCCGACGCGGGGCTCGAACTCACAGACCGTGAGATCATGACCTGAGCCGAAGTCAGACGCTTAACCAACCAAGCCACCCAGGAGCCCCTACACAGAAATCTTAAGCCTGATCCACACCCCAGTTACGTTATAGAGCCTCAGGTTACAGACCACCTCTCTCCCCAAAAAACACACAAATTTCAGAAAATCCAGCTAGATTCTGTCTAATTTACAGCAAAATTCAATTACAAGTCAACGAAGCAATGTTTGCCAAGTTCTGAGGAAAAGTAAGGCATGACATAATTATTACAGGCAGTCAAGACCTTTAACTTAAGAATACAGCCATATGTGCCCTTCTGAAAAAGATTACTTGACAATGAAATTAGCCTTTTAAGAGTTAACTCGAAATACAGAATATAGAGATAAGAAAGTTGTGATAAGATAGCACTAAGTAAACGTAAATCCAGAATAGGTAAGAATAGGCATGTGTTAAAAACAAAAATAATAGGCATGTGTTCTACAGCACAGAATGTTGACATCAGAAACCCAGGCAATGTAAAAATAATAAAATAAATAATAAAAATCAGGATGTGAAGAGGGAAAAAGAGGTCCTGTGGGGGCGCTCATGTTCCATCTTTTGTAACCAAGGATCGGTTCCTACTATTTAAAAAGGATTTTTTTTAAATCATTCTTTTCGAATTTTTTTAATGTTTATTTATTTTTGACAGGGAGAGAGAATGTGAACAGGGGAGGGATAGAGACAGAGAGGGGAACAGAGAATCTGAAGCGGACTCTGTGCTGACAGCAGAGAGCCTGATGTGGGACTTGAACCCACAAACCGTGAGATCATGACGTGAGCTGAAGTCAAACACTCAAACAACTGAGCCACCCAGGTACTCCTAAAAAAGATTTTTAAAAAATCATGACCACGTCAACTTTTAGAAAGTTATTTACAAATTGTTTTTTAGACTTAGCATAGTTTACAAAATAAGATCTCCTGAGGTGTGAGTGTGTGTGTGTGTGTGTGTGTGTGTGTATACTGTGTGTACGTGCATTGAATGGTTCATTCCCTTCCATTTCAGCTTTTCTTTCTTATTTTACATTCAAGTAAAATTAACTGCTTTTATGTTACTAACAACATCTTTGGGATGATTCCAGTTTTATAAAGGGATTTCTACATACCCACATGCATAGGGGTATATGGCAACTAATGTTCAACTAACGTTAATAATGGATGTTTCTGGGTGTGTGGGGTTGGACTCTTTTACTTTCACTTGTGTACTTTTTCATGCCATTTGAGTTCCTTATAATGAATTGTAAATCAGTTTTATGAAACAGGAATAATGAAGATAAAGAAAGAAAAATTGGGATGAAAGAAAGAAGAAAATATGTGAGGATTTGTTAATCCTGGATGACAGAAATGTGAAACGATATATTCTTGTGTGCTTTTATCTTTCTTAAATTACCAATAAAAAGTAAAAGAGGGAAGCAGAACCATAAGTAAAACTGAGGTTCTCTCAACTACACATAAAATCAAAGGATTATGTGTACTACTTACTTGGTTGGAATTAACTGATTCAATTTTAGAATGTCAGGGACTGAAGACCTAATTCAATCCCGATGCTTTTACATATTGTTGTTCAATCATCCCCACACAACTGCCTCTTCTCCTACCACCCATCATGGCTCCATGCCCCCCACAAATACCCCTAGAAAGTACTAAAACTTTGACCCTATGGAATCCTTCCTTTCAAGGTACTTGGAATGAAGCAAAACCTTGAAACCCTCGATTCCTTTGCTGTTGTCTCTGAGTCAACTGACCAATGCAAACGGCAAGAATATATTCTATTATACTAAAATCAGACACATATGGGCTAAATGGGTAAGGGGCATTAAGGAATGTACTCCTGAAATCATTGTTGCACTGTATGCTAACTAATTTGGATGTAAAAAAAAAAAAAAAAAAAAATTGAAAAAAGGAAAAAAAAATCAGACACATAAATAAATCAAAAAAGAAACAAAACCACCGAGCTCATCAACATTTCTCTTTCCCCAGTCTGGCTGGGGTTGAAAGTCACAAGTGGTGTTTGAGACCAGATTTTTTTCCTCCATTCTCCCTTCCTGGAGATTTGTAAGATGCATATCATTGCCCCTCATGTAAGGTGCTGCTATCAACACAGTTATTTTAATATCTGTTGGGAAACTCTCGAGACAACTCAGCAGGCAGGGCAATTACCCTAAAGCTAACAGTTCATCCTTAAGTGGAGAGTCACAGAGTCAAGATATAGATTGAGTGAACCACTTCCGCTCTCCTAACATTTTTTTCTTTCAGACTATTCATCACATGTCCTGTGATATTCCTATAGCACTTGCAGAGGCTGTAACTCCATGCTAGACTGTGCTCAGTGGGACTACAAAGGCAGAATAATGAGCCACAACAAGACCTGCTTGTTTTTTTTTTTTTAAACATGTCAGTAACAAAGTCATACTTTGGTTTGGTTGAAAACACGTTTCAGTGAGAATACTTTTGCTTACTAAAAATTGATTATCGGGCAGTATGCTATTCTCTGACGCTAAATATTTAACAATTGTAGATGCACAGTTAAAAACAGTCATGATTAGAAGGTTGAACTTGGACAAAATACTCCATTTTATTTGCTACTAAATGTTCTTACCTTCTATCTACAACTGTCCTCATTATCCAGTTAGTGGAAGTTAGTTCACTGCCTGAGACTAGAAATAATTATCTAACAAATGAAGAGAAACTATATTATATTTCAAAGATACATGTCCTGAGAATCAAAAGAGGCCCTGTGAAGAACGGACTCCTATTGAATGAGCGACATGTGCAAATTTTTCCCTCTTCTCACTGAGTGGAAAAGAGTAGTAAATATTCTTTCTTTCATTCGTTCAATAAATATATATTGAGGACTAGTACATCTCTAGTTTTTTTTTTCTTTTTTTCCTCTCTGACTTTTCTTTTCTTTTTTTTTTTTTTTCAACGTTTATTTATTTTTGGGACAGAGAGAGACAGAGCATGAACGGGTGAGGGGCAGAGAGAGAGGGAGACACAGAATCGGAAACAGGCTCCAGGCTCTGAGCCATCAGCCCAGAGCCTGACGCGGGGCTCGAACTCACGGACCGCGAGATCGTGACCTGGCTGAAGTCGGACGCTTAACCGACTGCGCCACCCAGGCGCCCCACTCTCTGCCTTTTCTAATAACAGCAGCTATATGTTCCTTTAGGGAACAATCTCTTTCCTCTTGTCTACTTGGTTCCATTGGCATATTTCCTTTCCTGGCACATTACCCAAGATTGGTCTGTTAGTATTTTCTATCCCTTTGGCAATCATGATTGGCTCAAGGATGTCACAGACCCAAAGACAGGTCCATGGGGCTTTTACTGGAAATATTGGCAAAGAGAACTTTTTTCCATTGGGTTGGCTAGGTTGAAAATAATTATGAGGGGCACCTGGGTGGCTCAGTCAGTTGGGCGTCCGACTCTTGATTTCAGCTCAAGTCATGGTCCCAGGTTCGTGAGATGGAGCCCCATGATGGGTTCCTCACTGAACCTGGAGGTTGCTTGAGATTCTCTCTCTCTCTCTCTCTCTCTCTCTCTCTCCTTCTGTCCCCCTCCCCTGCTCTCTCTCTCTCTAAAAAAAAGAAAAGAAAAGAAAAGAGAAGAGAAGAGAAAAGAAAAGAAAAGAAAAGAAAAGAAAAGAAAAGAAAAGAAAAGAAAAGAAAAGAAAAGAAAAGAAAAGAAAAAAGACAAGACAAGAATTATGAATCTGAGGCCACCAGCAGCCATCTATCTACCTCAGTTTCATTCAGTTGGCAGCTAGGACCCCTTGAACTTGTGAAGTTAGGCTCTTTCTTAAGGGATCATGATTATTGTTTTAGGTAATAGTTGTCAACCTTGGCTGTGCATTAGAATCACCTGGGAAACTTAAATTTGATGACTGGGCCATAACCCAGAACAATTCATCAGCATCTCTGGAGGGGAGACTCAGGCATCAGTATTTAAGTCTCCCAGGGTGATTTCAAGGTGTGGTGAAATTGGAGACATGTTGGCCTGGGTCAGTCATGGTAATGGTAACCCCTTTCCTTTTCCTGGAGAGTGGTCTGGCATAGGCATGTGGCCCAGCTTTGGCTAATGTAAATGGACCCAGTTGTAGCCAAAGGGATGTTAGAGGTAGCTCATTGCTTCTGGAAAGCAGGTTTTCTTCTCAGGTGAAAAGACTGAGCCTCATGAAACAAAGGCCTTCTATAGCCACTGTCTTATCCTGCTTTGAACCAGCTGAATGAGGAACAGTGACAGCCAAATTATTGCTAGGATAGAAGATGGTAGAACAGAAAGGGAGGAAGAACCAGGGTCTTTGATGATATAGCCACATTATCGTAGAAATTGCAACTGCCCACTGTCACTTTTCCTGTTGTGTGAAATAATCAAATGTCTTTACTGCTTAAGCCATGGCTAGCTGGGTACTCTGTTACTTCCTGTTGCAAGATTCCTAACAAAACCAATTAATAATTTTTATAAGGGAAAGAGGTCTTGGAAACAGTCAAAAAGGGCTTAGGACATAGTCTTTGTATCTATCAAGCGTTTATAGCATGTGAAAGGTAGGAATGAGAAGCAAATTTGGAAGATCTGTGGAATGCAATGCTAAGAAACACGAAGGCATTTACATAAGAGAATGGGATCACCAAAGCAGGACTTTTCTGATTCTTGTGTGACCTCCAATACCCTCCAACACCTTCCCCAAATAATCCGCCCAGTTCACACCCTTAATTCGAAGATCAATCCAGATTTGAGGCAGACAGTAAGTGCTTAAACAGCCTTAGCTAGCTTCTGCCTCCCCCTTTGATGAAGCTTAATATTGAGGTGCTTCCCCTTTTTCACCTGAAGCAGGGCCAGTGTCCCTGGGTCAGAGCTCTGTGCCACATTCTTCCCTCAGTGTGATCATTGTGTTCCTTTGACTCTCCACTTTTACTCTTTGCCAAATCAAGTTACAAAAAAAAAAAAAAAAATTAACTCCTTTGTCTAGTATTTTACCACGTCGTTCAGCCTCATTTATTTTTCTCCCTTGTGTGATTTTTCCTTCCTCTGCATGCCTTAGTCCATGTAACTGGGGTTTTCTCATGGTCTCTCTGTAAGTAATTTCTGACACCCTATGTAGTATTTCAGTACATTCCTAGTACTGAGGTCCTATCCTGATCTTATCAATCATCTTCCCAAATACAAAATTCTGTCTTTATAGCCCTGACCAGGGTCTGATTTCTCCTTCGTATGGTTGGCCCTTTCTTATATAAACTTCCAAGAATCCCTTATCTTGAGTCAGTGTTACCAGGAATTCACCTCTTACAATATTTCATTTCTTATTAGATCTCTACTCACTGCACAGTTCATCAGTAAGTCTAGACCTCTTGTCAAGAACTGTGAAGGGTCTGATGTTTTGCCCTAGTTGCAAGCTACCAAGTTAGCCTGCCTCCATTTTGTGGATGCTAGAAGACATGAGAACTTTGAGTTGGAGACCAAGGAGTTTATTGCTCAATAACTATAGCTAGAATATTAGCACTTTCTTACACCAGCACCTCAAGCTATAATTCCTATAGAGCAATACAATGAAGGCCAGGTAACACTTGCATACACTGTGGGTTACTTTCCAGAAAAGAAACTTGAACTTGGAGAACTCAAATCTTCTATAATGGCCAATCAGCATGCCTGCCCTTTGCTCCAGAGGAAGGCACTACCTCTGTTTTCCAAGATTGTTCCCTATTCAGAGGGATAATAGTCTAGAAAAGATAGTCCAAAACAAAAACTATCAGTGACCCTTCTTACAAGACATGCAGAAATATGAGACACCTGTAGAGAAGTGTGTTCCAATACCCGACCATAAATCACATATTCAAGTATTTATCTTCTACACTGATCACTACTACCCTCCTCTCTCACTGACTCTATTTCCTGTTCCCACTATCATCCCCTTATAATCCAATCTACCCACAGTATAGTAGAAAGCTATTCTTAAAATGTAATTCAGACTCTGTCATAAAGTCTCTTCTCCAGTGGTTCCCATCACGTTGTTTATAATATCCATCTCCATAGAGCAGGATTTTGTCTGGACACCCAAAGTCTTATGTATTCTGGGCTCTACCTCCTTCTCTGGCTTTGCCTTCTCCCACTTTCTCTCTCCCCTTCACTATGCTCCAAACCCCTGGCCTTCTTTCTGTCCTCTAACACGAAAGCATATTCCCTTCTCGGTTCCTTGCTCTTCTATTCTATTCCCTCTGCCTGAAATACCCTTGTCCTAGATCTTTGCAAACTCTGGCTCTTACTAAGGCCCTCCTTGGCCCCTAACTTCACTAATTCTGTCATCAACTGTGGATGCAGTTAAAGCTCTCTATTGAGCTTGTAGATCCAACTATAATTTGTCTAGTTCTATTTGGTTCATTGTAAAATCTGCTAAGACATTTAAAACATAGTTTTGTTCCCTGCAGGCATTTTCAAGTTTGTCTTTTCTTTCCTCAAATTGGATTTGTTTTAAACATCAATTTGTACTCATATTTACACTAAAATATGCATCTCATATCAACATTTGAAGGGTGTTTTTGCTGCCTGTTGTTTCGCATTTCTGCCCATAGTAACTTGTTTCCTGTGAACCTGATTATCTTTGACTGTGAACTACCTCTTTTTTCCCCCCTTGAAAGATTCTATGTGGGAAATCTGTGAAGCCTAGGACGTAGGGGGGTTGCTCATAGGGAACTTGCATCTACTCCTGCCAGGTATATAGGGTGCTGCCGGTCCTGGAACACTTCAGGTTAAAACCAAGGCTTGAACTCTTGGGGGCCTCCCATAAGATGTGAACTTTGCCTATAAATTCTTTTAGAACAAGGCTGTGGTCGCAACGTCTCGGAGATTGCCTTATTATTTTTCCCCATATCCTGCTTTGCTCAATGACTTTCTATGCAATTCTTACAATCTCCTGAGGTTGGGGAAATGGAAGGAGCAGAGTGAGCTTGCTATTAGTTGCCTCATACATCCTTATACATTTGGCATGATCCTTTGAGAGCCCAAGTATATTGGGAATTTACTTGTTAGAGTGCCTGGCTTTATATTAGAAAGGCTCTGTCTTCTGCCCTTCACTCTGCACAAAGTCTTGATAAATTAGCTAGGTTCAGCATAACAACTCTGCTTACCTTCCTGGTTACTGCCTTCTAGGTAGATTTTGGCCTGATATTTCCTTACCATTTTTTTCAATATTTTGATTCTTAAAGAAACACAGACACATGCACAACATTTTGTAGTTCTTTCCAGTGAGAAGGTTAGTATAAATACTTTGATAGCCATCGTATGAATGTGGAACTCCTAGAGGCTACCATAGTTCCAGACTATGTATAGAATCCCTTCATTTCTCTCCATTCCTATGGATCCTGCCCTAGTTGAAATCACTGATTCTCCCCTGCATCACTTAAGTGTCTTTTATACTGTTTTCTCAGCCACCAATCATTCCCCATTCATTTCATTTTCTACTTAGCTAACAAATACTTTGTAAAACTTTGGCCCATCATGTGACTGTTTTACTTAAAAATGTTCAAGGGCTCCCTGTTGCCTACAGAGGTTAAACTCTAGTCTTGTTCCAACTTGACTTGTATTCAACCACTTTGCTCTTCACACACCAAAGCATAATGCTCACCCCGAAACCACCACACACGTCTATACCTTCATGCCTTTGTTCAAACCAACTCTTCTACCTGCAGTGTACTATTCCCTGCTCAGTAAGTTTCTTCTCACTCTTCTTGGACCAGGTCTCATATCTTCAGTTCTCTGAGGCCAGCCTTTACTCACGCAGAGAAAACTACCCCTCTCTTGAACTATCCTACCTTATCACATATTCATAGTTTGTTTACATGGTCATCTGTCAAAACAGAATATAAGGCTGACGTAAGTCCAGCGGTGAGTGCTGTATATTTAGTTTAAAAATAGCTAGCCTTTGGGGCCCCTGGGTGGCTCAGTTGGTTAAGCATCTAATTCTTGGTCTTGACTCAGGTCTTGACCTCAGGCTTGTGAGTTCAAGCCTTGCATTGGGTTCATGCTGGTCATGAAGCCTACTTAGGAAAAAAAAAAATTCTAGCCTTAGGGTGCCTGGCTGGCTCAGTTGGGGTGGAGTGTGTGACTCTTGATCTCAGGGTTGTGAGTTCAAGCATCACATTGGGTGTAGAGGTTATTTAAGAATAAAATCATTAGGGGAACTTGGGTGGCTCAGTCAGCTAAGCATCTGACTTTGGCTCAGGTCATGACCTCATGGTTCATGGGTTCAAGTCTCGCATTGGGCTTCGAGCTGACAGTGTGAGCCTACTTAGGATTCTCGCTCTCTTTCTCTCCCTCTGCCCCTCCCCCACTCATGCTTTTTCTCTCTCTCTCTCTCAAAAATAAATAAATAATAAATAAATAAATAAAATGTTAAAAAAATTTTTTTTAGCCTCTAGCATAGTTTCTAGCCTGCTACATAGCCAGTGTTTAATAAATAAATGAAGGCAGCTGGGTCAGCCTTTATAAAAATCCAATATGCAGGTTTTTTTTTTTTTTTTAATTCCCTGCCTGTGGCAATGTAGTCACAGCATTTCAGTTAAAAGGCACTTCAGAAGTCATTAGTATAATTGCTTTTATGAGTATAAAAAACTGAGGCCCAAAATGGTTAAGTGTAAAACTACATGAAGACTCAATGGATGTTTGTTGTGAAAATGAATACTATTTATTCACTGTTTACTGGATACCAGCCATCACTAAGTGGGTTTTATTTTATTTCATTTTCCCCATGACCCTATAAATTAGGAATATTTTCTTCATTTTATGTACAGTGTTTATCAGTCATACCAACTAAACTTTGTGATCTGAAATAATGCCATAGGTTCAAGTTATTGGACCTTTTCATGGCCCCTGGCACCTTCTCCTTCAGCCAGTTGCTGGCTGCCATGTAGAGGAAAAGGTTTTATTGCCTCCTTAACACCTTCTGGTTACTCTAGGCTCTTAATTTTTCTCCCCCAGGGCTGTTCCTTACTTAGAGGCTAGAGCTCAGAGCCTCTGTGCACTTTCTGCTTTTATCAAAATGGTGGCAAATCATTTCATAAGGCTCCCCCCATGCCCACTGAAAGCCACTTCTTCTGGAACAATTCCTATATTTGGCACTCTGGTTTCTTAAAGGGACCCTATTTTTTTACATGTATTTAATTCTTTTTTCCAACACCATGTCAACCAACCTGAACAATTAACTGACTTAAACAAGCATCCTCTGATTCAGTCAAGATTCTCTCACTTATAACAGTTTTCTAATTCTGTAGTTTTTATCTCATCATACCCAATTACACTAGCCATGCAAGTCTTTTAACTGTCATAAAACAGTTTTCCAATTTTTCCAGCTTCTGTATGATTTTTAAATGAAATTTCATAAGGCTAAAACAGTTGGATGCGTTCAGTAAATTAGTACATTAGACACTAATTGGGGGGCAATTAACTGTAGGAAGCCTCAGTAATTCAGCCTGGATTTCCATAACCAAATTCTTGTTTTTAGTAAAAATATTTTCCTGAACATGGTATCATTATCACTCCTAGGTATTGATTGAGAAATTACGGACTTCTTAATAAATGGAGATGGAATAAGACAAATAGAAAATCACCACCAGGCAAACATTGTCCTAAGGCAAGAACCATCAACGGATATCCAATTTAGTGAGCAAATGCACAATGAGAAACAACATATTTGCATTGTCTGAAAGTATATCTTCACAAGATAGGTTTTTAATAACAAGGAGAAAAATAGTAACTTTAGAGTGGAGAATCCACATTAATCAAATGAGCAAAATTAGCATCACTAGTAAGAAGATAAACTGACGTTATGTAAATGGACATGATGCACCTAGAAAGTACATCACTTCTGTGGTGTCTTTGCCAAAAAAGCATAACCTCAAGCTAATCCCAGAAAGTGTCAGACAAGCCCAAATTGGGAAACATTCCACAAAATCATTGACCATTATTCTTTAAAAGTGTCAAGGTCACAAAAGACAAGGATGAACTGAGGAAACGTGGCAGATTGACAGAGACTGAGGAGCCATGACCATGTGTGCATTGTAGACGAGGAAAAAACACATTAGTGAGAAAACTAATGAAACCCAAAGAAGGTCTGAAGTTTGGTTAACAGCATTGCACTAGTGTCAGATTCTTGCTTTTGAAAATTGCACTTGAGCTATAGAAGATGGTTATATGAGGGAAGGGTGAGTGAAGGCTACATGGAAACCCTCTGTACTAACTGAGCAACTTTTCTGTCAGTCTAAATTATTTCAAAATAAAAAGTTAAAAGAAACAATGACATTCCAACAAGTAAGATCTCTGGGCTGTTTCTTCTTTTCCATTTATTCCAGGCAGGAAGAAATAAAAGCTTGCACTGGGCCCATTCCCTGCACTTCAACCACCTCGATGGGTGCCCTGAAGAGACTCTCCAGTCATTCCTGCAACCCAAGTATGATCCTTGTTTTTTCTTAAGTCTTTGTGAGTTGTTCAATATCTTTCCAATAAATTATTTTTCAAGATTGTCAGAGGTGTATTTAAAAATTTTTTTTTAATGTTTATTTTTGAGAGAGAGAGAGAGAGCGTGAGCAGGGGAGGGACAGAGAGAGAGGGAGACACAGAATCTGAAGCAGGCTCCAGACTCTGAGCTGTCAGCACAGAGCCCCACAAGGGGCTCGAACCCACACAACCTGAGATCATGACCTAAGCCAATGTCGGTTGCTTAACCAACCGAGCCACCCAGATGCCCAGAAAATTTCTGCTTTTAAAAGTACATTTGTATACATTCTTTGATCATGCCCTGTGATTTGCTCTGTGTTCAGATAAAGAAATTGAGTCCCAAAGGAGCAAATAAAGATTGGAGGCTCCTGACCACTGAGCCCCTGCAGTTTTGAGACTCCAAGGGTTCCAGTAGCATGGAAGGGGGAGGTCAGTTCCTAGAAGATGGGGGCACTTGAGGGGCCAGAGTCCCCAGTGTAATGCACACATGGGGAATGCTGTGTAGGAGCCCAGCAAGATGCCTCTCCATGTTCTCCCAGGATTCTACCTGGCTGCTAGGACCCTCGGGCTACAGAGGCCTGGGAGCCTCAGGACCATGAGGAACAGGGACCTGTGTCTTTCTTTTGCTTTCCTAATGAAAAGGCGCAGCTTCGGAGCCCTCCCCCAAATTTCTCTTTCCAACACAGAGAATTTCCACAACTGTCTTAGTTCCTATTTTTCAAAATATAAAAATAAAGGAAAAAAGTTTCGTTATTGCAGTGCATTTGCTTTCAAAATATACAGTGATTAGAGTGAGCTATGTCATTTGGCAATGAATGTTGGACCACCCTTTGGTTTTGTCTGTTCCATTCTTGAAGGCCATGGGAATTCTTGGCGCTCAACTTTCTGTTTTCACAGCTTTGCCCCAGCACCTGTTCCAAAAGCAATTGAAAGGACTTGACTGGATCCTGATTCTTAATTTTCAGCTCACAAGCAAGAATGTTTAGGATTTAAGGTATAATACCATATTTTACAGTGTAAGAACTGAAGCTTTTATGTGGAATTACACCATAAAACACTTTTCACAATTTAGTGAAAACAACATATTTAAAAGGAATGTTGTCCTTATTGCAAGAATACAAATATAAGCATATATAATAACTGCATAAAGGGGGAAAATACGTATTTGTATGAACCTGTATTATTTTGAGCTATTCATTAGATTACAAACTTCCCCTTATGGAATCCTATCGAGCATAAATGCCTTATATGTTTCATCAAACAATGAAAGAACAGATTAAGGCATAGTTATTCCAATATGTTCAGATGTTTGCCCACCTACATGAATCCTTTCATCTTACAATTGTACGAATTAAGGCATCAAGAATAAAAATTTTAAGTACTAATGAATTCAGTATATACACAAAACAAGTTCCAAAACTGTTACCTAAGCTTGGTCAGATTCATCCAAATGATCATGGAAAAGCAAGCTTTTATAGTGTTTTAGTGGATTTGGAGACCAGCAGGGAAAAAAAGAAAATAATCTTAAGGGGGTTTCTTCTGTTCTTCTTTAGACGAAAAGGATTCTTGTCTAAACCAATATAAAATGACTTTAAAATACAAACTGATTTCTCATTTATAATTCATTCAGCTTGAAAAAAAATGTCATAATTATAGTGGTGCTGATTCAGTGGGACGCTGGACTTCCATAGGGACTCCCTTCCTGTGTAGGATGCTGGCAGGGGCATGGAGCTGTTTCTCCCAGGGTCAGGCCAAGGGCAATACAATAGTCAGGAGGCCTGAGCAGGTCTAGGCTGGGCCAAAGCTGGGGCCTGTGGAGCATCACTCAAAACAAAGCAAGGAACAAGAGTAGGCCTGAAATGTCCAGCGCAAAAGAGTAGGTACCAAAAACTTAAAAATTGTGCTCAAAATAGAGAACTGGAGAGGGGAGTACAGAGGTTTATGAGTGAAATCCTGAATAGATCTCCCAGGCAACCTGCACTTGGTTGAGGGAGCTGTTCCCTGAGAGAGAGGGCAGCCCCAGGGCCTCCTGCTGGGAGTGGCTTCAGGCAGGTGGAGGCTGGGGCTAGGTTGCCAAAAAGGAAGTACCCAGTGACATAAGTGAGTGCTGGTCACAACTGCACTGCAGAGAGTGAGAACAAAAAGATAAAGTGGACATTCACACTCTGCTTTTCTGTAGCATAACAGAATGTCATTCTGTCTCTTAAAAGTAGGTTCTGAATTATGCATGAAACGGCTTGTCTGAAGTCAACTGTGATATGCAGTCAGGTTCCTCCCAAGCGTTTCCCCCAAAGGACCAAAAGAAGAAATGGAAATGAACTTTCTCATGTATGGAATTTAAGACAAATATTCGTGTTTGCTCACAAAGTCTAAATGCCAGATTAAAAGCGCTTTTACAGTATCACCACTCAGGATTATTCTCATTTAAAGTATGAACTTTTGAACACTGCCCGTTTCAGAACGTTCACTAAACTATTAACATAAATATCAATAGAAATGACAATGGTTACCCAGACCCATTGAAAGCTTTCACAAATCTATCTGCGGAATTAAAGTTACTTGCTAAGCTCATGATTTCTGTGCTTGTAAATTAAATAGTCATGAAATGCAAACTAGTTATCTCAAACAATTGAAAAGTCTCTCTCCAGTTTCATGAAGATTTACTTGCTTCATCAAGAAAACTGTGTATCCTAAAATTGTAAATTAACTAAATAAAAATCATGTATTCCACCCTTTTCCAGATGGTGTGTTCTGATTTTCATATTGTAAGATTTTGTGTAAACAGAGTGTTCGCCTTAAGAAATTTGGAAATCTCTGACCTCGTCCAAACTGAGGCTTAGGATCACAGAGCATCTAAACGAAAGGCAGTGTTATGACTAGAACCTGAATTTCCTGCCTTCCTCCCTGGTGCCATTTCCATTAGGACATACTTAGGCAAGTAAAACAAAGTTGATCAAACCAGTGTTGAACTTTAAAAACTTACAATAAAATGCAGTTTCAGATTTTGCCAGTGCATTTGTAATATATATTTGACAATATATTTGACAATATATTTGACAAGTAAAAGGAACCTACAATCTTATTAGTTTAATAAAAAAAAAGTTTAATTTGTAATCGTGATCTAAATATAAACTTTATGGATCAAGGCCATGTTGTCCTGTTAAGTTCATATTTTAGCCCCTAGACATAAGAGTATAGTGGAACTATATACTGCAACTGTGGAGGAAAATTGTGCCAATGTCATAAAATTCAATAGCATAAGTTTTCAATTTTATACCAAAAATATAAAAAAGTAAACAAATAAGAAATTGAGAAATTATGCGGCAAACCTATTAAATGTTTAAGGGGCAATAAAACTGCCACCAACCCATTAAATATTCTCTTGTAAGCATTAGATCAGGAGTCAATAGTACCAAAGTTCCCAAAATTAAAACAAGAAAATTCTAAAGGACAGACTTACTGAAAAATTATAAAAATGGCTCAGTTATGGATCAGAAAATAAACGTATTTAAATTCCAAACATGATACCTATCTGCACTGGTGTGCGTTATAAGCAAAATAAATGTGGCGAGAAGATGAGGGTTGAAGATAAGATGTTTTAATTCAGGATAAAATTAACAATTGGGAAAAAAACCTTCAAATTCCTTAACAGAAACCTAAGAATACAGAAGCTTAAAAATATGATGCACAGTTTATTTGCTTTGAACAAAGTTAGAAAGGGAACACATATTGTGCCCTTAATGAGGCAAAGAAAATGAAATCACTTTCAAATACAGCATGTTGCATAGAATATGAATATACTTGGTGAATCAAATAATGTTAATTTGTGACATATTTATGTAATGTTAAAGAGAACGCGTCATTTGTTCAAATATTTACTGGCAATATGAAATATTTCTCTAATATTTGTGAGTTGTTTTAATCAGGCTTGAATTTCAAAAAAGAGAATTCAACTAAGGAGGGCTTTCTTGTTAGGATGGATGTAGAATCTTGGCTTTCTAACCAGTGTTCTCAGAAGGGCACATGCTATTTAGAAATAGAACCATGTTCTACCATCAGGAGGGGGACGTCTTACTTTGATGAACTTTCCTTTGTATCCATCCAACTTACCTAAGCTCTGGAGTCAGGCTCTCTGAATTTGAACCCGGAGCTCACCACATGCTAGTGATATAAAATATTTTTATTAAAAGATTGTGTAGCTGTAATTAGGAAACCTAGCACTTATACTCACTGGTTTGGTCAGCTACTCCATTGTTGTGTCAGTTACTCTTCCAACTACTTTCAAATGAAAGTCACAACTTTCATTTGAATAATAGCATAGAAGCTATTTGAATAATAGCATAGAAGACTAAATATTCAAATGAATAGCATATTCATTTGAATAATAGCATAGAAGACTAAAAAGCACTTCAACATCTGCATAGTTTTGGGAATATGGCTAATGCCTCTTCCTTTAAGAGTTTCATGTCTGCCAACGTTTCTTTAGTGGCCTTGCCAGACAAAGGGGACAAATCAGAGAGCTGGGTCCACACAAGGTAAAGAATCATTCATAGGAAATCCTCCCCACAACAAGCTGGGGAGCAAATGGGCAACATCTTCAGGATAAATTGAACAACAGGTAAACCAACACTTGTATGGGTTTGCAGTCCAAATTCACACCACTTAGGTTATATAGGGAAATTAAGGTGGCTCTGTATTTGCAGTGTACCCAGGATGGTGTAACTGTACTACGGAGGAAGGGGAGGAGGCGGAAGAAGGCGGGGAGGGGAAGGGGAAGGGAAAAGAGAAAGGGAAGGGGAAGGGAAAGGGGAA
Source organism: Leopardus geoffroyi (assembly GCF_018350155.1). Classification (NCBI taxonomy): domain Eukaryota; kingdom Metazoa; phylum Chordata; class Mammalia; order Carnivora; family Felidae; genus Leopardus; species Leopardus geoffroyi. Next base: position 126,517,578 of record NC_059327.1, read on the forward strand.
GGGAAAGGAAGAAAGAAAGAAGGAAAGAAAGAAAGAAAGAAAGAAAGAAAGAAAGAAAGAAAGAAGTACTAGAAGTAAAGATAATAATTTCATAAAGATAAAATATTTAATTCCCCTGGAAAATTAACAGTTTTAATTTATAGGTACCACATAATATAGCCTCAATATACATAAAGCAAAATGACAGAATTAAAAGGGGAAATAAAGTAAAAATGACAGTTTTATGAGTAATTTGACAGAATAAATGAACAAAAACTGAAGATTAAGAGATTATACAACCCAATTAACAAATTTGATCTAGTAGAGATCACATATCATATGTATATCATATCACACATCATATACATATACATATATATGTATACACACACACACTGTAAGAACTTGTAGAAAATATATCTTTTTCAATGATACATGGCACATTTACAAATGTTAAGTATATCTTGGCCATAAGACAAGTCTCAACAAATTTCAATGAATTGAAATCATACAGAATAGGTTCTCAAACCATAAATTCTAGCAATTAAGCTAGAAATAAATAGCACATAGATAATTTGAATTCTACAGTGTTTGAAAATAAATCATTTAGAAGCAAATTTCTTGAAGAGTCAAAGAATAAATCAAACTAGGGAGTATCTTGAATGCCCACAGCTAATATCATACTCAACACTGAAAAGCTGAAAGCTCTTCCCTGTAAGATCAGGGTTAAGACAAGGATGCCTACTCTTACCACACTTATTCCACAAAGTATTTGAAGTCCTAATCAGAGCAATTAGGCAAAAAAATAAAAACTTCCAAATCAGAAAGGAAGAAGTAAAACTGACATGATACTATATGCCGAAAACCCTAAAGACTCCACCAAGAACCTGTTAGAGTAAGTAAATTCAGTAAAGTTGCAGGATACAAAAATCAATAAGCAAAGATCAATTGCATTTCTATATACTAACAATAAACTAGCAGAAAAAGAAATTAATTGCATTTGCAATAGCATTAAGAATAACTAGGAAAAGGAGCATCTGGGTGGCTCCCTCAGTTGAGCACCCAACTCTTGATTTTGGCTCAGGTCATGATCCCAGGGTCATGGGATCAAGCCCCATGTTGGAGGGGAGCCTGCTTAAGATTCTCTCTCCCTCCCTCTGCCCCTCTCACCCACTCACTCTCTCTCTCTCTTTCTAACAATAATAATAATAAAAAGAATAATAATAAAAAGAGTAAGTAGGAATAAATTTAACCAAAGACATGACGGATCTGTGAAAACTATAAGACATTGATAAAATAAACTGAAGATGACACAAATGGAAAGATTCTGTGCTTGTGGATTAGAAAGTGTTGTTAAAAGGTTCATACAACCCAAAGCAATCTACAGATTCAGTGCAATCCCTATCAAAATTCTGGTGAAATTTTTTACATAAATAGAACAATCCTAAAATTTGTACAGTACCACAATAGACCCCAAATAGCGAAAGCAATCTTGAAAAATAACAACAAAGCTGGGAGCATCACACTTCCTGATTTCAAATTATATCACAAAGCTATAGTAATCCAAACAATATGGCACTGGCAGAAAACAGACACATAGATCAATGGAACAGAATAGAGAGCCCAGAGGTAAACCTGTGCATATATGGCCAATCAATTTACAATAAAGGAGTCAAAAACCTACAGTGGAAAAAGAACAGGCTCTGCAATAAGTGGTATTGGGAAAACTGCACAGCTACATGGAAAAGAATGAAACTGGACTTGGACCCACTGTCTTACATGATACACAAAACTCAACTCAAAATGAATTAAAAACCTGAACATAAGACTTGAAACCACAAAACTCTTAGAAGAAAGCATATAGAATAAACTCTTCAACATCCGTCGTGGCAATGAGTTTTTGGATTAACACCAAAAGCAAAGGCAAGAAAAGCAAAGCAAGCAAGTGGAGCCACATGACACTAAAAAAATCTGCTGCACAGCAAAGAGACCATCAGCATAATGAACACACAACTCACCAAATGGAAGAAAATATTTGCAAAGCATATCTGATAAGGAGTGAAGATCCAAAATATATAAAGAACCCATAATTCAATAACAACAACAACAACAACAACAACAACAACAACAAAAATCCAATTTAATAATGGGCAGAAGATAGGGCACCTGGGTGGCTTAGTCAGTTAAGCATCTGACCTGGGCTCAGGTCATGATCTTACAGTTTGTGGGTTTGATCCCTGCAGCAGGCTCACAGTTTGGAGCCTGCTTAGGATTCTCACTCTCTCCCTCTCTCTCTCTGCCCTTCCCTGCTCATGCTTTCTCTCTCTCTCTCTCTCTCTCTCTCTCTCTCTCAAAATAAATAAACAAACATAAATAAATAAATACATATGAGCAGAGGAACAGAATAGAGACTTTTCCAAAGAAGAAATATAGATGACTGATGGATAGATGAAAAAGTGCTCAACATCACTAATCAAGTAAATGCAAATCAAAAATCACAATGGGATATTACCTCACCCTGTTAGTATGAGTTATCATCAAAAAGGCAAAATAATAACAAGGATGTGGAGAAAAGGGAACACTTGTGGATTGATGGTGGCCACCTCTATGGAAAACTTTGGAGATTCCTCCAAAAAATTAAAAAGAGAACTATGAGCTAGCAATTCTACTTCTGTGTACGAATATGGGTACAAAAACACTAACTTGAAAAGATATCTGCATCCCATGCTTATGGCAGTATTATTTACACAGTAGCAAAGGCATGGAAACAAGCTAAGGGCCCACTAATGAATGAATGGATAATAAATAGTATGTATATATATACATGTAACATATAATATATTTAATAAAATTATATATAATAAAAATATATTTTATATAATGTGTAATATATTATAAATATATATATAATAAAATATTTAGCCATCAAGGAAATCCTGCCATTTGTGACAACATGAACAGAACTTGAGGGTATTACACTAAGTGAAATAAGTCAGAAAAAGACAAATACTCTTTGAGTATATGATGTCACTTATATGTGGAATCTAAAAAACAAAAACAAAACAAAAAACCACATTTACAGGGGAAAAAAAAGGTATTTTGAATGGGAAAATCATTAAGACACTCAGATTTTGAAGACAGATATAGATAGATAAAACAAGGAAATATGGGACTTCAAATATATATGTGTGTGTGTGTGTATATATATATATATACACACACACACACATATATATTTGAAAAAAATACGAACTAAAAATTAAGGTAAATATGCATCTCCGGAAGTTAGGTCCAATCTCCAATCTGCAAGGCAGGTTAATAGGCTGGAAATTCTGGCTACAGTTGATGCAGTCTTGAGTCAGAAGGCAAACTAGATGCAGAATTCCTTCCTCTGCAGGGGACCCAGACTTTTCTTTTAAGGCCTTCAACTGATTGGGTGAGGTATTTCCACAACATGGAGGTGGCACACTCAAAGTCTGCTGATTTAACTGTTAATCACATCTAAAACATACCTTCACAACAATATCTGGACTGTTATTTGGGGCCTAGCCAAATTGCCACATAAAATTACATAACACAGTAAATGAGTGTTTTCATTCACTTGTGAGACTGGGGACCATTAGAACCTATTAGAACTTTCATTCAGTAGTTTTGTCTGCAATAGGTGACCCCTGTCATCCTAGAATACCACTCCTTCTTCTGTTAGAGCTGATTCATTTCTGTTTTATTGCAGAGACGCCTTACTTAAAAAAAAAAAAAAAAAAAGATGATTACACCATAAGAGGTGAAGACAGGAAACTGAGGAATTTCCATAACAACACGGTCTATGATCATCTTACAAAAGTAGTGAGAGAATTATTGTCTCGGCACATGAAACGATGCTCAACATCACTCATCATCAGGAAAATACAAATCAAAACCACATCGAGATACCACTTCACAGAGTGGCTAAAATGAACAAACCAGGAGACTATAGATGCTGGCGAGGATGTGGAGAAACGGGAACCCTCTTGCATTGTTGGTGGGAATGCAAACTGGTGCAGCCTCTCTGGAAAACAGTGTGGAGAGTCCTCAAAAAATTAAAAATAGAACTACCCTATGACCCAGCACTAGCACTGCTAGGAATCTCCCCAAGGGATACAGGAGTGCTGATGCATAGGGGCACTTGTATCCCAATGTTTATGGCAGCACTTTCAAAAATAGCCAAATTATGGAAAGAACCTAAATGCCCATCAACTGATGAATGGATAAAGAAGATGTGGTTTATACATACAATGGAATACTACTTGGCAATGAGAAAGAATGAAATCCTGCCATTTGCAGCAACGTGGATGGAACTGGAGAATGTTATGCTAAGTGAAATAAGTCAGTCAGAGAAAGATAGATACCATATGTTTTCACTCATCTGTGGATCTTGAGAAACTTAACAGATGGCCATGCGGGAAGGGAAGGGGGGAAAATGTTACAAACAGAGAGGGAGGGAGGCAAACCATAAGAGACTCTTAAATACAGAGAACAAACTGAGGGTTGGTGGGGGTTGGGGGAGAGGGGAAAGTGGGTGATGGGCATTGAGGAAGGCACCTGTTGGGATGAGCACTGGTGTTGTATGGAAACCAATTTGACAATAAATTATATTAATAAATTAAATAAATAAATAAATAAATAAAAGAATTATCGTCTGGGTACAGCACAGAGGTATAACTTTGTATACTAGCAAATCGTGTCTTTCCAAGTAAGATAAATCAGTTGAGCTAACAATAAAGATCCTGCTTCTGAATGGGTCATAGGAAGAAATAGGGCAATGAAAGGAGCCCCACTTCTGAATTGCCTTAGTCAATGGAGATGCACGAGTGGGAAACAGGAATCTTAACTATGAAGGAAGTCTTGGTGACTGTGCAGTAGCAATGTATGAGAACGCCACATTTATTTCTTTATATAGTCATTAATTTCTACTTCAAACCTACAGTTAGCTCCTTTGAATCAATCGCCAAATGTTAGGGGATTTAAGATCAAGAATGGGAGAGGCAGGGGGGCTGATCAACATATATATTTAACAATTCATGGGCACCAAGCGATCGGAATAGGTGCTGATGGTAGCTCAGGATCAAGGATTCGGTATACATACCTTGCTGTGCCAGTCCTCAACCCTTAGGCTGCTTTTAGTAGAAAGGTTCAGGGGGCCCACACAGGTGGGGTTAGGCTTCTGGGTAACAGAGGGCACTGGGCTGAAGGGGCAACGGGCCTTAGGGCAGTGATTATTTCCCAACCAGTATGAACTAGTCGCAATAACTTAGGAACAGGTGCCACCACTTGGAGTAGTATATGAGCTAAGCCTCACTTCAGGAGAGAACACATGGAAAATGGGAGGCACATGGCACCTCATTCTTCTGCATCTAGTACGCCTCATTAAATGAGCCTCTTTTCCTTTGTGAAATTCCCGGTGTTAAAAGAGGTCAATTTGATTGCCCACCTGAGGAAGTCAGGGAAGAGCAGAACAAGCCATTATCCTTTGCCCTTTTTTGTAGTCGACACGAAATTTCTGTAGGAGCTCATCGGTTCATTATTAGTAATTTGAAATTAGAAAGCATTACTTTTTTAAAAATTAAGTAAAACAAAGTTGTAAACCAGAAATTCAATGTGTCTCACGGCCGATCAGCAGTTTTGCATAGACACTAAATCAAATCGAGCAAACGAATGTATCTGAGGAGGCAACAGTTAGCTGCTGTTCTTGCTTCCTTCACTTTAAGCTATCAGAGAATGCAGTGATGGGAGTTTATACTGTCCAAGACTAAACTTGTTTAAAAAATAAAACTTACTAGACATCTAATTGCAAGCAAATTATTTAGTTTCTGAGTTTCAGTTTTTCCATCAGCAAAGTGGGGTTGTTAAAAATAGTGACAATCTCCTAGGTTTGCAAGAAATAAAAGGGATAATCCATACGAAATGCTTAGCACAATGCTCAGCACATAGAAAGTGATTAAAAATAGTTTTTATAGCTCTTTATGGTAAAATTGGGGTTTTGAGAATCCTGAATCAGCTTTGTTCAATCTAGCACTCAGAAATCTGTAGGAAGGAAAAGAGGAAGCCCTGTGTCAGCAGTAGAAATAATTTAAGCTTACATGGACAAAACAGTGAGAGGTAGTAGCAACTATTAGAATGAATTTTTGATTTTTCTATCTAGTAAATTTGAATTAAATCTTTACTATAAATTGCTTCTCACAACCACAATTGAAACTATTCTTTTTTTTTAAATATTATGTTTATTTATTTTGAGAGAGAGAAAGAGAAAGAGAGAGAGTGCAAGTGGGGCAGGAGACAGAATCTGAAGCAGACTCCAGGCTCTTAGCTATCAGCGCAGAGCCCGATGCGGGGCTCGAACCCACGAGTGTGAGATCATTACCTGAGCCGAAGTCAATCACTCAACCGACTGAGCCACCCAGGCACCCCGAAAATATTATTTCATGTGTAATGGATCAACAAGATTTATATCTCATTTAATTCATATATAAGTCAATTTAAAAAGAACTTTAATACCTATAACCTCTTTGAAAAATATTTAGCCCCTAAAATTGTATTTTTATAGTATAATATGCATGTTTCTTTCCCATTACATACCTACTATGTATAAAATATAATATTTTTTCTAGTTGATTTGTTGACTTATACTTTGCAAGCATTTTCTCCTAGATTATGGCTTATCTTTTTACTTTTAAAAATGTTCTCTGATAAACCTAGTTTTTATTTAATTTTAATAAAAATATATATCAATATTTTCTTTTGTGTGATATTTTAAACCACTCATGGTTTACCTTAGAGTAATAAAAAAAACTCTTCCTATATTTTATACTAGTGTTTTTGAAGGTGTACTTTTCACATTTACATCTTTATACACTTGAAATAAATTTTTGTGTATGAAATACAAATCTAATTTTCCCCCTATATAGGCAACCAATAATAGCAGTGCAATGTACTGAAAAGATGATTTTCTCCAGCTGATCAGCAAAGCCACTTTGATATAGATCAAATTTTCATGTGTTCTTGGACTTGAATCTGGACCTTCTGTTTGTTTCCATTGATCTGTTGTGTACCCTTGTGTCAATACTTCCATTTTAGAACATCCTGGTTATACAAAAAGATTTACTGCAAGGAGAATTAAATGATTAAATCCTGTAGGGCATTAACAACTTAACTGTAAAAAAAAATCTAACTCATGTCATATTTCAGGAACCATTTATTCTGTAAAATCAGTAAGCTACGTTACTGTGTGGTTATAGTGTTTAACATTTACTTCCCATGGGTGAAAACTCTGGTCATGTAACAGTATCTATTGAACTCAATACCTATACGGGCAGTGAATGAATGAATGATCAACCATCATTGGATGTAGAATTTCTGGCATGTTTGTTCACAACAACTTCATTACTCAAGTGAACTTTACGTTTGTAGTTCTTGTGGCAAAGGTGTGCAAGCTTATCCAAAGTTCAGAGCTTCTAGGAATGAATGCCCTCAAAGGCATTAATCCTTTTGTCCTGGTATTTCACTTCTGCACTGAGCTTCAAGGAATTCTTCATATGTTTGTGTGTGTGTGTGTGTGTGTGAGAGAGAGAGAGAGAGAGAGAGAAACAGAGACAGAAACAGAGACAGACACAGAGAGTGTGTGAACAGGTGTGCTAAGGGGTGAGGGTGAGGGTAAGGTTAAGTTGCATTTATCATTCTCAAATTTTTTTCCTATTCAAGTTTTTCAAAATATGCACATAGACCTAAGTGTTTGTGTTGAGACACTCAGTGCTGGTTGTCAGCAACAGAGCTCTTACTGCAGGAGGCAGACTTCTCCAATAAGGAGAAGAAAGGAAATGAAAGGCTGTAATAGAACCTAGCCCTAAGGCAAGTTCAGGCAGCTGTGAAGGATCTTTTAAAAATTTTTATGGCAAATTGGCATCTCATTTTGAATTTATGGGAAATTGATTATTCAAAAGTCAGTTGGGAAAGAAGCAGCAGGAAATGAGTCTTATTCTATGGGAATTTAGTTGTAGAGGGGAGAATAGGGTGTGTGCAGTCTCATTTACAATGAGAGCCCTAAATATATCATGATGATTACTAGTAAGAGTCCCAAAGCAATTTCTGCCAAGGCTCAAAGGGAGAGGAAAGTAGATTCGGATAAAAACCACAAGCACCAAGGGCACACCCAGTCCCTAAGTTAAATTAAATTCTGTTGGAATTAAAAGATATGTTTGAAAATGTGTGTGCTCTCAGATACTATTTATAAATTTACTTTTATTAAGCAGTTTATAATTTCCTTTTATGAAAACTATAAAATTTCAGGCTAACAAAAATCTTAAAAAAATCTTTAAAGAAAACTTTAGATAAAATTAGATAAAATAATTTTAGATAAAATAAAGATAAAATTTTAGAGATTGACTATCTGCTCCTGATTAATTCAGAACCTGATTCAATGTCTGGAAATACATGTTCTGAGCAAGTGTTTGTTGAATCGACAAGGTCCAATGTGTAATCTGGTATGAAACCTAAAACATAAGATGTAAAGCGATGCTAAGATATTCTGGGTTGTGAGAGCCCCAGTTCCAGGGTCCTCCCAAACTTAGGACGTGGGGCACCCCTCTGCCAAAGCCCTAGTTTTCAGTGGTTGATGAGTATCTCTAATAATGTCTACTTTGTTCGTAGTGAGGCTGTGAATGGATAGAGACTCTGTAAAAGGAACTACAATAACAATATAACGTCAGTCTCTGGGAAGGCTACATTAAATCGTTTTAACTGTACATCCGGAAAGCCTGGTGTGAACTCTCATTCAGTGGCATGGATTTCACAGTTCATGCCTTCGTTTCAAGCTTTCAAGGACTATCTGCTGGGAAGCTGCTAGATATCAGGGAGTAGCATAGCCATTAGCCAGGGACATTCATTCATTCAACAAATATTTATTAAATATTTACTATGTGAGTGAACAAGGCAATGCCCTGTCTATACAGAGCTTACATTCAGAGTGTGGAGCCAGCAAATAAAACATCACAGAAATAAATATGTCACAAATGGAATTGTGCAAAACGCTGTGAAGAAGAAGAATGGTGGGTCAAATTGAGTCTGGACACCCAGAGTAAGTCGCTTAAGTGTTAGTGGAAGGTTAGAACTTGTTTTTGAAAATGAATTGAAATTATTAAAAGCCAGGTAAGATCTTATACAATATGACTGCAAAGCAAAGGCAAAGTTCTAAAATCATGAAAACATGACTACATGAACATACAGGATTGTTGTTTTAGAGGATAAGTTTTCCAAAAGGCAAACCTGAGAGAGAACCATGTTTTCGCTCAAAACCATTCAATGGGGAACCTGGGTGGCTCAGTCGGTTGAGTGTCTGACTCTTGATTTCAGCTCAGGTCATGATCCCAGGGTCATGGGATCAAGCCCCATGTCAGGCTCCACGGTGAGCATGAAGCCTACTTAGGAATCTCCCTCTCTCCCTCTGCCTCAGTCCCCCACTTATTCTCTGTCTCTTTCTAAAATTAAAACAAAACAACAACCAAAACATTCATTCAGTGGTCTCTCTTAGCCCTCAGATAATGTCCAATTGTTTTTGATGTAACCTACAGCGTCCTTCACCATCTAGATCTGCACCCTGCTTCCCCCCATGGCCCCCTCTGCCATCTCCATCATACCCTCCCACTCACACCCTTCTCTCTGTTAGCTCCTTCTTCTTCCAGTTACCAGTTTAGCCATGGCCACCCTTGAAGTCTTCTCAGATACTGAGTCTGGGTCCAGTGCCCTGCCCTGTGTGCTTGTGGTTTCTTTTATGTTCCCTCTACGAGCACTTACTGTGGGCATCAACTGCTTGTTTAATTGCTTGCGAACGTGTGATGTCTTCAGAACGTGACTTCTAGGAAGGCAGGGTTCAGGGTTATGTATGCATACATGGGGCTATAAATGCATATGTGGCTCAGCTAGACAGAATGGTGGTGGGAAGGAGGAGGAAGCAAGGCTGTGCTCCTTGGCACAGATGCTAGAGATACCTGCCCATTGGGCTGACCTGGGTATTAAAGATGAGTGAGAATCACACCAGACCTGTGCTTCTAGAGTCACCATGCCCGGGTTTGACTCCCAGGCTCTTTGTGCCACATGGCCAACCCAGGGCAGCTCTTGTCATGCATCAAGGCCATGGGGTGGGGGGGGAGGGGCAGGTAAGCAAGAACTGGACTTAAAACTCGTCCCACTGCTCATCAAACCTTATGCCTGGCATAGGGCTCTTCCTGCTCTGAAGAAGAGGCACCACTTTCTTGACAAAGATGAAATCTATACTCTAAGAGGCCCTGGTGGCCGAGCTCCCCTGGGGGCTATATGCGCTCAGAGGGGCAGGTATCTTTTTATAACTCCTTTGCCCAGTGGGGCCCATTTCTGTAATTTGTCTACCCTTAGTGCCTTTTCCGGATTTGATACAAGGGCCAGATACAGGCTACCTTGCCGGGCTGAGATCTTGGGCACATTACCAATCTCTCAATAAACATCAGCTTTATCAGTATCTACACCTCATGGGGCTCCTCGGAAGCCTGTGTCAGATAATCCGCATAAGACACTTAAGCACAGAGAAAGTGTTCAAAACTGGTAGCAGTGTTAAGTGTTTAAAACATTCGGGATCTTCTGCCACCATTTTGTCTTAAAAAACAACAACAACAAAATCTCTTCAGGAAATGTGCCCTTTCCTCAAACCGGGTAGGAGGTGCCAGAAGCTCCAGAGATGCCTTCTAATTTGCCTATTCTGCTTACATTTCTTGTTAAATCTCTCTTTGTGTATTATTCCCTTCTAGGCTCACTTGTAAAACTGCAGGGTGCTGATTTCCTTACACATAATATAATTCTCACAATGGATATTTAAAATTTATGGCCAAATCTCCCACATGAAGGTGGTCTGGCAGCCATAATTTTTTCCTTCTGTACATAAATGACTATTAACTTGTTGGCGTTTTGCAGACAGGTTTTGACGAACTATGATATTTTGCTTAAAATCATTCCAAGAATAATGTCAGACTTCGTAATTGCCTTACCCATGACCACCAGCCAGCAGAATTCACCTCCACTGCACAGCTTATATTAAAAGGAATCAAACTACAGCCACAGACAGAACTGTGAATTCGAGAACCCAGGACAGACAGCAACTTGACTCTAAGGTTTTGGGAATGTATTCAAAAGGGGCAAAGCTCAGACTATAAATATCTGTAAGTTGATTTCTACAAGCAAAGAAATATGCTGTGAGAATGGCTTTCGTGGCCTCTTTCAGATCAAAAACCTTGGCAGATGGTTTAACGTGAAAACAAAGCAATAATCAAAATTCAGTCACAGTGGCGATAAAAGTATTTCAGTTTGTAGTTGGGTGCTGTTTAGAACAAATGTTCCCAGATACCAGACAACGTTAAAATGTTCATTTGTTCGGAGTGGGATCAGACAAATGTATATATGTAACATTTACATATATAAAAACAAATGCATATATTTATGTCAGAGCTACATTGGCAACCATCTTTACTCAGGAAAAATGGTCAGTTATTTTGAGATTGTGTCCTTTCAACTTCTTTGATGTTAAATTGTTCTTTCTTTATGTAATGATTTCCATAGCAAATGATAGTTGTCAATCTGTGGAAAGTTTAAAAATTGGCAGCCTCTAAATTTTGCTTTTTTTGGAAATGTTAATGCTACAGAAAATCCAAAAGCCTCAGAACCAAAAGACTGACTGTATTTTCTATTTTCTAGACCACTGGTTTGCTCTCATATAGACTAAGCTAACTTACCCTCCATCAAAGAATTGCAGGGGTAGGGGTGGGAGGGTGGTGCTGAAACCTTCTACAAATTCTCAGACACAACCTCAAGGCAAACAGGTTTGCGTGGAGAGCCCACCATGTAGAAATCCACTGAGGAGGGATTATGAGATTTTCATGTTTCTTGAATGGAAAATAAAGAGGGAAAATAATTTAGGGGTGCCTGGGTGGCTCAGTCGGCTAAGCGTTCAACTTCGGCTCGGGTCATGATCTCACTGTTCATGGATTTGAGCCCCACATTGGGTTCTGTGCTGACAGCTCAGAGCCTGGAGCCTGTTTCAGATTCTGTGTCTCCCTCTCTCTCTGTCCCTCCCCTGCTCGCGCTCTGTCTCTCTCTCTCAAAAATAAACATTAAAAAAATAAATTTAAAAAAATTTTAGAAAGAGGAAAAGGAATTTTTAAAAAATCAAGCTCACCTATGCAATATATAGTTCCATTAGGACCTTCGCTCAAAACCTGACACTTTTACATTATTTTGTACCATTACCAACAAACGAACTTTCTCACATGTATTCAACAGGGAACAGCTCTATGCCTCACAACCCTGGATAAAATTGCTTTTCCTAGAGGGGCCTTTCTGTCCTCAACTGTAAGACAAGGTTTGGACTCAATTGCTAAAGTCCCTCCCAACAGTAATATTACACACTCACTTGCTACTTCAGCTGTCAAATACTACTCCACTCCCCGGAATAGCTTGCTTGATGGGAAGGTTTGAATGGAGGTGAGGGAACAGCAAGGGTTATTAACAATTGCAAAAAGTGCCGTATGTGGCCAGTTTAAAGATCTACGTTCATGTATCACTGTGTCCTTTTTCTTGCTTCTTAACATTCTTACTTAATCCTATTCTCCTACTAAGAACCCACTGTCTCTCTTCATTATTCCATCAGGGACGTGTCACCAGAGCGTTTGCTGGGCCAGCAGGTGATGAAGAGGAGGGACAGGGCTGCTGTGCTCAAGAGTAAGTCTGTGTCTGTGAAAAGAGGATGGGGCCACTCAGCTCCGGTACCTTAGAGCCAACCAGAAGGGCCACACTGGGAAATCTTTGAGACAAGACAGAATTCTGACTTTTTGAGTGTATAATGTCTAGAATGTTTTAAATAAATGTTTTATGTTTATTTTTGAGAGAGAGAGAAAGAGAGTGGGAGAAGGAAGAGAGAGGGAGACAGAGGATCTGAAGCAGGCTGTGTGCTGACAGCCGCGAACCTGATGTGGGACTCAAACTCACAAACCATGAGATCGTGACCTGAGCTTAAGTCACATGCTCAGGCGCCCCTAGAATTTTTATAGTTGGCAACACTTGAAATTTTGACAACTTGATGACCATACAACTATTCCAGCTGACAGGCAGGCCGCTGGATAAAAGTTCTGATAGTCAAGATTCTGTCACATAGCTCTGACTTATTTCAGGGTCCCCAAACACATTTTTCTTTTTGTCATGTTCTTGGAATCAGCAGCTGAGTCCAACACTCTTGATTTCAAGATGAGGGCATAAGAACACAGGCTTTGAAGAAAGACATCTTTTTTTTTTTTTAATTTTTTTTTTTCAACGTTTATTTATTTTTGGGACAGAGAGAGACAGAGTATGAACGGGGGAGGGGCAGAGAGAGAGGGAGACACAGAATCGGAAACAGGCTCCAGGCTCTGAGCCATCAACCCAGAGCCTGACGCGGGGCTCGAACTCACGGACCGCGAGATCGTGACCTGGCTGAAGTCGGACGCTTAACCGACTGTGCCACCCAGGCGCCCCAAGAAAGACAGATCTTGATACAAGTTCTGATTCCGTCACTTGCTACCTTGTAAAAGTTACTTAACTATTTTGTACCTCAGTTCCCCTAGCTTTAAAATAAAGTCACTAGTTCCTACCTTCCAGTTGTTAAAGGGTTGGTTCCCCTCTTTCCCCCTATTCCTTCCAGGTGGAGGGTATCTTTGGGCACATCTTTGTGTTCCACCAGTGTCTCTTTCTCTGCAGGCCACTCTCCTGGATTCTGCAGAAACTTCAAGGTCTGACTTCTGTCTAACTCTCTGATGCTCCCCTTCCAGACCAGTTCAGTGTGAAGGGACCTCTCTGCCTTACCCTCTGTAAGCATTTGTTTTTGCTTTCAACAGGAATCTTTTTTCTTTTCTCTTTCCTTCCTTCCCTCCTTTTCTTTCTTTCTTTCTTTCTTTCTTTCTTTCTTTCTTTCTTATCACCTTTCTTTTTCTTTCTTTCTTTCAACTTCTTTTTCTTTCTTCTCTTTCTTTCTCTCTCTCTCCCCCTCTCTCTTTCTCTCTTGTTCCTTATCTCATTCTGGATTTCAGAGAATGTATTAAAAATGATCAACTCCCATTTTCCAATTCTAACCTCAACTAGAAAGAGTGAAATTTTTTTGAAAAGAGACCATGCTCAGAAATTATACAGGGTTCAAATTTTGATCCGTTTTAAGCATCATGCCATAGATGGAGCTATAGAGTCCCCCTGCAGGATACAAAACTTACACACAGGAGAAGTCAATCTTGGAAAAAAGGTGTATTTTGGGGGCACCTGGGTGGCTCAGTTGGTTAAGCGTCTGACTCTTTTTTTTTTTTTTTTTAATTTTTTTTTTCAACGTTTATTTATTTTTGGGACAGAGAGAGACAGAGCATGAACGGGGGAGGGGCAGAGAGAGAGGGAGACACAGAATCGGAAACAGGCTCCAGGCTCTGAGCCATCAGCCCAGAGCCCGACGCGGGGCTCGAACTCACGGACTGCGAGATCGTGACCTGGCTGAAGCCGGACGCTTAACTGACTGCGCCACCCAGGCGCCCCAAGCGTCTGACTCTTGATCTCAGTTCAGGTCTTGATCTTAGGGTTGTGAGTTCAAGCCCCATGTTGGACCCTGCTTTGGGTGTGAAGCCTACCTTGAAAAAAAAACAGGAAGAAAGGTATGTTTTCAATGATGGCTTTTTTAATACCAACATGGAACGATTTAAAAAAAAAAAAAAATTTTTTTTAACGATTATTTATTTTTGAGACAGAGAGAGACAGAGCATGAACAGGGGAGGGGCAGAGAAAGAGGGAGACACAGAATCTGAAGCAGGCTCCAGGCTCCGAGCCATCAGCCCAGAGCCCGACGTGGGTCTCGAACTCACGGACCGCGAGATCGTGACCTGAGCTGAAGTCGGACGCCCAACCGACTGAGCCACCCAGGCGCCCCTAACATGGAACGATTTTAATAGCCACAACCAGGAACCTCTTTTTCTTCTACCCTGATGGTCAAATAACAACAATAACATCAATAATAATAGCTAGAATGTATTGTCACGGCTGCTTCCTCTTGTACCCCAAAACATGGACCTAGTTCTGAATTGCTAATAAGATCTTGCTCTAATTTTGCTCTGGGCTGTGTCCAAACTTGATGGTGAAATGCAGTAGATACACCAAGGTACGAGGAAGCCCCAGGAGTGTTTTTTGTCAAAGCCTTGCTTCAGTGATAAAGCTTGCCCTCTAAGGAGATAAGTAATGCCCTCCTGCAACAATCCATTTCAATATCTGTCCAGTACAGGTTTCTCTGGAGATTTATTTGCGCTAAGTTCCCATGATGTCACATAGAGGCAGTGATCTGGAAACAGAGAGAAGTGTTTGGGGGATTATTTCGATGACTAATTGGTCAGGGCCAGTGGGAATAGAGGACACAAAAGCAGTGAGCCTTTCTTATTTGGGATAAATGATCGGCTGTTAATTATTCATATGGCTTCTGCAGCCATCAGAACCGGCCATACACGCACACGATGTGCCCTGAGTCCAGAAGGAACAAATACTGTCATGAGAATAAAACGTTCTTGTGTGTGCTTAGAGGGAACTGTCTGTAAAACTTTGAAAACTTGGTTATGTGACCAGAAAAAAAGTTTGAAGAACAAAGTGAATGTTGTCGTGCTGGACTGTAACTTAAGAAGACAAGCAAAGGGCTGGATGGAGGAGGGCAGCCAAGGAAGTCATTTTATTGATGCTACTAGACTAGGTCTGAGGGCTCTCGCCACACCTTCAGTTCACACCCCCCACTACCAGCAACGAACTCCCCAACACCAGGACAAAGTCTTTGAATCCCTACACCCTTTTTTTCTTAACTTTTAAAAACTTTAAAAAGTTTATTTATTTATTTTGAAAGAAGGAGAGCACCAGTGGGAAAGGGCAGAGAGAGAGAGAGAGAGAGAGAGAATCCCAAGAAGATTTAGTGTGGAACCTGATGTAGGACTGAAACTCACAAACCATGAGATCATGACCTGAGCTGAAACCAACAATCAGACACTTAACTGTCTGAGCCACGCACATTTGACACACACACATTCCACCATAGGTTTTAGAGACTCCCTGTTACTTCTAAACTTTCCTTGTGTTATTTTTCCAGGACAAAAAGGTTTGGGGTGGGCTTTAAAATATGATTTCCCCAAAGTTTTGCAGGTCTCTAGAATAGTGGTCAGAATCACTTTAAGTCAATCAGTGAAACAAATAAAATACAAGAGTCTCAGATTTAAAGTTTCAAGTGAAACGTCACACTTTTTTTTCAGGGGCTTATTATAGGAAGGAGGCAGGGGTTATTCCGGTCACCTGTGGCTGTAGATACCTCTACTTAACCTGTGCCTTCAGCAACAACGTCTGGTCATTTCACCTACTGCCCATTCTGGCCCTTGAGAATTCTTCTTGAGAGAAGCCTCTCCTAGTGCCTCATAGCTGATTCGAGGATAGGGTTGTGAAGGGCTTATCTCATAGTATGGCTGGTCCTGTGAGAATGAGCTTCCTCTGGGCCCAGAAACTATAAGAAAGAAACAAGGAAAGGAAAATTGGAGACTACTCAATTTTGTCTTACGGAAATTAGAGGAGTCCAGTGGTGAAATTTCATCAAGATGAGAACTATATAATTTCCCTTATAAGCCGAAAATAGAGTGTTAAGGAAGCCCTGCCCTGTGGGCAAATCACAGTAAAAGTCAAAGGTGGTTAGTAACGCTACTGACACACTCAAGCCTTCCTTCCTTCATTCACACATGGCAATGTAGTCCAGTTTTCGGAGACCTGCCTCTGGAGTGGGGATTGAGAGAGAGGCGGGGGGGGGGGGGGGGAGAGAATTATATACACCAACCTGAAGGACTTGTTAATATTTGTCATTAAAGTAAAAGCCAAAGTCCTTCAAAAGACCTACCAGGACCTCTGGGGCCTGGCCTATCCCCTCCTTTCATGCTCCCTACTTTCTCTCTCTCACTTACTCCAGCCACACTCTTGGCTATTCTTTGAACGTGCCAGGCTTTTCCTTTCCCTGGAACAGCCTTCTCCTGAATATCCACCTGGCTCCTTCGCCCCAGCCCTTCCTGTCTGGGTTTCACCCCCACCTACATTCCCTTTTCCTCACCCTCTGTATTGCACTCCACTTTCCATCTGGTAGTCTCTATATTCAATTCCTACCTTATTCGTTGTGTCTCTCTGACTACAATGTAAGCTTTCCGAGGGTAGAGACTTGCGCTAAATCTCCGGTGACTGAAATGGTGCATAGTAAATTCTAGGCACTCCAGTACATATTTACTTAGTAAATAAATGTATGAAAGAGTGGATGGGGCCCCAACATATGTGGACCATGTTCATTCAACACCCCTGCAGAAATGTCTTCTGGGATGAGGTTTGATATTTTATTTTACTTTATTTTATTTTATTTTATTTTATTTTATTTTATTTTATCTTAATTTTATTTTATTTTTAAAGTTTTTTTATTTTGAGAGAGAGAGAGCATGAGTGGGCAAGATTCAGAGAGAGAGGGAAAGAGAGAGAGAACCTCAGGCAACCTCGGTGCTGACAGCTGGCTCAGGGCTCTATCTCACAAACTGTGGGATCATGACCTGAGTTGAAAACAAGAGTCAGATGCTTAACCAACTGAGCCACCCAGGAGTCCTGAGATTTGATGTTTTAGGAAGAACTTATATAAAACATGACTTTATACAAATGATGGTCTTTCCCACCTGTTCAGAGTTTAAAAACATGGGCCATTTTGTTAGCCAAGGTCTTTCACACAAGCATCAACACAATAAATTCCTTCAAGAATCCAGGGCCAGGAGGCTCTTCCACAGTGACACTTATTTGCATCTTTTAAAACTTACATGCAGACCCCACAGCCCCTTTCTCTTAGCTTCCAGGAAAATAACTTGATATCATTGTTGTTACATAGGAAGACTGTGTGTGTACGTGCGTGCACACGCGCAGGAGGCTGTTCTAATTAAAATGATCTGCTTTCACGGTCCATGAGTTCGAGCCCCGCGTTGGGCTCTGTGCTGACAGCTCAGAGCCTGGAGCCTGCTTCAGATTCTGGGCCTCCCTCTCGTTCTGTCCGCCCCCCACCCCCCACTCTCTCAAAAAGTAAGTAAACATAAGTTTTTTTTTTTAAAGTGTCATCAGTAGGGGTGCCTGGGTGGCCCAGTCGGTTGAGCGTCCGGCTTCAGCTCAGGCCATGATCTCTTGGTTTGTGAGTTTGAGCCCCGCATCAGGCTCTGTGCTGACAGCTCAGAGCCTGGAGCCTGCTTCAGATTCTGTGTCTCCCTCTCTGCCCCTCCCCCCTCATGCTCTGGCTCTCTCAAATAAATAAATGTTTTTAAAAAGTTAAAAATAAAATAAAATAATCTGCTTACAAGTAAACTTTTCCATTTTTTTTTCAACGTTTTTATTTATTTTTGGGACAGAGAGAGACAGAGCATGAATGGGGGAGTGGCAGAGAGAGAGGGAGACACAGAATCGGAAACAGGCTCCAGGCTCCGAGCCATCAGCCCAGAGCCTGACGCGGGGCTCAAACTCACGGACCGCGAGATCGTGACCTGGCTGAAGTCGGACGCCCAACCGACTGCGCCACCCAGGTGCCCCAACTTTTCCATTTTCACTTGCTAATTCTATTTTCTACTGACACAAGCGTGTGTATGTATTTTCTAACTCCTTATTATGTTGCATGGAGTTAGAAGTGATGTTATTTTACTGTCTCCTGGGAGTCCTCCTGGTCCTTAAAATTGCTTCTGAGTCCTCCGAAATGTATGGAACTCTAAAGGAGTTCAAATACCATTGTACTAGAATAAACCAAAAGGAGAGTCGTCTCCCAGAACACTGGGGGAGGGGGGCAAGGGGAGATGGGAAGCTGAAGGCGAAGGATGACCCTGATAGGAGAGGGGGGATACTGTGCCACACTGCCTCCAAACCAACCCAAAGGTATCCTGGAATCTCCATTAGTCTGTTGAGAGCAGCATTCACGTTGGCCTCTATCCAAGCAGGTTTAGTGGGAAAAGTATTAACGCCTGCAAGGTGGTCCCACAGCAAAGTCCCTGAGGATAGAGGTTCCAGTATAGCCAGGGAAAAGCTATAGGAATAGGCCGATTCCAACACCAAGGTGTCTGTTAAGTGAAAAGGCATCATATCATATACCAAACTGCAGAGTTAGTATGGCAGCGGGCAGAGAAATGTGGAAACCTGTATGGCCCACCGATGGACACAAAATGAGCCAGCAGGACTGTCCTCGGAGAACGTAATCTACATACCAGAACAGGCATGGGTTTGTTTGGGTCTAAGCCATGGCAACAAATTTTAGCTTTGCAGCTCTCAGAACAGCTGTACCGAGGGGCCTTGGGCAAGGCCGGGCCATGGGTTCCTGGACTCCCTACTCTGGGCTCTGTTGTATTATATCTTCAAACAACACCTAAGTGTTAAACCTTCAGTTCATTTGCACAGCGCAGCTAAGAAAACAAAGCAACTCCCAGACCTCCCTGTGTGGCTGCAGACAACCTTTCCCCTTACCTTCCCCCTCCCAGACTGAAGTAGTTTTCAATAGTTTGAAACGGTGGGTGGGGGTGGGGAACAAACAAACTTGCTCCTTACTTTCAGAGTGGGAAGCATTGAAGGAATGAATTGTGATTAAACACAAAAACAAAAACCAAACTATTGTTTAGGAGAGGCCGAAGTCATTGCAGGGGGTGTGAATGGATGTATATCCATCAGCACAGACCTACAATCCCCACAGGTGGTTTCATGTCAGACTGGAAGAAATTTAGGCGGCCTTCCAGTTAAATGATTTACAAATCTCGCTCTTGAAAACCCGAGGAATCCAGAGTCTCTCTGATGGTTTTGCAAATTAGAAGTATTTCTGCTAAAAAATTAAGTTCAAGTGCCCAGTGCTCGCCTCTTGCCTGTTTTATGTGTGAGGTTCTGAAGATGTTTCAAAAGAGAGTTACCAAAACAAATAAAGTGTACAAACCACTGATCCAGTTAATTTTTATAGAGAAGGAAGGTCTGGTTAGGATTGGTTAAGTGCCATTTCCAGGGTCAGAGAAATAATTAGTAATCAACCTGGCTAAACACCCAAATCCCTTACTCCTGACTCAGGGAAGCAAATCTCCAACTTACTCCCGCCACACACCCGCCACCCCACGTTGGAGTTTATTTTGAAAGTTCAGGAAAATTAACACTCCTAATCTGGAATGATGGGGAAAAAAACATGAACTTACCATCTGAGATTTACTCACTCCGTTTGTAAGCGTGCCCAGCCAGTGCCGGCATTCGGTGCTCCCGCTCAGGCACCAGCCACATCTGTGTGGGACACTGTGTCTGCTCAGCTTTCCACGAGCGCCAGACCAATCCTGGGGAGGAAGAAGGATGAAAGAAATCAGCAAAACTCCCCACGTAGATATATTTTCATGCATCTAATTTTCAGAAACTGAAGCATGAGTCTCTGATTTCAGACCCAAGAAGAAGTGAGAAAAATGTTGGTTTCTACCAGTAGTCTCTGAAGCCTCACCACCCCTCCTCCAAAGTATGTTGGTCTGGGGACCAACGGCGTCAGTGGCATCCGCCGGAAGCTTATCAAAACTGCACGTTCATCGGCTCCATTTCAGTCCTACCAAATCATAATCTCAAGATCCTCAGGTCACTTGCAGATTAAGGTCAGAAGCACTGATCTAGAACCAGAACAGATGCTTCCCCCAAGGTGGTCTCCAGACCAGCAGGATCAGCTTCACCTAGGAACTTGGCCGAAATGCAGATTTTTTGCCCTGCTCCAGACCAACTAAATCGGAAACTGTGGGTCTGGGCTCAACAATCTAGTTTCAACAGCCCTCCAGAAGATTCTGATGCTCAGTAAAGTTTGAAAACCAACGGGCTAAAATGCGAAGACAAGCACAACTCAGGACATTTACTCTAAAAAAAAAAGAGAAAGGGTAAACCAGTATTTCCCAAATTGTATTCTGTAGAATAAGGTTTAAAGAATAGATTTTCTTTAAATAAAAGGGTCAGACATATTTAGGAAGTACATAGTTAAAACTTAATTATTTTTATTTTTCATGGCAAGACTACTCAGCTTAAATGTGCATCGCAAATTTCTGAGACAGTTCACAGAGATTCTCAAATTTATTTTGGACGGCTGAAAATTTAAGCTAATCACTCATTCACATGTTGATAATAGGTCTCATTTTCTGAACCAAGGATTAACAATTTGAATCCGTTTTTTGAGTAATATTTCTTACTGTCTCCTAGAGGAGAGGCTGGATAGGCTGTTTGTAGGGCTGGATGTTCGCACACACAATCTCATTTAAGCATTGTGACAATTCTCTAAGACATTGGAGAACTATCCTAGAGGGTGAAAGGGCACACTGATGAAAAAACAACAACACAGGCTCCAACAAGTTCTGTCGCTTCTCTAAGATTAGAAGGTTCTTAAGTGAGGGAACACCAGTCAAAGAAGTTGGTCTACTGGTCAATTGCCCTAGGTGCTGCCAATCCACGAGAAGCTCTAAAACGTTGTAGGAAACATTATGAGAGAAAGTGATAATTTACTAGGGCAATTCTTGAGGACAGGACTTCATGGGGATTGTTGGGATACTTTGCTACCCAGCTTAGAGTCAGGGATGGAGACTCCTAAGGGAGATTCTGGAGTAACACCAGCTGACTCCAGGCTCAGGACTTCTTTGCTGAGTGGGATGGATGAGTATGAGCGAGAGCTAAATGGGTCAGAGCATTTAAATGGGTCTGCTTCCAGGGATTCTATACCTCTTCCTTTCCTGCCAAAATGCTCAGCCTTCCCTCTGCATTAAATGTTGAATAAAAATAACAAAAAATGGGAAGCCTGGGTATCTCAGTTGGTCAAGTATCCAACTCTGGATATTGGCTCAGGTCATGATCTCATGGTTCCTGAGTTTGAGCCCCGCATCCGGTTCTGTGCTGACAACCAGCCAGGAGCTTGCTTGGGATTCTCTCTCCCCCTCTTTCTCTGCCCCTTCCCTGCTCTCTCTCTCTCTCTTTCCCCTCACCCCTCTGTCTCTCAAAATAAATAAATAAACTAAAAAAAATGCAACACCACTGATTTGGAGGTGACCCAAATGACTAGCCTGCCTATATAAACTTATTGCAAGTTCAACCTGAGGGTATTGATATTGACACTCACATAAGTCTGTCAATGCCAATGCCTGTGCACCACCTAAGCAGTCTTCTGTCTTTAAGCACTTGACATGTATACTTTGCTCAGGTCGGTCTTGAGATGAACTGAACTCACACAGCTCCCGTTGGCTTCCCATCGTAATTTGTGTGAGAGTGAATTTTATTACAATCCTTCCAAGATGCTTTAGTAACTTCCCCCCCATCTTGTTTGCTTTCAGAACACTTTGTTGCAACCTGGAACTCAAGGGAGCCCTGTAACCAAGTTATACTTCCCAAAGAATCTGAAAGTTAAGTCACACAGGTTTCTGCTGTGTAATAAATGTAATCGTTACAAGTCTAAAAGACGCAATTTCATCAACGTTATTTTAGTTTGAACCAGTTTAAGAGCCTAAACGCTTAAGTCTTAAACCATAAAAGTCCATTCACATATTTCATAATATGTCTCATTTTCTGAACAAAGGATTAACAACTTGAATGTAAGAAGCAGGTGTGAGCACTCTTGATAGGTCAAAACCTTAACACCACCCAGACAAGTCTATAATTTCTGGGCACGGCACATGGCATGCGTGAATTTTGTTTCAATATGTTTTCCATAGTGATAGCCTAGAAAGTCACAGAGCCATATCCTACCCAGACTTCCACTCCTAGTGGCACAAGTATTTGCTGATGATTGAAAGGTCATGCAAAACAGATGTGAGGGCAGTTGGATTTTTCAGCTATGCTTTAGTGGACTTAGCAGTGGTGCCTGCCATTACCAAAGAGCAGAGAGATTTTATTTCAATTGAGCCAAAAAAAAAAAAAAAAAGAATCTTAGGCAACCTTGTCAGCATAATTGGACATATGTACAGTTGCTCACCGAGGTCTCACCTTTTCCACTCTTCACGCTCCACACTCACAGCCTGGAACTAACTTTGTCACACAGAGAACTGGGTGCCGGCCATCCTGACTCGCTTTCCAACATCTTATAAATAGGTATTGTCGACCTTTGTGTGTCGAAGCCATCTGAACTGCATTCCCGACAGCCTTCTCATTTGTTTGGTACCACGTTGGGTGTTACCTACACCTCAGACCCACTTTTCATTATTCTTGTGCTTCTTGGAAACATAGCCAAAGCACAAAGAACAGCAAAAGGCCTATTGCAGAGAGGGCTGCCATAGCCCAAATACCTTTGAAAAGCAGATGGTCCAATCGGAAACCTCCCAAAATATTGGCATCTGTGTGGCGGGCAAGTGTACAAGTCAGACAGATGTGGCTTTTAAGTTTTACATATTCTAAGTTAAGTAACACTTCAACCCACCTTTTACCAACTGTATATATGAGAATTGCCCCTTATTGATAAGAGGGACTCTAAGACAATGTGGATGAAATAGTAAATGTTCTCTCTAACCTAGTCGAAAGTCTAAGTGTGAGATTTGCCACTTAGTAACTGCTTATTTTTAGAGAATTATTTCTCTGAGTGTTCATTTTCCCTTCTCTAGTACTTGGGTTAAAAAGACTTGACTCTCAGTTTCTCCAGTTATTAGAATCTTGGAGTGAATTAGCGTAACCCAGTATAACAGGTACAAAATACAAAAATTATATGGTTCGGTTGGTTAAGCATCTGACTCTTGGTTTCAGCCCAGGTCCTGATCTTACTGTTGTGAGATCAAGCCGTGCACCAGGTTCTGAGCTGACAGCATGGAGCCTGCTTTGGATTCTCTCTCTCTCTCTCTCTCTCTCTCTCTCCCACTCAGCTCTTTCAGTCTCTGTTAACAATAAAATAAACATTTTTTAAAAAGAATGTTTTAGTCACTTTTAACTGTAGGAAACAAAAAAAAATCCCTTGGTTATATCTTAGTATACATCCAACAAATCTCTTAAATATTCAGAGCGTCCATTACATTGGATGTTTAGGGGTAGGCTTTGAAAAACACAATCAATGCTACATTGTATTTACTTTGCATATTTAATTCTCGTAAGATTTTTGACAATAAGGGATGAAAAGTTTGTTGTTTAGGTTTCCAGTTCAGCAAGAATATACAATTCAGGTTCTGGATAATGGAGGTTTGGGTTTAGTGAAGAACATAAAGCTTTAATTTTGTACCCAGATGTGCCTATTATTAATTTGTTTTCAGTTCCAAATTCAGCTTTCAGATCCCGTTCTATGACAGTGAACTGGACTCTTTCTTTAAGCATTGTTCCTTCACGGCGAGCAGCGTTAAGCTTTGTCAACTGTCAGCCAAGGAAACTACAGGAATATTGCAGAAGCCAGGGGCTTGTCTCTCTGGTTCCAAGTGCTGCGTGTTGCTTTTCCTTGCTCCAACTGCAAGCTTCATCCACGGTGCGTGTGTGTGGGGACATCTGCTGGAGCTCTGCCCCGGCTGTGCCTCCAGAATGCACAGTCTTTCGGTGACTTCACATCCCTGGCCCGGGCCGAGCGACCACCTTGCTGCCACCCTCTTGATTTGGGTACTGTGTATTCTAGGCCATCGCAGCCCTCAGCTCTCTGCGCACACCCACGCACTAAACCGTGGAAAGCTAACCTTGGCATTCCTGCATTCTGGAGGATTTTTTCTTGCTCCTGGCAACCTAGGAACAGCGTTGGTTGGCTTCAGCAACCAGAGAATTTATCTGCCATTCAGTGGGCTGTGACCACACTTTCTTCAACAAAATCTGATGTCCAGCCATGGGGAAGGGTGCTCATTGGAAATCTGTTCTTCCTCGGGTCCTCTCTATGTTGGGATACCCTTGGAGTTCTCTCTCCTGCTAAGTTAGGTGTGATTTCAGTCTTCTGATTGGACCCAGTCTGATCCACCAGGCGTAATCAACACACTTTCCCCTCAAGCACGAACTTATACTCTCCACAATGTATACTTTGTTGATATTGTTAAAGATCATCCAGAACCTCCTTGGATATTGAGGCACAAACAAACTCATAGAGTCACATCATTGATTTATATCTTTCCTTGGGGCAGAAGTCCTGGGTTCACTTTGGTGCCTCTCAACTTGTTTGTGGAGCTCATTTTTATCTAAAGCATTTATTATGGTACCAGAGAACTATTAAGCAGGAGTGTAATAACAGGGCAGAATAAATGATAGGTTTCAGTTGATAAAGCTAGAATTACTTTAACTTATATTTCAAAGTTCATACTTGGAAAGCTCCATGGGTTTGTCTGCTCTCCACTTCATTCAACTAAGGAGGCTTGAGATTGTAAGGATTCTCAAGCAGACAGGAATAAGAGACAACTTTTGGGATCAGAAGACATCAATAACGGTCACCTAAGCAAAGACTTCTATTTACACAAAAACTAATATTGGTATGATGGGTCACCGGAGTTCAAGTTACTTACTTTCCTATTTACCAAGGGAAGTTTGGCTTATCAGTGATACACCGGGGTGGGGGTGGGGGGGTGTAATCAAAAGACAGCTCTGAAGATATTATAGTCTACTAAAATTCTTTAAACAAACAATGGTATTTTTTAGTAAGTGCTTAGAATGGCACCAGCTGTGTGTGCCGTACAAGCAGAGAAAAAACAGAGGGCGGGGGGGGGGGGGGGCGGGAAATAAACCTAAGTATATTTGAACTAGAAAGCGAATGTGACAATTAGAACATGAAAAACTAATTTGAAACCCAATTATTAACCAGGAACTTTTTCCTTTGAAACACAGATGCATTAGAGACCATGTCAATCAATCCATGGACCCGGCACAGAAGTCATTTTCCCTGGGAACTATACTGCCTGAAGAGAAATTGAAAACTATACTCTCGGTGAATTACAAATTGTTTTATTTTTCTCCCTGAGGTCAGTGATCAGGTTTTCTGACATGGAAATGCTTTATTCTTCTACACTAAGCAATGGCTCCAAGCTTTATTGTATGTGATTACACGCAGTTACAAGCACAGGGAAAAGAATTGCCTTCTTGGCCAACTTTCATTTACCAGGGCTCCTCCAGTGCTCTGCCCTTAGCGCCGATCACTAAACACACCTTGTTTCTCCTCAACTCTGGGTTCAAGGTGTGGAAGCCACACCTTTCTTATTAATCATTGATGTAATCTTGCCACCTACTCAGCCTCTAAATCATGGAATAAAGAGTAAATGTTCAGTAATATAATACCGTAGACAAATGGTTTGTTCCAGATTTTCCTCATAAAGCAAACAGTTGAGTAATCAGATGCTTGCCACACTAAAAATACCTTTGCATATCTCCTTAGAAGAAACACACAGGCTACTTCTGACTTTTGGAGGGGAAAGGAGTCTTTGACAAACTTTCGGGCTTGGCGCTTCCTGAGTTAAATGCTCTCATTCATAAGTACGACACAAAACCGTATCAGTCTGAGATTTCTGTTGGGTAGCCATGTGTCCTAGCCCCTTTCCTCTTTTAAATTTTAAATACTGCAAAGGAACCGTTTTCCCCGGGAGGCTCCCACCCTTGGGATGAGACCCCCTCTGCGGAATTTTGGCACCCTATTAATTAGTGGTTACGAGTGGGAGCTGCTCTCTCTCAGCAACTCCTATTCTGCCATCAGTCAAGTGTGATTCTGTAATAAATTCCCACGAAGCAAACTATTTCTGGTAATTCTCCCTAATTAACACCAGGCCCGCTAATAATACATCAGTACCTATGTGTTTCTGATATAACCAAGATCTTGTCTGAGAATACTCAAAAAGGGAAGCCGCCAACCTAAATTAAGCTTTTGCTGGCAAAAACGATTTTATACATAGTTCTGGAAGAAAACCTTTGATAATCTTATATTGGGGACATTTTGAACAGAAAACACCGAACGACAGGGAGGCTTGTTTCTGGTTTGAGCACTGAATGGGGATTTATTGTGAACACACACTGTTGAGTCTTAAGCCTATAAATCTTGTACTGGATTACTGTTTCTTAACGAAGGAATGACAGATCTCTTATTTTGTTGGTGCATTTTAATGTGCAATGACGTGATTGATAGAAACCAAACAGCAGCTATTAAAATGTCAAATGCAGACTTGATGCCCTTATAAGTTTGGCTTCTGGAGTTTAATATACTGTGAGCAAATAGACTTGAATTTGCCTTTTATTTCCAATATACAGCCTGCAACAGAAACATTCCTCTTAACTTTATACACTTGGAAAAAAAAATCTGACTCAAATCAATAAACAAATGAGGAATAGATGAGCCTATCTAGTTATAGAAAAGTTAACTAATGAGATTGGGATGAGTTAACCCTGAACGTACCGTTTGATTAAAGCGTGAAAATGTAGACGACGACTTATGTTGTTTAAATAGGATATGTGATACAAATAGTGCTTGATAGGACAGATTATTCCAATAAACAGTTTCAGCAATGAGTATTTTTCTAAAACAATGGAACTTACTTGTTAATTTACAACCATGCATTGTGTACTTGCTACATGCACAGCATAAACATGGATCAAAGCAGAATAAATGTGACACTTCAAATGTTTTGTTTCTGGGACATTTTGATAGGCAAATGTCATAAAAGAGGGATTCACCTGGGAATTGTCATTTCTCTTCCGATCCTGCAAACCCTGTTATCCCCACGATCACTTTGATGGGACCCACGTGCCACCCACAAAAAGAAAAACCAGGACAGCCTGTTTACATCACTGCAGCCATTTATTTATTATGTGCACATTAAGGTGTAACTATGCTGATTATATTTCTCATGTGGTGTTTATTTGAAAATATAGCCAAAAGCAAAACAGTACAGACATATACAAACCGAAAAATGTAAAGCAACAGAAAATACAGATTAACAGAAAGGCAAATGATATTTTGAAAATCCAAAGCCAGTATCTTAAAACATGCGGAGGATTAGGGATGACAGTGATGCCACATTAGATCCGTGTAAAATTATTCAGTGTTTCCCCCTCTCTTATGTCTGAAAGGCCTCTCCTTTCGACAGGGATGATTAAAAAACTCTAAACATTACAAAAATGTTAATACAACACTAGATTCCTACTTGAACAAGGGAGAGGAAGGAATTATTTTCTATGAAAGTGGTCCTAGTACACTACCCTGTGAAAATGGCACCATGAAAACATTTTTGTTGTAGATGACTATTAACCATAAGGTTTCAACTGACAGTTGGAATATTGCAACTCTTATCGGTCTTAACACTGTGACCAAATGACGAGGCTGTAGTGTTCAGCTGTAAATGGAGCCCGAATCTATAAGAAATAGTATGCTGCTATGAACATAAACAGTGGGGATCCTCTCTCGGCCGCCACTCCAGTGGGCAACATTCAGCCCTTGGAAGTCTACAAAATGTTATAAATTGGAACCTGTCACTAGCATTTTCGAATTTGGGAAACACAAGTGGGGGATGCTTTAGAGTCATATACTGTAATTTTAATCTGTATTATACTAAGTACAGCATTCCAAAATATACATCAAGAAAGACTACAAGTAAATGCTCTACAGTAAAGAGGTAATAATTAAAAAAAAATGCTACTGATCTGGAATATTTATAATCAGAAAAATAAATATTCAGGGAGCTCGCCAGAAGAATAAAGTGCTCTGCCAGTTATTAAAAGATTAATGCTGGTATATTAAATATGGCATTCCCCACTGGAAAATACAGAGATTCTTCTGGGTTATAATCAATATTTATTTCACAGGATTAACTGTTTTAGGAACAGATATAAAGCTTTGCCACAAAAGAGGACAAAGCACAAAGACAAACTGATAAATTAGGAAGAAGTAATGTTATCCTTTTAGGGACAAAATTTAGAGGAATGCAAAATTACGCTCCATGAATAGTGTGTATGAAGAAAAATCGAATAAAAATGAGATCCTTAGTGTAAGGTAACTTAATAAGAAATCCAGGTCAAATAAAATTCTTTAAAGGAAATACCTAAATGCCACTGACTTTTCAAATACTATCTTGGCACAGAATCTATAAAGGCAAAACTAAACAACCAAAAAAAAAAAAAAAATCTCTACTACATCAAAACAAAACCACCAATTTATATCACGTAAAGAAAGAGACTGACATTAAGATATGTGACCACGCACATTAGCCAGCACGAACTCTACAGGTGGTTTCAGCAGCAATGAGAAATAACGCACAATTCAGTCCCAGCACTCTGTTTCCAAAATAAAACTTCCTGCCTCCCTACAGATGCAGGGCGAGGAGGTAGTTGGGGGTTGCTACTGGTGAAGCCACTTCATGTCACCCTGTTCATTCTTTTATTCCCAGTTAATTATTATCTGTATATAATATAAATCTGCTAGGCCATAAATTAACAGCTTTCAGGACAGATGCCTTGCAAAGTTCTTAGGGAGGTTAAACAAATATTAGAGCCTAAAGCCTCCCTCTATAACAAACACACACACACAATGGAAGTGAAGTCGTTAGTGAGTTATGGGGCAGGGAGGGCTTGGGGTTCTGTCTCAACTTTAAAAGCACCTTGCCCCAGACAAATTGATATTATACCTTAGTGGGATCATGGGCTTGCATCCATTTTAGAAAAAAAGGGAAAAACTATTCAATGTCATAATCTGTTTTCTCACTGGGCAAATATCAATACAATTCACAATTTCACCACAATGGTTGCTCTGTCTTCATGTGTTATCTACATAATTCCCCCACCCCCCCAAATACAGAAAACAAATAACGAGCCAGTCTGGGCGACTGATCATGTTTCCCTCCTATACTACCAACCTCTGGGAGTAAACGTTTTCCAAACTTCATGATCACATTTGGAAGTGGTTCATTTATTATTGAGAGAGCTACTGAAAGAAAACAAACAAAAACCCTAGATTTTATCACATCCCCAAGCCAATCTTTTACTTTTCTAATGCAGAATCAAAGAAAAAAATTATTCTGCAAAGAGAGTTCTCGAACCTTTATCAGTCAGTAGTACAGATCTGAAACTTATCTAATGGACTTATTGTCCAAAAGGGGGGGATTTTTAAAAATTTTGGATACAATTCTCTGATTTACCATAATTCTTAACCACACTCTTTTCTACCTACTCTCTTAACCTCAGCATGAGGGAAGGGGGAAAAATGGAGTTTGACTAATATAGGTGATAAAACAATGAATACGTAAATAGAAATGGCCATATTTTAATAAAAGGCAAAAAAATTGACATTTAGAAACTACATGGTGGCTTTTTGGAGGGGGGTAGATGAGAGAAATATCACACCTCCTATTGGCAGGACACATTTTGATAAAAAATCTCAACGGTCTTCCCCACTGGAATGATCAGCTAGAAGACAAAAAAGTACATACGGTGTTTTAAAAAACTGATACCTACTACTGATAAAATTCTGTTTAAACTATTTCCTCTTTTAAAGATAAGCACTATTTTTGAAAAAATACATTTTACCTACTGACGATGCAAGGCAATTTTCATTGCCTTTTACAGATTTACTCAGAACTACCTAACAAGGAAACAAAGTATAATCACCTCAGCCTAAATGTTAGAGGTTTTTATTCTAAAGTTTAATTCTTCACTAATTTATTCTATGATGAATTTAATAGTCAACCAGGAAATTGGCTTTTATAAAAGTTATTTTATGGGCAGAAAATAGAGGAAAAAGTAATCATAAATGCCAAACTGTCTCTCTACTTTACGAAGCCAAATATTTCCTCATAGACTTGGTTTTTAAAGCTGGAATTTATCCCTTCAGGGTCACTATTATTTTTCAAAACTCCTACAAATATTAAATCTAAAAACTAATCGGTAATTCTAATTCTTCTCTTTCTCTTCAAATTTCTTCTCCTCCCCTGAGCTGTTGACTTTCAAAAATTCACAGAATGAGCATGTTTCTTGCAAAGTGGCTTGTCCTTCTTGGAGAAAAAGGTCTGACCTTCCAAACTTTCGCAACATACCTGAAAAAGAAGCATTATTTAAAAGAATGTCGTTATTTTATCAAATATGCCTAAGAAGGGGAAATGATTTTTCACCCACCGGATAAGACAAAGCACTTCAGTTGGTTGTATTGGACATTCTGATATTTAACCATTACTATGATATCTCATGTAATCTTTCAAAAGCAATGAAGAATGACTTTTTTCTGGAATGCATTCTGATTTATTTAAATCAGTGATCACTATTTTTCTTTATGATAAGTGAAGCACTTGGCTCCGATGAAAAAATTAAGACATAAAGAGGTCACATTAAATATAAGTTCTCTTCCCAAATTCTAATCAACGCCTCCTGTTGTAGGGAACCAGAGCATTCAAAACAAAAACAAATACAACTGCTTTGCCAGATATTCCGAAGGCCCCAGACACACAGACGTAGACTGCCTGAGAATTCTTTTTAATTCATTTCTTTGTTCCTTATAGTAAAAACCCTGGTCAACATCTGGCTACTGGATGAAGATACAGTCTGTTAACTATCTGCATTTATGTCTTCTTGTCTTTCCTATTGCCTTTGGTAAGTGTAATGGTCATGAGCATCTCTACCAGAGAAGAGGAGCAAACAAATCTGTTACCAGTTGTTACATTTTATAGATACCCTGAAGTCTAAGAGATGGAGGAGGTGAACAAGGTCAATGGTCATGTTTGGGGAAATCCTTTGATTCCTATTAACATAACTTTTTCCCTTCATACAACGGGTATTGAGAATTATAAGATATATTAAATCCAATTAAAAAAAAAGCAAATATCTGAACAGAATATCTCTATTGGATATTTACTTTCTAAATTAAAAATAAAAGTCTAAGGGTAATGTAAATCTCTCAATCTATCTCTGCCATTAAAAATAAAACCAAAAATGTGAAAATATCAAATACAATAGGTAAACTATAGGTTTATTATAGTCTCAAAAAGAAAAAAAATTATTCATGGACTATTGCTAAGGAAGGAGGCAAATCAACATATAGTTTGCTTCCATGCTTAATTCAACAATAGGTTTTTTAAGAATTGTTTCTATTTCAAGTACTCATGTTTCCAAAAATTACTAAGAACACTCCAATAAAACAGAGTTTTAAAAAAATGTCAAGGTCTCTTACTGTTTTAAGAAATATACAGCTTCTCCTTATAAACATAAATTAAAAATAGGACCTTCTCTAAAGGGGTAAGCCTCTTATTCTGCGCCAAGTAATTCAACCTAATGGCAAAAAATTTAATGAACAACTTTGAAGATCACTGTAAAAAAACTTCCAGGTGTGAAGGTCTGAAAGATACAAAATCTGCTATTTCCATTTAGTGCTTAGGTGAAAACTGGCCATACTTGCTCCTCTCGCTTGGAAACAAGAGTTTACTTACTGAGCATACAAAGCAGGTGTCATGCCAGGTAAAGCCCAGGGCCTCCAGGAACATGTCGCCAGCCTCTATGGGAAATTCACATCCACGGCATATGGTACCAAAAAGGGCATAATAATCTGTATTGGGGCGGGGTGGGGGTGGGGAGACATAATTTAAACATGACAAAGCTTTAGAATAATAATTCCTAGAAAGCAGCAACAAAATTGGAATGAAATGAGAAGATGAAGTTACTAGTAACTGGAAAATTTTCAGAGGGTATGTTTTGGCTTGAGACACATGTGTAGTGTGGTTCAGGTTACTCTGTGGGGTAAATGCTATTTATTTACATAACTTAACGTCCTTTATTCTGTTTTTCTACGTAATACTTCTCACTTATCTCCAGCTACTTAAACGTCCAACTACATATGAAGAACAACTCTGTTCTCTGATAAGCTATCAACAGACATGACTTTTAACAAAAGACAACAGAACTTCCAAAAACTAGCAACAGTAAGACTAAAGAACATAAATCAAGAAGAAATATCTGATATCCCAGCACATTTCATAGAGTATCTAACTTGGTAGGAAAGAAAAAAAAGTCACAAGAAACTTCCATGAATAAGTGCCTTGACTGAGGTTCTAGCTGGACTGTATCCTAACAGTATTAGCCACTAATTCTTTTGCTGCAATTTCAATTGTAAGACTTTGTGCTGAAAATCCTTAGCCAGAGAACACCATTAACTTGACACAGAGTAGTTATAAAATACCAATGGGATTTCCTTCTAAAGAAAGCAGTTTAGATAAGATGTTTCTTTATTATTACTAAATTAGAACTTACTGGCAATTTTCTTTTATGCAGCCATTCTCACTACTTGTGTTTACTCCAACCTGGGCTGGAGCGGAAAGTAGACTATCATTTCCAACTTGATTTACCTTCCTTAACAATCTTCAGTATTCCTTAGCACCATTTGCTCAACACCTATCCACTGAGTCCTACTATGTGCCAGGCACTGTTCTAGGCACTAAAGGGTGGCACAGTGGTGAAAAAGACAGATGTGGCTGCTCTCTTTACGGTGATTATATCCTCATTGGGAGCAGGATGTTGTTGTTTATTGTATTTTTCAAACAAGTGATAATAAATAATTTCACATTGTGAAAAGGACCATGAAGAAAAGAATCCTGTGATACAGAATAGTTAAGGGAAGTGTGTAACACTCCATTAAATAGGTGGGTTATGAAAGGCTTCTCTAAAGAGGTAACCGTTGGGCTGAGGCTTGACAAAAAAAAGGAGAACTCACCACAGAAAAGCTGTGGAAGAACATATCGGTTAGAAGAAACTGCAAATACAAAGACCCTGAGGCAGGAAGAATCTCAGCATGTTCAGAAAAGCAAAGGGGTGATGATATATGCCTGACAGAGGGTAAGGTAGTAGAAGAAAAGGGTGGCAAAGCATGTCTAGTAAGGAATGTATGTTTACTCAAGTGGAAGCCAACAAAGGTATCAAGCATAATCTAATTCACATTGAAACAAATATTATCATAACTTCTATTTAAAGGTTGGGGAAAGAAGACAGACCATCTTAGTTGGTGATCAGAGCATCCAGGCAAAGGGTGAGTTGGATTTAGTTGTGACCACTGAGGTGAAGAGAAAAGAATGAATTTATATACACTGAGGGTACTGCTAGAATTTACTAATTACACTGGATATGAGGAGAGTAAGGGAAAGAACAGAATCTTAGATTTTGGGATAGTGGACAGTGGGGCATTTATTGAGATGGGAAAGGCTGAGCTAATAACAAGTGTTGGAGGTTAAAAAAATACAAGAGTAGATCATGTTGATTAGAAGTGACATTTATTTTTTGTTTTAAAAAAAATTTTTTTTAATGTTTATTTATTTTTGAGACAGAGAGAGACACAGCATGAACGGGGGAGGGTCAGAGAAGAGGGAGACACAGAATCTGAACCAGGCTCCAGGTTCTGAGCTGTCAGCACAGAGCCCGACGCGGGGCTCGAACTCACGGACCATGAGATCATGACCTGAGCTGAAGTCGGACGCTTAACCGACTGAGCCACCCAGGCGCCGCTAGAAGTGACATTTAAATAAATCTTCAAAAATATTTTTCCTTTTCTGTAAGCCATTTTGGGGTTTTAAAAATCTTCCTTCTTAGACTACATGAATATGATATTAAGGCTAGATAGCTGTATAGGTATGTAGCTGGACAGGGACTATCTGCCAGTTAGTCAAAATGTCTTGCAAAACTTAATTTTAAAACAAACAAACACCTCTTTCTTCAGAAGAATTAAGTGAAATCACAAAATGTGAAATATTCTGATTGGGTCAGGGTAGCAGCTTGTAGCCATCCTGTCCCCAAACAGCCCCCCGACGAGATAGTTCACTGGCGTCTCCATAGAGCTTCCTGGTGGATAGTCTGGCATAGATCCACGCTGCTCCTAACTCAGCTGGAAGGAATGAGTGAGCAATAAAAGGTCACGTGATGCTACCAGCCTCAAATTAGAAGCTGACTGCTCCCTTAACTCAATAGTGTACGGCATTCCTTTCCTCCAGCACCACACTTTGCATTTCAAGGTAGATCAACAACTCTAAAGTGGAAAGGCAGCGGTAATGAATGCAGGCATGATGAAGGAAAATATTTTATTTTTTGAAACATATGTGTGGTACTAATATCTAAGAGGAATAATGACAAATAAGTGTTATAAAAGTTCACTTACAGCCTTTGGAAAAGAAAAGGAAGTGTTCAGAGCTCACGTAGTAAGACAAATGTAGTAGATTGGTCCTTAGAGTCCAGTTTATTAAAAATAATTTTACTAAGGGAGCAATCCAAGCCAAGGTTACCCTTCCATTCAGTAAGAGTAACAAAGGACTTCCAATTTATTTTCAAGGTGGTTGCCTCAAACAGCAAATCAATATCATGTTCAATAGCTGAATACTTCTCATGTTTGTAACCACTCAAAATTCACCATTAGAGGTAGCTTTCAGCTACACAATGTGGTGGAATTCATATCCATAAACTATTAGGGATTCAAGTAAAATGTTTTCCTACTAGATAATGCATACATACATGTTCATTTCTCTTCAGGAAACTGGGAATATCTGTTTTGACGAAATCACATGAAAGTTTTACATAGTTTTTTGCTATATATTTAGAGTAACATTAAATGCCCCCAAAACAATTTGGAAATCTACTTTGTCCCCTACTGCCTTTCAACTTGGTAGTAACATTAAGGGTTAAGTTTATTCAAAATTTAAGAAACTAATGGCTTCAGGTTCTTACCAGTCTCACAGTATGGTTCACCATCCTCCAAATGAAAAACATTATTACGAATGGGTTTTCCACAGGCCACACACACAAAACAGGAAACGTGCCAAGTTTGTTTCAAAGCATTGATGACCTCCTGTTACAGAAAGGCAATTGGATATAAAGAAAGATGATCATACATAGATGCTTACTCTATTAGTTGTACCAACACAGCCCTTTTAAACTGACCCCATGTAGGCACACGCTTTGTCGTTACTATCAGCTTTTCCTCTAAAGACACACTCACAAATGGTCTAAACTGATACCCTATATAATACGGGTGTTTTCCACAAATACCCATCAGTAAACTTATTTAAATAACGTCTGTTGTGTTACTTAAACGTTATATATGGAGTGAATAAAGTAAGCATTTCATAAGTACTTGCTGTAATACATTCTGCTTTCTCTCAAAAGGGTGTCAGGGAATATTACAAAGGTTTCATAGTATTATCTTGAAAATGTCATGGAGGGAAAAAAAAAGAAAGAAAAGGAAATGTCATGGAGGAAGGACAAAATGTTCAAAAATTAAAACAAACCTATGCTTTGGTGTATTATGGGAGTAATAACATAATCAGTGTAATCCAATCAGTTTAACACATGTTTACAGTTCTGGAAATCAGCTGTGACTACACTAAGCACACACTCAAATGAGCATCTAAAATTTGAACCACAAAGTATGGATTCTAGTCAACAATGACCCAATGGTTAAAAATACCAAGTATCAAAACAAAACAAAACAAAACAACAAGTATCAAAGACTTGGGCCAGAGTTTAATTAGTAAAAGAAGTCTTATTAAGAAGCTGGTTTTGCAAGGAATCATTTCTTTGGATTGACAGAGATGGAGCCATTAAACATTATTTTTTGAAGATGAGTTAATAACATGGGATTTACTCTTTTATCACAGAAAAAGAGGATGCTACACATAAAGTATGGTTACAATTTTGTAAATGAATTACAAAGAGCAAATTGGAAGAAAATACATCCTAAGCTTGACAGGAATTATCTGGGACTGGTAAATATATAGGTCATTTTAATATTCTTCTTTACATCTTTTTGGTATTTTCTAATTATTTAGAGTGAAATATTTTTATAATAAAAAACTGTCAAAATACAATGATACAGAGTAAATTATTAGCCATAGAAAATGCAACAGTTGCCTAGTGATGGATAATGGGAAGACATGGCAGTTATTTAGATCCAAAAAGATCACCATGAAAATGTACAACAAATACACACTGAACCAAATCATTTCTCATGGCTCTTAATATTTACTTCCCTTTCTATCCTTGAGACTGATTCCTATCCCTTAGAACAGGCAATTGAACAACTGAAACACAACCCAGAGGATCTGTCCCTGCAGTGAAGTTCTGGCCCATCTCTAAGGCAATGAGGATAAGATTTCCATTTCCTACAACCTCATTTGGTTCTAAGACTGTTACCTGACTTTGTGTTATTAATGGTTCTAGAATTCCATAGACTGTATTTATATACAGTATTAACATATATTCAACTTATTATTTGTCACTTGGGAAGGTATAGCCCGTATGTTGCTACTTTTTTGTTCCCAACATATTGTACAAATTAATAATACAGAAATATTTCATGAAGAATATTTATAATTTAAGTGTCCTCAAAGTTTTAGAGCCACTTAAAGATGTAACATGAAATTAAAACTACTCAATAATTTATACTAACTTTTCTCTCAACTGACACAAATTAAACTTTCATTATTACATTTTTATAGAGAGAATGGCAGAATTCAGCAATGCCATCTCCATCTTCTGTATTAGTTTTAGGAGTTTCGTATGGGACCAGGCATCTTGGCCACTTCCAAAATAAAATTCCAACTCCTGGTCACCCACAGGAAATGACTGACCCTTTCTTTGCAAATTGCAAACTGAGTATTCCAGAGCAGGAAATTCATTCATTCATCATTATTCATTATGTATCTGACTCCTACATTACTTCCTTTTCGAAAAGGGGGGGAAAAAAAAGGTGGTTAGATTATTTTTCTATTACACGTCTACTCTCATAAAATAGGTTATATTTTTAAACATTATATGCATTTAAGAAAAATATATCATTTATAAGCTTCATGTCTTATATATTTCATGAGATCTGTGCCCTGTGCTTGAACCCTGATAAATGGGGAAATGCTGGTCTTATAAAAGCTATGGAATTTAATTTAAAACAGTCAAGGTGTCAGTTCTGAGAACTCTGATGTGTGTGGTCCTGTGCGACCTCTTCATTCCTGAGCAAACAGGGTCCTGTTGAGGTAGCACACCCACAGTAAATTATTTTTTTCCCCACAGTGGCTAGACTTTCCCCAGACAAGCGAGCACTCAGTAAGACAAACCCAAAGACAACTTAACCCCACGAGTCCGATATACTTCTACAGAGGTCTATTTAGTTTTGCTTTACAATAATAAACAGTGATGAAAACAGAGAGGGGATCAAGCAAGAAGAAAATAAAAAGGAAAACTGATGTAAGGGTTTCAAAACAAAAAAATTATTGTGCTTTAAAGCTCATTCAGAATAAACAGGTTTCTGATACTTACTCCAAGGATCTTCCTTTGGCATCGACCACATTCAGGAGCGAAGAATTTCTCATAGCACAGCTCACAATACAGGGATCCCTTTTCCTCTACAAATCCAATGTAGGCCATTGTATTTTTGCAGTGAGCACAGTTAAACTCTTCTGGGTGCCAAGATTTCCCCAGTGCCACTAGGAATGGTCCCCTGCCAGAAGAAAAGAGATCGAGTTGGCTTGGGAATAAAAGTTTCTAAAGTTAGCTTGGACAGAACCTCTTTTATGCAATGTCCAAACAATTAAATACTTGCTCAATTATCCTTCTCAAGGGCTGAAAACATAGGCGCAGTAAATTTACATAGGAACTCTCTGAGCATTTATGTGAAGAGAATAAAGGGGAGGAGTAAAAAGCACTTAAGGGATTCCTTCAAGAAAGGCCATTTCCCCCACTTTTTTTCATCTTCAACAGATTTGGTGGTTATGTTTTTTGAGTTGCAATGAGTGGGTCTGTCTGCATCATGATTATGAATGAGAATGAGGATGTTAACTCTGACATAAAATGAAATAACCAGGAAAAAAAATACATGGTTTAGGCAGAGATGAGAAGTTGACATTTCTATAAAATAGACAAAAGAGAAATCTCAATTTGGTAATGTCAGGAGTCTTAAAAACAGTAATAATTATTACCGGAGAAAACACTGCAGTCAATTTCTCTTCCCCACACATTGTTTCATACACTTATGTCTCAACTCTATTAAACATATCAAATGTTTATGATCCCTCCAAATAGACTATGGAAACTGTCAACTGGATATTAGAGACTGTTTTGAAGCTACTTAGAAAGGTTTTATTTAATTAAAACATGACTGATTTTTAATGCACATTTGTTTCAAGGTAACAAACGTTTGTAAAGAGATTTTTTTCCATTAAATACTATATAGTCATGAACTGATAAGACGGGTTTGGTTTCCTTGACAGGAATCCATTATGAACCCTTATCTAGTCATGAAGCCTGCAGAGATGAACCATTCTAGCCTCTGCGACGTACTTTTCAGTAGCTCCATCCCACTAATTTTTATTCACAGAGTGGCTTTACCTCCAAGGCACTGTTACACTTATCCAATTTGTCCATACAACATTCCTGTGAGATAGACCAGGGCAGTTATTACAAACTCAGTTTAACAGATGGAGAAGCTGAGATACAGAATGTTCAAAAGATTGACAAACATCATAAAATCACTGACTGAGTGAAGGCCAGAAGCTGAATTTCCCGATTTGTAGCAAACTGGTGTGGTCAACTGAATGTTCTGCTTTTCATCTCATTACCATCAATTATCATCACTGAGTGACCACACAGTTAATTGTCAGTGAGCACGGATACCTGACTTGTAGGCAGATTATAGGAAAAGTCATAGTAATGAGCATCACAAAATCGAAGCATTTTTTAGCCTTTAATGACAACATAAACCTTAGTATTCAGTAACTTTTTCCCTCTGGGAAATTCTTTGCAAATACAGTGATGTTTACTCAGAACCAGCACCTAATCCTCCAAGAGTCAAAAAAGTAAAAAAGTTCTTGATGAATGATAAAAATGTGTTCTTTGAGGTATAAGAGGGTATTTTCTAGCCTCATTTTTTGTTAACTTGTTTTTTATTAATAACATGATGCCACTTTTATCAGCTGGTGCATGCAGTTCTCCTGAGCATTTGAGACAAATACTTTATTATTATGTTTTTAAGCTTTAGGGCACCATAGTTTTGTTATCACTAACAAGGAGTGTCTTTGTTAACTAATTCCTGCCAGAGAAAGAAAGGGCTATAGATCACTTATTCTGTAACCAAATATGTTACTTTGGGTAGGTTGTCCCTCAATTTTTAATTGGATAATAAATAACAGTTCTACTCAACAAGCTCCTTCTTCTCATTTTCTCAGTATATATTCAAAGATAAACCAAGGAGTCACAATGCTCAAAGCTAGACAAAGTTTCATGAGTCCACTGAGCTTTTCCACCAAGTGGGTATCTGGTTATACAAGCTTGAAAAGGCTGCCAGGTTCAATTTACTGTGACCATAACATAGAGTCTGGTAGAACTGTGCTAACATTTGCTTGGACACTAAAGGCAGATTTCAAAGAATTTGTTAGACTGAATTTTTTTTATGAGGGCACATCTTCCAGCTCCTCCATAGGCTGGATGGCCCCTGAAGGCCTGTATCTGTATTCAGCTTTCCAGTTTGCAAAAGTCAATCTAATCAAACTCCACATTCCGTATGGATGCACTTGAGAGCTTTTCTCCACAAACATGGCTGTCGGTGCCAGCAAATATTTAACAAAATTCATCTGAGAAAAGAACAACTGATTGAGGAATACACACTCCATTTTTAGATTTCCTAAAATAGGTGTTGAAACCAAGTCAGACCAGCAGAGAAGGACGTTCTGCGATTCATGGCATATTGGACCCGATCCATTCCACAGAATGATTCCTTTAATGACTGGTGCTCAGCCTGACACCATCAGTCTACACTGACACTTGTCCTAGGAAATAGCCCTGTGACAGTCACCCTTGCTCCTCCTCTAAGTTGCTATTGAGAGTGTTATCTGTTAGAGATCATACAGGGTCATTTCCATGTGGACTCTGGAGAAAGTCCTTCAGGTTTTTGTAGTAAGAACAGTTTTGCTTCTTCTGAGCAATAGGGTTTTTACTCATCGTACAGTAAATTTAAAAATTAACTTTCTTTGTTGACCACTAGAAGGCTTAAAGCCAAATTCAGTCAAACCCCAGGCAAGTATGTAAGGTCATTATTATAGGTTTTGTCAAGTCTCAATGAGCACATTTTTGACCAGTCTTCATTTTTAATGGCCCCATTCGTGATTTTCATTATTCTTTTGCTTCCTTTTATAATTTAGAAGATTTTCTTATATTTCATGTATTCTTAAAAGTGTTTTTTTTTTTATTTTTTTTTTAACGTTTATTTTATTTTTGAGAGAGAGACAGAGCATGAACGGGGGAGGGTCAGAGAGAGGGAAACACAGAATCTGAAACAGGCTCCAGGCTCTGAGCTGTCAGCACAGAGCCCGATGCAGGGCTCGAACTCACGGACTGCGAGATCATGACCTGAGCCGAAGTCAGCCGCTTAACCGACTGAGCCACCCAAGAGCCCCTTAAAAATGTTTTTAAAGGTTTATAGAATAGTGCCTAGTACAAACAAATTAATTAAATTGATTAAAACTATCATCAGTTGAGGGACACCTGGGTGGCTCAGTCAGCTGAACGTCTGACTTTGGCTCAGGTCATGATTTCATGGCTTGTGAGTTGGAGCCCTGTGTCGGGCTGTGTGCCTGCTTTGGATTCTGTGTCTCCCTCTCTCTCTGCCCCTTCCCTGTTCTCTCTCTCTCTTCTCAAAAATAAACATTAAAAAAAATTTTTAAAAAACCTATCATTGATTGAAAGAATAATTTTAAGATACCTCCTTACTTTCTTATCAAATCTAAATGGTGAAATGTCTTAACAACAGTAAAGAAACACCCTCTGCACCTTTATAAACTGAGCTGAATATAACTTTTGTTCCTGCCAGAGCTCCTTTCTTAAACATGCTCAGTGTGCTACTGCCCCAACCGGGTATTCCCTGGCCCAGCTGAAAGAACACCTTTCCCATCATGTTCTTGAAGTTATATATAGATGAAACAATAAAATCTCTTATATATAACAAAGTACTCTTTTCTGTGTTGGCAGAGACTAATTTAACAAATTCATTAATACAGGATTAACCCTGAAGAAGTTCTTCTTGTTCCAGGTAGATTGGGTTTCCATCTGTGACCTGGACAGACAGGCTTGGGTAACAGCAAAGTGGAATTAAGTATGCAGCTACCTCTCTTCCAGTCCTCCACGCCACTGTCTTTCCCAAGTACTCCTTGACTGACAAAGGAAGAGACAGGAAAGAGTTAAAACACTGACTGGCTGACAAAGAGTTAACCTAGCTCATGAAACTTTTTACCCTCTTGATCTTCTGTGAGACTTATACCAAAAAGAAAAGAGAGAGAGAGAGAGAGAGAGAGAGAGAGAGAGAGAGAGAGAGAAAGGAAAGGTGGGGAAAGATGTCAAAAGGAACAGGAAAAGAAAAGCTTACATGGTGAGAGGGTGAAAGGGGTTGCAAATTTCAACAGGCATAACCTAACAGGGATTCAGCTTCAAAATCAAATGCTCCCTTCTTGCCTCCCTTTGTAATTTAACTTGAACAATAACTCTCAGTGATAGAAATTAGCTCTATAAATAGATGAAGAAAATACCAGAAGCTACCTAACAT
Organism: Leopardus geoffroyi; assembly: GCF_018350155.1. Lineage (NCBI taxonomy): Eukaryota > Metazoa > Chordata > Mammalia > Carnivora > Felidae > Leopardus > Leopardus geoffroyi. Next base: position 126,560,113 of record NC_059327.1, read on the forward strand.
TCCTAAGATCATGTGGATGATAACTGTAAAGCTGGCATTCTAAGGCCTAGCTACTGGAGATTAGAAATTATATTTGACCCAAAGTTACTGCATCAATAGAAGTTAAAAATTTAAAAAAGCTAAGAAAATCAAAAGAAGTTAATCAACAAAAGGTAAAAGCAAAGCTACATGAAAAAACAACTTGTGCTCAAAGACAAAAATGGCATCTGATATTCTACTTAATTAGATATAATAACAATGTATACACCAATTTTATATTATTAATACGATCAAATTTTGGAAAGGGCTTGGCATAAGCAAGGAGTCCAAGAACAATGGAACCATAGGAAGAGTTTTCTGAAACAGAAAAGATCACTGGAAAAAACCACACACACACATTCACAAATACAAAGACATATGCAGGGAGAGTAAAAGAGAATGAAATACACTCGAACATGACAGTGAAACACACTCCCTTTCAATACTTACAATACTCACAATTAGCAATAGTAACAATCCTTCCTAAAATTAGAAGTGCGGCATTTCCAGTAAACTGTGCCCAAACTTTCCAATTTGGAGCATTAAATAATATATTTCTATTTTTACTGAGTATCATCTTTAATTTGAAAGCCCATTAAAATACTGCTTTTAAAAGGTTGTGAGGCCAACTGTAGCTTTTTATTTTAAAGACATAAATGACTCACTGCCCAAAAATATATGCACAGGTAAAATGAGCCTGAACATAACAGTGAATAAAAAGGACAAGTTCTAAAAAAGGTAATATTAACTGATAATTCTTTAAGTCTACTGGAGACAATTATACTCAATTATTTATATTGGTTATTATAAAATCCACGAAGCAGGAAAATGTGATTCTATATATTAAGACAAGTGAGGTATAAATTCAACTTGGAGAAACTGTTATCATACATTCCTCCAAATACTTTTTAAAAGTTCAGTCATTAACTGAACAGCAGAAAATATGGCAGGAAGCAAAGCCAGGAAAGGCCCTGCTCACACGGAACTTACTTCCTAGCATGGGGACAAAAAACCAAATAATGTTAAAAAAAAAAAAGTTAGATTTTAACAAGAGGAGGACAATGAAGCAGGGAGGGAAGATAGGGAGACTGTATATATTGGGGGGGGGGGGGATTAAACAGGTGGCCAGGGACACCTGTTTTAGTAAAGATCTGACGGAGGCAAAGGTGAGCCATGCAAATATCCAGGGAAAGAGAATCCAGGCAAAGGTAACGCCAAGTGCACGGGCCTGATGAAGAGGCCGCCTGGGGAGTCTGAGAAACAGCAAGAAGGCCAATGTGCCTGCAGTAGAGGAAACAAGGGGGAAATTGCCAGGTAATAAGGACAGAGAGATAATGAGGTGGCGGTGGGATGGGAGTGACTGTGTAGGGCCTTTAGGCCACTGTAAGGATTCTGGCTTCTACCAACCATTATGGGGTTTCCAGCAAAAGAGTGACATGATCTGATCTATGTTTTATCAGGATTACTCTAGCTACTGTGTTGAGAACAGACAGGTAAAGGGCAAGGGCAAAAGCAGAAAGATACTAGTTGGAAAACAACTTCATTATCCCAGGTGAGAAATAACCATGGCTTGGATCAGGGTATTAGTAGTAGTACAAACAGTGAGAAAGGTTCAGATTCTGGGTCTATTTAAAAGTTAAGAGTTAAAAGGATGTGCTGATAGATCACGTGAGATCTGGGCAACTGAGCAAACAGAGCTACCACTAACTAAGAAGAGCAAAACTGGGAGAGAGAGCATGGTAGGCAGTATTCCAATATGGCTCCCAAGACACCAGTCTTCTGGTGTACATGGCCTATATGATCCCCTGGTCTAGAGTGTGGGTGGAACCTGCGAATATGATGGAACATCACTCCTGTGACTAGTTTATTTTACCTGGCGAAAAGGATTATGCAGATGTCACGTGAGTTCCCTGATGAGTTGACATGGAGTTCATCAGAGATTGTTTAGGAGTGTGTTAATTTCCACATATTTGTGAATTTCCCAAAATTGTTGGTTAGGTATTTCTCATTTCACTCCATTCTGCTCAGACAACATAAGTCCTTTTAAATGACCATAAGTCCTTTAAAAAATTTTTTTTTAACATTTTATTTATTTTTGAAACAGGGAGAGACAGAGCATGAACAGGGGAGGGTCAGAGAGAGGGAGACACAGAATCCGAAACAGGCTCCAGGCTCTGAGCTGTCAGCACAGAGCCCGACGCGGGGCTCGAACTCACAGACCACGAGATCATGACCTGAGCCGAAGTCGGCCGCTTAACTGACTGAGCCACCCAGGTGCCCCGACCATCAGTCCTTTTACATGCATTGAAACTTGTTTTATGGTTTAACACATGTGGTCTATCCTGGAGAACGTTCCATGTGCGCTTCAGAATTTGTACCCTCCTGTTATTAGACAGGATGTTCTATAGATGTCTGTTAAGTTTAGTCATAGTGTTGTCCAAGGCTTCTTGTCAACTTTCTGTGCAGTGTTATACCCATTATTGAAACTAGGGTACTGAAGTTTCCAATTATTATTGTTGAATTGTCTATATTGCTCCCATCTATTCTGCCAGTTTTTGTTTCGTGTATTTTTGGGCTCTGTTATTAGGTGAATATATATATTTATAATTGTTGTATCTTCTTGATGGATTTAATTTTTTATCATTATAAAATGTCCTTTTCTGTTTCAACACCTTTTTTCTTAATGGCTGTTTTATTTAATATTAGTATATAATGTCACTCCAGCCGTCTTTTGGTTATAAAGTTTGCATGATGTATCTTTTTGTACACTTGTACACTTTTATTTTCAATCTCTTGGTATCTTTTAGCACGAAGCGTGTCTGTTATAGGCAGCATGTAACCAGACCATGATTTTATCTATTCTATAATTCTTTTAATTAGAGTGCTTAGTCTATTTACATTTAATGTGTAATTTCTGGTAAGTTAGGAATACAAGCACCATTTTGTTATTTTTTTTTTCCTAGATAGTCCTACATCTCTGTTGCCTTTCCTATATAAAAGAGGGAAAGAGGAATTAAGCTCATCAGCTGACAGTGAAAATGGGAAATAAGTTATTACAGGTCTAAGGAGAAAAAAGAAAACAGAAAACTGGCTTTCTGGGAGATGGAAAAGTAAACATACTAGAGACATACAGCAGATTTTTATCACTATTAAGAACATATCTGAGTGACACCTAGATGGCTGAGTCAGTTGAGCATCCGACTCATGATTTTGGCTCAGGTCATGATCTTAGGGTGGCAGGATCAAGCCCCTCATGGAGCTCTACTCTGAGCATGGAGCCTGCTTGAGATTCTCTCTCTCTCTCTCTCTCTCTCTCTCTGTCTCTCTCTCTGTCTCTCCCCCCACCCCCTGTGCTCTCTCTCTCAAATAAAATTAAAAAACAAACAAACAAACAAACAAAAAACCCCACACCTGAGATTAATAGCCATGAATTTAAAGTGTCACTGGTTAGTATGGTTAGAATGGGTTTCCTTCCAGCCACATCCACCTTCAAGTGTGGGCACAGAGTAAACCAAGACTTGGTTTTTCCAGCCTAGTGGTTTCAGTTAAGTGAATATGATGAAGTGAGAGATGGGCAAAGGAACTGAGGATGTATGCAAGGGATACTGACTAATGAGTGCCTACAGAATTCAGACTGGATAAGAAGGGCAGTGAGGATATTGGGACCCAAGGGAACAGTGAGAAGGTATTTGAAATAATGGATCAGAAGTTGCTGGGAGGCAGGGAGTGGTCAAAGGATTGCTAGAATTGAGGTAACGGGGGAGAGTGGAAATACAGGCTGCTGTTCTTGAATGAGGTGCTTAGAAATGAGATTATGGAGGAAATGTAGTTAATGGTAGAGGATATGACTGAAAACTGGTGGCTGAAGTTAACTAGAGGAATCACTGAAGTAGAAGATGTCGGAGAATTGACAGACCTCAATATTAGAAGGATCATACAGATAATGAAATCACCAACATGGATTTCCATTATTAATATATTTTCATGAGGCAAGATTAATTTTCAATTTTACAACTGTGACAATTTAGAACCTTTTGGATATCTCACGATTTTCCTAAGTACTATGATTCAGAACTCCTTACTATGGATATTAGGGCAGTACATATATATTTCTTGTATTACTATAAGGGTACGATGTACCTCTCCTAATGCTTACATTATTACATTATGGTTATCTGTGCCAGGGTTTTGGCTTCTCTATCAGATGATAAAATGTATCAAAACAGGAAGTGTCTCTTAATCTTTATATACTATAGTGCCAGTATGGCAACTAGCGCATGTTTTCTTTTTAACTTATTTATTTTTTAAAATTAAGATATAATTGCATACAATGTGTAAGTTTATGATGTACAGTGTTTTGGTTTGGCATGTTTATACATTGTCATATGATTACTACTCTAACAACAGCCAACACTTTGAAAGTTTTCAGTGGATATTTGTTGTAGAAAACTACTGATTTTATAAGTAGGCTATTGAGCCTTATTGTTTGCCATTCCTTTCAAATAAAAGAAATTGGTTTGTTGAAACTAGAGAATTCTCACTTCTTTTGCATAAGTAGGATTCTGGATGTATCTCTATTAAACTTAGCAACAACTGATATGGTTGTTGATTTGCTGGTTTGTATTTTTTACTAAAGTATAACTGGATTATTTTGCTAGGGCTGCCTTAACACAGTACCACAGATTGGGTGACTTAAACAGCAGGAATTTATTTTTTCACAATTTGGGGGGTTGGAAGTCACATAGATAATAAATGGTAAAACCTAAATTTGAGTCCAGATCTAACTAATGTTAGATACACAATCAAGATGTTGGCTGGGTTACTCTCTTCGAAGGCCTCTCTCTTTGGCTTATGGATGGCCATCTTCTCCATGTGTCTTCACATGGTCTTCCTTCCATGTATGTCCAAATCTTCTTACAAGAACCCCAATCATAATGGATTACGGCCCACCCTAATGACCTCATTTTACCTCTTTAAAGACCCTATCTTCAAATATAGTCACATTCTGAGGTACTGGAGGTTAGGGCTTCAACATATGAATTTAGGGGGGCACAATTCAGTATGTAATAGTCACTTCCTTAAGGGAAGGGAATATGTCTTTGATTTCTGTATCACTGGTGCCTAAATGGGGTAGCACACAAAATATTTAATGAGTGTTGCTTACAGAATGACTACATTTCTACATTAAATGAGAAACTGGAAAAGTGAACCCTGGGCCATCTATAGGAGTCTAAGAATGCATGTATATAGTACAAAGTCATTTTGGTGGGGAGGGAGGAACTTCTAATTATTCAATCCATTATTTACTCCCTTCTTTTTCACTCATATACTCACACATTATGAAGAAAAGCACTCAAGTTATTGCAGGTCTGCTTAAGATGTTTTTCTCCTAATTACATACAGTAACAAAGATGACTATGTATATATTCATAATAGTTATGCATTTATATACATTAATATATCTTGGTGTATATTTTCTTTACACAAAATTATCATCATACTTAAAATCAAAAATAGATTTATGTTTTAAAATTAATATACTATAAACATTTTCCTTTCTTTAATGCATTTTTTTAATGTTTATGCATTTATTTTGAGAGAACACATGTGCATGCACGAGCAGGACAGGGACAAGGAGACAGGGAGAGAGAGAATCATAAGCAGGCTCCACACAACACGAAGCCCCATGCAGGGCTTTGATCCCACAACCATGAGATCATGACCTGAGCCAAAATCAAGAATTGGATGCCTAACCAACTGAGCCACCCAGGTGCACCTAAACATTTTCCTAAGTAGTAGTTAAAACATGAATAAAATTTAAAGTTAGATCTGGGCTCAAATTCAGATTCTACCATTTACTTACTATCTGTGTGACTTCAGGCAAATATGTATCTTCTCTGTATCTAGGTTTTCTCATCTATGAACTGAGGCAATTTTACTAATTGTCTCGCAAGTTTATAAAGAATGAGAATTCAGGTAAAATTCTTAGCACAACATTTGACATATGCCAAGAACACATTAACAATTATTATTATTATCCAAAAAGAGGATTTTTTTTTTTTAATTTTTTTTTTTCCAACGTTTATTTATTTTTGGGACAGAGAGAGACAGAGCATGAACGGGGGAGGGGCAGAGAGAGAGGGAGACACAGAATCGGAAACAGGCTCCAGGCTCTGAGCCATCAGCCCAGAGCCCGACGCGGGGCTCGAACTCACGGACCGCGAGATCGTGACCTGGCTGAAGTCTGACGCTCAACCGACTGCGCCACCCAGGCGCCCCCAAAAAGAGGATCTTAATGGCACCATAATATTAGATGCTGAACATTTGTGTTTTTTCAAACTTTCCACTACAATAAATCTGAAATCTTGGTCTATATGTCTTGCTCATAAATCTTGGCCTAATGTCTTTGGTTGTTCCCTTAAACTCAAGAGCTAACATATTACACCAAACTTTTTTTATTTTCAAGTGAAGTTTTAACAGAAAGGGAGAATAAATAAAATCTATTAATAAGGGAATGCTGAGAAACTGAAATGCTTGGTGAAACAAGCAAAAACCTCTCCCTGGGGTAGCTGAGATGGCTCAGCATGAGGAAAGTTTGAAAATCACTGAGCAAGAAACAAATGTTAAAGTCCTCTCTCTCACTGGAATAAACAATGGGTTGCCAGAATGTGATTGTTCTGGTGCTGTGCCGCAGGCAAACACAGAACAATAGCACTGTGGCTATTTCTTTTAAGCATTCCACAGCTAGGAAGAAATTCAAGCCCTATAAATCCTGTATTCTTTCACAAAGATACTAAGCTTAAAGTGAATGGTTTAGTTAACTCCCTGTATGTAATACAAGCAGTGAACAGATTTTAATGCCACTGGGTAGATCAGTAAAGAAATAAGCTAGACTTTTCATAAACCTATCCTATTAGGAAAAATAAAATGTGGTTTTGGCTACATTAACTTGATTTTCTGCTTCCCTATTATACCAGCACTCAACTGTCAATCAAGTCATAAGTGTAAGAATCAAAGAAATGGTACTTCTATCATAAATGGATTGGAAATGTTCCATAGCAAACTTCTCTTTTTTAATTTAATGTTTATTTATTTTTGAGAGAGAGACAGAGAGAGAGAGAGAGAGAGCGCGTGCGAGAGAGCACGAGCGGGGAGGGGCAGAGACAGAGGGAGACACAGAATGTGAAGCAGGCTCCAGGCTCTGAGATGTCAGCACAGAGCCCGATGTGGGGCTCGAACTCACGGACTGTGAGATCATGACCGGAGCCTAAGTCGGACGGACGCCCAACCGACTGAGCCACCCAGGCGCCCCAAAATCGACTTTATTTTTAATCATGTACTGTGTACTGTGTCCTTGACATATTATTTAATAGTGGGTCAATGAAAAGAATATTTATATTTGGTTCTTAAATAGCAATAATTATATAATAGAGTAGGGGAAAATGCAACCAAGCCTTAACATTATTCAGCTTTAGACAAGCCACTGTTTCAACTATTTCAAAACAGGATAAATTAAAAATGAGGAGTGAGCTTGAAGAGTCATTTCAACCTATTATTTATTACTGCCAACAAGGTGACTCACAGAAGCAACAAGGTCCTGCTGGTGGGATCCCTGCCATCAACATTCATATCTACACCTTCTAACATTTTAGAAATCACTTAAGAAATGCTCAGAGGTTTACTAAGTGGCAATATAGTGCACTCACATAAGATCTCTGGGCCTTTTTTCCCTTATGGAATTTAAAAGACAATAAAACAGATTTGGATACAAAAGTATTTTAAAGAAGCAGGTTATGACCTAATCTAAAATTGAAAGCATTTATGAATAGATCCAAAGGTAATTATATCTTTCAGTACTTAGGTATTCAAAAATCCAATCTTTTTTTCTCTAGGGCTCAAAGTTCTTTACCATTGTCACTAGTTATTTTTCATCTAAATGAAAAGTCCTCACTTTTACAATCTGTAAAAGAATGAAGTTCAGAGAAATAATCTTCAGGGTCCCTTTGAGTCTTAAAATTTTATTACTCTCTGAAAGGCCATATTAATCATTATTTTTTCTTAGTTTTGACAGGAATTAATAACTGAGAAAAGTGGTATTTTTAGCTTTATTTACAGAGTCCAGAATTACTTTTCATTACAAGAGATTCTAAGAAATATATATATTTTTATTTATCACTTCAGTGACTACATAAAAATATAGCAAGAATATTTTCACTAATAAAATCTGAAATCATTCAAAATAATAATAAAAAAAATTAACATTGGTATTAAGTACTTTCAAGAAAATTCCAAAAACGAATAACCCACCTGATGACCTGGTTACAGTGGGCACACATTGGAGTTCGTTTCCCTGCAGGAATGTGCTCAGCTCTTTGCACTAAAGTGCCTTGGTCATGTGACTGGGGCTGTCCCCTGGCTGAGTTGGCTGGTGCTACTGCTCCTGATGAGGCTGCACTGTTTGAGATTCTTCCACTGGAAAGTGCTAGGAATTAAGAACAGAAGAATCAGAATGAGAATAAGCCAAATATAAAGTTTTTCTAATATTCAAATATTAATATTACTTGGTAAAATCATCTGTTCATATATAGCAACACAGGCCTACCTCAAGAAGCAAGAAAAATCTCAAATACACAACATAACCTTACACCTAAAGGAGCTAGAAAAAGAACAGCAAAGGAAGCCTGAAGCCAGCAGAAGAAAGGAAATAATAAAGATTAGAGCAGAAATAAATGATACAGAAACAAAACAAAACAAAAACCTAGTAGAATAGATCAATAAAACTCAGAGCTGGTTCTTTGAAGGAATTCATAAAACTGATAACCCCCTAGCCACGCTTATCAAAAAAAAGAGAAAGGACCCAAATAATAAAAATCATGAATGAGAGAGGAGAGATCATAATCAACACCACAGAAATGCAAACAATTATAAGAGAATATTATGAAAAATTATATGCCAACAAACTGGGCAACCTGGAAGAAATAGATAAGTTCCTAGAAACATAAACTATCAAAACTGAAATAGGAAGAAATAGGGAACAGACTGATAACCAGCAAAGAAATTGAATTCGCAGTAAAAAATCTCCCAAGAAACAAGTCCAGGGCCAGATGGCTTCCCAGGGAAAATCAACCAAACCTTTAAAGAGAAGTTAATTCCTATTTTTCTCAAACTGTCCCAAAAAATAGAAACGGAAGGAAAATTTTCCAACTCATTCTATGAGGCCAACATAACTTCAAAAAATTAAAAATAGAAATACCAAGGGTGCCTGGGTGGCTCAGTCAGTTAAGCGTCCAACTTCAGCTCAGGTCATGATCTCATTGTTGGTGGGTTCAAGCCCCATGTCGGGCTCTGCGCTGACAGCTCAGAGCCTGGAGTCTGCTTCTGGTTCTGTATCTCCCTCTCTCTCTGCCCCTCCCCCACTCACACTCTGTCTTTCTCTGTCTCTTGAAAATAAATAAATGTTAAAAAAGCTATTTTAAAAACAGAAATACCATATGATCCAGTAATTCCACTATGGGGTATTAACCCAAAGAAAACAAAAACAGTAATTCAAAAATATATATGCAACCCTACGTTTTCTGTTGCATTATATACAACAGTCAAAATATGGAAGCAACATAATGTATCCATCAACAGATAAGGAAGATGTGGTAAAGATATATAATGGACTATTACTCAGCCATAAAAAGGAATTAAATCTTGCCATTTGCAACAACACGGATGGGCCTAAAGTGTATTATGCTAAGTCAAATAAGGCAGGAGGTTGGGGGGATGGGAGAAATAGGTGGAGGGGATTAAGAGATATAAACTTCCAGTTATAAAATAAATAAGTCACGGGGATGAGAAATACAGCATAGGGAATGTAGTTAAAAGTACTGTAATAACATTTGTATGGTAACAGATGGTAACTACATTTACTATGGTAAGCATGGTATAATGCATAGAATGGTCAAAAACCACTATGTTATACACCTGAAACTAATATAACATTGTATGTCAACTATACTTGATAAAAAATTTTAAAATAATAATAATTATTTTCAGGCAGGAAGACACACACATTTCAAGATAACGGGTTAGCTTTGGGAAAGACACAAAGGAAGTGAGTAAAATTGCAAAGGGGCTTCAATCACATCTGTAATACTGTATTAAATATTAAAGCAAAAGCAGAATTATATAAAAAAAAACCTATTCATTTGCTTATTCACTCACTCACATTTATGGAGACACTATGTATCAAACACTGGACTGTGACCACAGAAATAAACAGAAAAGAAAATCAAGGATTACAACACAGTGAAAGAGTCTTAAAATTTTATTACTGTCTGAAAGGCCACATTAATCGTTTTTTTTTTTTTTTTCTTAGTTTTGACAGGAATGAATAACCTAGAAAATTGGTATATTTAGCTTTATTAAGTCTGGAGTTAGTTTTCATTACAAGGGATTCTAAGAAATGTGTGTGTGTGTGTGTGTGTGTGTGTGTGTGTGTGTGTGTGTGCACGTTATACCTATATATATAAATACATACAAATATAAACATAAAAATAAATATATATAATGTGTTATAAGAAAAGCAGAGTTGCCTCTGCTTCCAAGGGATGCAGTTAAGCTGAGTATTGACAGCGAGGTAGTTCTACACATCTAGACATCTCTGCTAATCATCAGATAGATTTAACTCCAAGTACATCAGAGGCACATTAAATATCTCAATGTGTTGCAAGATAATAAAAATAAAAATGAACTCAATGTATTACCTCTCTTCCTGTATTCTCTAAGTAGACTGTAAAATCGGTCACCCAGTCATATAAGGTAGCTACTTAAGAACCATTCTAGGACCTTCCTCTCTCTCATCTGTGGTAATAATGGGTCCTGCTGATTTTACATCACAAGTACTTCTTGATTTTGCCCGTCATCACCCATTCCGACAATACTGTCCTGGTTTAGGTCCTAAATCTCTCCCACCTTGCTGGTCGCCAAAATGTCTTACCCTTAAATGCATCCTCCCAACTGCCACCAAGGACTGGAATCTTATCAGGTCACAACTCTGATACACCACTTCAAGCACCTCCTTCTTCTCTGACCACTGAATGTAGTCCATGCTTCTAAGCACTGCATTCAGGGCCCTCCAAGTGCTCTCTGCCTGCCCCACAGTCTCACTGCTCACCACCCTCTGCCTCAGTCTTCATGCTGCAGCAATGCCCAATGCCCCAAGTTTTCTTGTAAGTCCATCTATGCACAGGCTGTCTTCACTGTCCTTTCTCTCCCCTTCTCTCTATTTACCTAGTAACCACTACATAGCATTTAAGATTCAACCCAGAAGTCAACTGCTCTAAAAATCTTCCCTGAAGTACCTCTCCCCACTGCCCATGCCACATAATCCAGATTAAATGTTTCTCTTTCACATTCCCATAATTTTCTGTGAATAACTTTATTACTGTTTCTACTTCATATATCTGTGCCTCTTCCTCCCCAACTAAAAAGCAAGCTCCCTGAGGGCAGGAACTATGCCTTATTCCTCAGCCTAGGAGCTAATACGGTGTCTGGAGTGAATGAACAAATGAATCAATGAATGAACTGGAATCAATACATAACTGAATGGGGCGCCTGGGTGGCTCAGTCAGTTGAGTGTCCAACTTTGGCTCAGGTCATGATCTCACGGTTCATGAGTTTAAGCCCCACATTGGGCTCTCTGCTGTTAACGCAGATCCCGCTTTGGATCCTCTGTCTCCCTCTCTCTGTCCCTCCCCGACTCGTGCACACATGCTCTCTCTCAAAATAAATAAACATTTAAAAAACATAAACGAATGTAAAAACTGTGACAACCTGAAACCAACAGGAGGGCTGCTCCTTACCCACAGGCAATTACGATGTAGTGGAAAAGACATATATTCAAAAAACATTTAAAAGGACTCTTATTTATAATAAATAAATAATAATATAAATTTACTGCATGTGTGTGTATTGACAGGATTCATTTTACAGCTGTGGTTTTAACTGGTAAGATTAATTGGGCTAATTGAAAGAATAACTCTCCCTTACCAGAATAAAGCCTGTTTGCAATGATGGGCAATTACAGATTCAGAAACCCAGCTTTTATAAACACATGGCACATCTACAGGGCTCTCTGCCTGGCACTTGAGCCGTGAAATGGCATTTTACAGACCAGTGAGCTTTACCATTGCCCTTGTTTCAAGTGACTCAACTGGGCTAGGAAAATGTTTTCACTCCCTTAGATTCACGCTTCCTCATATAGAAATGGGAAAGAATATTACTGTGTACATTCTTCTTCCTTGTTACCGCATTTACTTGCACAGCACAACTTGCTCCTCTGTGCGTCTTCCATTTCTGTATCCAGACCTGATTTCTCTTAGAGCAACAGATAAGCATTTTCAATGCCAATTCCTATTCTTGTCTTTAAATTCAAGATATGAAAAATGGATTTCATCTTTTTGCACACATTACCTCAGAACTCCTTCCTGTATGTCTGAATTCTGCCACTTAGTGAGGCACGGCGCTCTGTCTCCTATGTGCCTGACAGTCCGCAGACCCTAACAACTGTTTTGCTGTAAATGTTTCCAAAGTCTGTCCCTTCTTTTTAATCCAACCCATGATCTGTCATTTGAGTCCTGGTCTTGAATCTCTAAAGTCTGGACAACTGCAAGTCTCCTAACCATTCTCTCTGCTGCCAATTTCTTTCCAAACTTTTCTGCTGGATTATTTTCCCAAATACACTACTCTCATCATAGTTTCTTGCTTATTCAGTCTTGACAGTCCAGTCCCTCAAGGAGCTCACTCTGGTCTTCTTTATGACCTTGTCTTTTATGCTCACTCACATCCCTGCCATCACCCTACTCTATTATAGTTACTTAATATTTAACTTGTGCCATCACTATTTGAAGGCACTCTTGTCAAATCCTTATAACAGCTCTATGATTCAGGCAAGATTAGCACCACTTTTTTTTATTCTGAGGCAAAGAATGGTAAGAGACTGGTCTAAGGCCACACAGCAAATAAAAGGCAATCCTGAACCTAGGCGGTTTGACTCCAGAGTCTGTGTTCTTAACCACTATGCTACAGTTTACTCACTGTCCCTTGAACATGTCAGGTTAGGCCCTGCCTCTATGACCATTAGCCAATGAAATGTCCCTTTCTCCACTACCACTCATACTTTTCTCCTTCTACAAGGCTCATGGAAGTTCCAATCCCTGAGCTCCCTGCCACCACCCCATCTGCCCTGAAGATCCCAGCTAGCAGTGTCCTTGCTCCTTTTTTTTTTTTTTTTTTTTGAGAGAGAGACAGAGAGAGTATGAGCAGAAGAGGGGCAGAGAGAGACAGTGAGAAAGAATCCCAAGCAGGCTCCATCCTGAACGCAGAACCTGATGCAGAGCTTGAACCTACAACCATGAGACCATGACCTGAGCCAAAATCAAGAGTCAGACACTTAACCAACTGAGCCACCCAGGCACCCTTCTTGCTCCTCTTAACATCCACAACACCCCTGCCTGCATAATTTGTTTATCAACATCTTATATCCTTACAACCTTCCTAAGGCAATGATAAACTTTTTTTTAATGTTTATTTATTTTTGGGAGAGAGACAGAGAGAGTGAGACAGAGTGCGAGCAGGGGAGGGACAGAAAGACACGGAGACACAGAATCTGAAGCAGGCTCCAGGCTCCGAGCTGTCAGCACAGAGCTCCACATGGGCTCAAACGCACAAACTGCGAGATCATGACCTGAGACAAAGTCAACGCTCAACCGACTGAGCCACCCAGGGGGCCCCCTGTAATGATAAACTTTTAAACAAAGAGGACAAACTATGTAATTCTGTCTACCCGCTATCAGAAAACAGCCTCACAAAGAGAAGGCAAAAAAAAAAAAAAAAAAAATTAACATTTAATCATGCAAAAGAAAAAAGGGAAGGTTCCAAATCACTTTCATTTTGCCTTTTTAAAGAGCAATATTGAGATGGATATTTTTAAAATGTGGATTAGGGTCAGGATTTCAAACAGTGGGAAAGTTACCAATTGAAAAATCTGAAAATCAGACCTCAAAGAGAGTGAAACCCTTTCATCTACCATATGCCTTTATTTTATCACATTATCTATGCATAAGCCCTACAGTACTGAGTCATTGGGACATTTTTAGCAATAAAAGAGTGTAGTAATTCTCCATCCATCAGTCATTGTAAAATGGGACATAATCCACCTGGCCCATGCCTCAAGGAGAAGGTACATGGGAAACTAGCTTATTTAACATGAGAAGCCATTCTTAAACATGAAACATGTGACTGTGTCTTCAACACATGTAATAAGCCCTAAGCTCACTTCTGTTCCTTGCTTGGGAAGAAAAGCCTTGTTTTCTGTTACTGCCCCATTTTAACCACTTTGGATAAGACAGAAATTCTCACACCTCCGTTTTGTTGCTGTGTTGCTAGCACACTGGCCCGCACACAAAGCTACACAAGCCCTGTTAATTACCAAGCCGCGAACATTTCCAAGGCATAGTTATTTCCCGTATGAATAAAGTGATGTTTCACTTCTTCAGACTGAATTTCTCACTACTTTAGCACAGTAATGGGCAACTTTTGTGCCATCAAGTGCCAAGCCCCTGGCCTCTGCTCACTTGGCTTAATGGGGAGAGGGAGGTGTAAGAAGGTGAGGTCTTCCAACAGGGAAGGCACCATGAAATGAGCCTTGTTTCCTTAATAATTCTGCAGAGAACTGCACTACTATGCAGGGAAAAACGATCTTCCATGGGTGCTACAGAGACCAAAACACTTCACATTTATTGAACCTGTCATGAAAATCATGTTTATGTAGAAAAAAATATACATCTCTTTAGAGATAGTAGTTTAAAGATGACAACCTACTTATTTGTAATAAAAACAACTATTTCTTTTAAGTTTTAATAGAGCTATTAAATAGGACCATTAGATTAGCCCCATTTCATAATCTATGAATCTAAGTCACAAAAAATTTAAGTGACTTAAACTGAATAATGAATGAGTCAATAAAGTGTCATCCTGAGAACATTAGAAAGAAGTTAGTTCTTGACTCAAGTTTTCCTTTTTAACTTTAATCTTGAGCAACTTCCATAAAATTTGGCTTCTTTGTGGCTAATCTCTACCCCATTGGGGACATGTTGGAAAATTAATTTTTATTCTTTTATATAAAGTACATTTCAGCACCACAAAACTCATCTAGAAATTTAAAGCCACTAGCTACTCTCCAAACGAACAGTGTATCTTATTAACTTTAGAATGGTTATTGATGAGTCATCTGAAGGTTTAGAACAACATACATTCACACCTATTTGCTGAATTGCTAGTGTTTCAAATATTTGTCATATTTGTCATATATTGAAGTATTCTAAGAGGCAATACATTTTTAAAAAGCAAACAGATCCCTGACTTACTAAACATGAAATTTAAAGTCATCTCTTTTGGACTGCAGACTATAAACTGCAGATAAAGAATTTTAAAAAATGGAACCACACAATATTCATTAATTTAGGTAGGACACTTACCTCCTGTTGTTAGGGAAATCTTTGTGATATACCATTTGAATTTTGTTTTTTAAATGTTTATTTATTTTTGACACAGAGAGAGAGACAGAGCATGAGCAGGGGAGGGGCAGAGAGAGAGGGAGACACAGAATCCGAAGCAGGCTCCAGGCTCTGAGCTGTCAGCACAGAGACCAACGCAGGGCTCGAACTCACAGACTGTGAGATCATGACCTGAGCTGAAGTCGGATGCTCAACCGACTGAGCCACCCAGGTGCCCCATGTGATATACCATTTGAAAACATAAAGTAAAAATTCTCCACTTGAGGGGCACCTGGGTGGCTCAGTTAAGTGTCTGACTTCGGTTTCAGGTCATGATCTCACGGTTTGTGAGTTTGAGCCCCATGTCTGGCTCTGTGCTGACAGCTCAGAGCCTGGAGCCTGCTTTGGATTCTGTGTCTCCCTCTCTCTCTCTGCCCCTCCCCCAATCGTGCTCTTTCTCTCTCAAAATTAAACGTTAAAAATTTTTTTAAAATTCTCCACTCTAGAAAGATCTTAATCACATTATTTCCCAAGTAGGTGATTCAGGTTTGTATTATTTAGCAAATTAGTTAATGTAAGTTTTAAGCAATCTTATATAATTATAATATACATAATGTTGGTTATATGTAATATTAAAATAATTATATAAATATATAATATAAAATACTATATTATAGTATACTATAGTATATAGTATTGTACTATACTATAATTATTTACTGTGTGCTTCAAAAATAGCTGACCTCACTAAAAGACACCTGTTTATATAAATAGCTTTTGGAGAAAAAGCAGAGATTAAGAGCAAAAGAACCCATGGTAGTACAATGTATGAATTCTCTGAAATCAGATGTTACCTAACTGTATAAAAAAGTAGGGTATTTGATATTTTTGCTTTCTACTCCTGCTCAAAAAAGGCTGTTAACTCTAAACCAATACATTTTTTTAATGTTTTATTTTTTTTATGTTTGAGACAGAGGGCACAAGTGGGGGAGGTACAGAGACAAGAAGGGGACAGAGGATCTGAAGCAGGCTCTGCACTGACAACATCGAGCCCTATGTGGAGCTCTAACCCATGGACTGCGAGATCATGACCTGAGCTGAAGTCCGACGCTCAACTGAGCTGAGCCACCCAGGGGTCCCTACACCAATCCATTTTTAAAAAATAGTAGTGAAGATTATAATGTATACATTAAACACCTGGCCAGACTGTACTCAAATAGGAATGAAATTCATCAGTTGACTCTCTTGGTTCAAGTCAAATTATTCAACTAATAGCAAAATATTCTTATTACTGACATGCGATAGGTGAAAAAATACTGTATTATGTCAAACCTTACTTGGAAACTTAACACAAGTCAGTGGGGGCCAGGGGGATGATATCTCAAAAAAAAAAAAAACAAAAAAACAAAACTCAAAAAATCTCAAAAAATAAACAGGTATTTAATGTCTTCTAAGGTAAGTTACTCTTACTAGATGTTGTGCTTTTGAATTGCTGAAAATATCATTCATTAGAAGAGCAAGTTTGGTGTAAGGAGATGAACTGCTCATCAAAGTATGAGAAAAACGTAACCTGATGATTTCTTACCACCTCCATAGTATATCCTTGGTCCAAGCCACCAACATCTCTTGCTTGGCTTAACGGTAGTCACTGCTTATAGAGATGTAGCTTCGACTCTTGATAACAATACAGAGGCCAGGAAAAAACTAAGCCAGACCATGCTACTCCTTTGCTCAAAACCCTCCAATTTGAGCTCCCTTCTAATCAATGGTCATACAGAATCAGATTCCTGCTCCCTCTCTGAATTGCCACTCTCCCTTTACCCATTACATACAAGGCACACTGGCTTCCTTATGGTTTCTCTAAATGGCCAGCATTCTTCTCTGATTCAGGGCCTTTGTACTTTCTCTTCTCTCCTTCTGGAAATATTTTCCAGCTGTTTGCATGGCTTGCTCCTCACTTCCTGCCGGTTTTCTGCTCAAAGACCATTTTATCAATGTGGCTCTCTCTCACTATCCTATATGAAGGGGCAACCTGCTACCCACAATCCAGCATTCCCTACACTCACTAACTGGTTTATCTTTCTCCATAGTGTTCATCCCCATTTAACATATTTTATATTCTTTTTATTGTTTTCTTATTTTCTGTCTCTTCAGACCTTAAGGCCAGGGACACTATTTTATTCATTGAAACACCTCTAGCATCTAGAACAGTCCCTGGCATATTGTTTAATATATCTTTGTTTAGAGAATCAATGACTCCAGTACCAAAATTATCATCTTCCCGCTAAAAGGAACCAGACTCCTTAAAAAAAAAACTGCTAAGTATAGAATTGGGGCAGAAAATAAACAAGGGAAGTCTAGAATATCTTCTCATATTAGCAAGGAAGGAAGCTATCAAAGACTACCAGAGTGGTATCAAAGGGACTTCAAAGAAATAGATGAGACAGTTTGAGCATTAATAAAGATAATAACCATGGACTACAATACTTCAAATATGTTTAACCCCATGAGCTCACAATGATTTCTGAAATTAGAAAAAAAATAGCATTAATCATCTTTAGAGGATGCTAAGGAAACAATTACTTTAAAAAACAGTAAAATTTAATAAAGAAAAAGAACCAAACGTTAACAATTTATCAGTCTGTAACTGATACATTTCATTTATATGCCATTCATTCCCCTGCCATTTCTGAACCATTCTGAAGCAAATGCAACATCACGTCATTGATAATAGTTCAATATCATCCCTAAAAGAACACTCTTTTTAAAAACCTAACCATAATCCAATTATCACACCTAAAATAAAAATTTTGTTATCATCAAATAACCAATTTTTAATTTCTCCTGTTAATCCCTGTATTAGTTGTCTCTTGCTTATTATATATAACAGCTTGTTGGCTAAAAAACAACACAAGTATATTGCTTTATAGTTTTCCCACATGGATGTTACTGAGCAAATCAAAGTGTTGTTAGGGCTGTTTCCAGGGGCGCCTGGGTGGCTCAGTCGGTTGAGCACCTGACTTCGGCTCAGGTCATGATCTTGCAGTCTGTGAGTTTAAGCCCTGCGTCAGGCTCTGTGCTGACAGCTCAGAACCTGGAGCCTCCTTCAGATTCTGTGTCTCCTTCTCTCTCTGCCCCCACCCCTCCACTCTCTGTCTCTGTCTCTCAAAAATAAATAAACATTAAAAAAAAAAGTGTTGTCAGGGATGTTTCCTTCTGGAGGTTCTAGAGAAAATTCATTTTTTTGCCTTTTCAAGCGTCTAGAGGCTGCCCAAATCCAGGGCTTCATGGCCCTCTTCTGCCACCTCAAAGCCAGCAACAAGACTTGCATTACTTTATCCCCCTCTCTTCTGCTTTCCTCTTCCAATTTTAAAGACCCTTGTGATTGCACTGGGCTCCCCAGGATAATGCAGGATAGTAGCCCTATTTGAAGGTCAGCTGATAGTGACTGTAAGCCCTTCTGCATCCCTAGTTCACCTATGATATGCAATATAACAGATTCATAGGTTCTGGGTATTAAGGACATGGTCATCTTTCGACATTTGGGGGTGGGAGGTGGGGAGCATTATTTTGCCTACAACACACACCCCAACACAGTATTAACCAGGATCCAAATAAGGTCTGCTTATTTGGTTTGTCTTTTAAATTGCTCTTAATCTATAATCCCTTTCATTGTCTCATCCCTTTCAATATATATGTAGAAGAAACCACATCTCTAGTTATATATATATATATATACACACACATATACATATATATATGTATATGTGTGTGTGTGTGTACTGAACTTTTCTTTCTATAGTAAAAACTTAAAGATTTTACACATACTAAACTGAATTATTTCATTTTTACATTATGAGGTATTATTATTACATTAAAAAACATTTTTTAACGTTTATTCATTTTTGAGAGACAGAGACAGAGTGCAAGCAGGGGAGGACAGAGGGAGAGGGAGACACAGAATCCAAAACAGGCTCCGGGATCCCAGCTGTCAGCACAGAGCCTGATGCGGGGCTCGAACTCACGAACCCTGAGATCATGACCTGAGCCAAAATCGGACACTTAACTGACTGAGCCACCCAGGAGCCCCTTGTTATTACTTTTTAATAGGCCAAGAATATAAAGGTCAGAAAGGATAAGTGACTTACCTAAGGACATATAGGGCAATAAAAGGAGGGAAATGTTTTTTTAACAACTACTACGTACCAAGTAATTTGCTAGGCTTTACCAACATGAGTGAGACAGACATAATTTCTGCCCTCATGAAGTTTAAAGAAGGTTACAGACCAGTAAACAGTCAATTGTTATAGTGGGATAAGTGCTAGAATGATGGAAAGATAATGAATGCAATTATAGATCTTCATTTAGTCAAGTGTATACTGAGAACGTAACACTGTGGCAGGCACTGTGTTATGCATGGGTACACAGGCGGGGACAAAACATGAATAATCCTAGGCCTCAAGGAGCTCATAGCTTTTTCTTTTTTCTTTCTTTTTTTTTTTTTTTTTTTTTTTTAGCTGGAGGTGCCTGTGTTTCATCTCAGTACTGACAGTCTATTGAATATATGAACTCAGGAAAAAGATCTGAGCTAGAAGAATTGATTCAAGAGTCATTAGCATATTGATGACATTTGAGGCTGTGGGAGTTAATGAGATTGTTCAGGGAAAGTGAGCGTGAAAACAGAAGAGCTCCTAAGGGTAAGGCAAATAACATATGTACTCTGGGAACACAGCGGAAGGTAGGCGAAAAACCAGGAGACTGCATCACATAAGCCAAATGAGGAAAGTGGACCATTTGGGATCTAAAACCATTTTTATCTGACTCCAAAACCTATGTGCCCTATAGATTCATTCATCAAATATTTATTATGTGCCTGCAGTGTCAAATTCTTTGCCAGTTACTGCCTTGACCTATGAAAATATGAAGGCAGATCTCCTCAAATGTGGTCTAAACCTGGACGTTCTCATTTCTGGAGCAGTTTAGAAGGAGGGGATAGTGATAACTGAGATGATTAACTTCTGCTACTTTAATTTCCTTAATGAGCCTGCCAGAATAAATTTAGGAATAATGTACGAAAGCATTGTTTTTTATTTGCCCCAGTATGCCTAACAGCTTAGATTACCACTTTTAAGCCATTCATGTATTCTATAAAAAATGAGTTTCCAACAGAGATCTAACTTATTTTCCCTAAACCTAGCTGCCCATGCTTTTCAGCCATTGTAATTAGTGGCCGCAAAGTTCTTGAAATAAAACCTAGAAAATCTTGAAATAAAAGGCTAGATTCTTCATGTTCTGAGAAACACTGAAGAAGATTTATTTAACTGCTTCAGAAAGGAGAAATAAAATTATAGATCTAGTACATTCGCTAAAGAGAAACAGGCTTGAAGCAACTGAATGTTAAATTCATTTTTTGTTGTACAAACTCTAAATTGGTGTGAATATTTCACCTACTACATTTGAATTAAGATAAAGCAGCAGAGAATGTCATGGCAATAAATCTAGGAATAACCAGAAAAAAATATTTTTTAAATCTTGTAATATTTCATTGTTATTGAGTCTGAAATAAGGCTGCTATCAAGAATACTAATGTTCCCTCCCCAAAGAAAAAAGACAAATGTTTACAGCCCCAACGACACAGAAGTCATATGTGAGGTTTTATGGTGTGAAAAACAACTGGCTCGAATGCAAAGGGTATTCCAGTTATAAACACTGAGGCTAATGTTGTACTCATATAAATAACTGGGCCACATCAAAGTGACATTCTGGCACTCCTGGGGAGATAAAGTATTGTAATTCAACATCTCCGAGAATTTGTTCACAAAGGTATGGTAGAAATTTTACACATACTAAATCGGGTAGCAATGATGGCAACACGCTTGCATATGACCGTGCACAGCAAGTGCTTTCTTCTCTGCCCCTCCCCCAACCATCTCAAACAGATGGCGGCCAAGAGAAGCAGAGAATCCGTGCATTTCATCTGTCAAGCTCCTTATGTTGGAAGCATAAGCAACAGTCTACTACTACTCTTCATTACCCAGGCATGAAATCATATCCAGTAGAAATAGAAAAGGTTTAAAATTAAGCCAAGATCTAGGATCAGAGTAAAGTACATTTTAGAGAGGCCTGTGCAAATTTTATTAAACGGAATCAAGGATTTTTTTATTCAATGATTAAAAGCAAAGTTGACAGATTAAACTATTATCGTTTCTCTAAGCAGTGGAGAATGCTGGTATGTATTCTTCATGCTGCCATAAAGAATTGGAACAGGTGCGCCCAAGGCCAAGTATCAAATATTTCCGCAACTTCAGGAGGTTAGTTTCTTCCATTAGCAACAGGCCTTTCAACTCTAAGAACCCAGATTAAACTGGATCTAGAGTGTCTTAATTAAAGTGAGTGTGGGGACTGGATTAGGTTCAGTTCTCTTCTTTCTTAATTTGTTGCATCACACATCATTAAAATTTGGGATATATGCAACTTGCCTTTTTCTCCCAACTAGCTGACCTTACACAGAAAACTTCCATTTGTTCAGAGTGACAAGTAAAAGAAACCCAGTGTGTACCTCCCAGATAAAGATATGAGATCTTAAAATATCTAGTTTTGCCAC
Source organism: Leopardus geoffroyi (assembly GCF_018350155.1). Taxonomy (NCBI): domain Eukaryota; kingdom Metazoa; phylum Chordata; class Mammalia; order Carnivora; family Felidae; genus Leopardus; species Leopardus geoffroyi. Next base: position 126,582,277 of record NC_059327.1, read on the forward strand.
CATTCAATTAAAAATCAACATTTCATTTATCGGTCATACAGAGAATTTTCTAAATAATTTCAGTATCACTGTTAAAATTTCTAATTTTACAATGGGAAGCTAAATCCTGCTCTAACTGTGGGTGGTCAATGTGTTTCACAGTAAAAAAGAGGCAGGGGAGGTGGGAGGGAGGGGGAGGAGAATAAAAAGAAACAAAAAAGAAAAACTCAGATAAATTATTAAAAACAAAAACAAAAACAAAAAACAAATCTGAGGCATCATTCACAACCTCAGAAATACTCAACAGGATCACCTCTGCATGAGGTGAACTCATACAGAATCTATGCTAAGAATTTATTTCAAATATTAAATTTTTAAAATTTTGCTTATATTTGAATGAGAAAACTATAAAGGACATATATTAAAAAATTACTTATACTCATATTATACCTAGAGTTTTGACATATCTTATTTCCAAAGTAACATGAAACCCAAACAGGCTTGGCTTTTACCATTTTCCCACCAATTGTCACCTATTTATACAAGTGAGAAAGCAGCCTAGTCTCAGTCAGAAATAAAGGAGAAAGGTAGCTCAGGTTTGAGTTGCTCATATAAATAGAATTCTTTTAATGTAGGCAAAAAACCCCACAAAAAAACAAAAAACAAAAAACAAAAACAACAACAAAAAAACAAAACCTGAAGCAGAAAGGGGACTAAAAGTTAACGAGCGTTCCTCATGTCAAATATCAACAATGTCTCTCATGATGAATACAAGTTACTGGAAAATTGAAAATTTGGGATACTCCTTACATTTCTTTTACTACTACTAATTCTCTAAGACAGCTCTCTCAATTAAAGCCATTAAATCTCTGAAATAAGTGAAACTGTATTATCATTATCCAGAGTTATGTTTGAATTTCACATCTTTTAAAAGCTTTTAAAAGCTATTTTATGCTGGGAAGCCATACATCTGGCGTAATGTTAAGATATACTCGGGCTCCTTGTTCTGCTAATTTCTAGCTCCATAAACACAGAAATGTGTTAAGTTTCCTCACCTGTAAAACAGCAACTACCTCAAAATGTGAGAGGCTTGAATGTGATGGTGTAAGCAAAATGTTTACTTAATTTTCTTGAATGTGTAAGAAATGCTTCACAAATATCAATTACACTCTGACATAAGATCTTACCTGTTTTTTTTTTTATTTTTTATTTTTTTAACATTTATTTATTTTTGAGACAGAGAGAGAGAGACAGAGCATGAACGGGGGAGGAGCAGAGAGAGGGAGACACAGAATCGGAAGCAGGCTCCAGGCTCTGAGCCATCAGCCCAGAGCCCGACGCGGGGCTCGAACTCACGGACCGCAAGATCTCGAGATCGTGCCTGAGCTGAAGTCGGACGCCCAACCGACTGAGCCACCCAGGCGCCCCAGATCTTACCTGTTTTAAAAAATAAGGTATCAACTCATTCAAAAACTACTTAGAGACCACATACAATGTTTTAGATCTAGGAACACTTTGGGTATGGAAGATACACTCAAGAATAAGATGCTTGCCCCAAAGAGTTTTATCTTCTCTCAGGTGATGTTCACAAACAGGCAACAGAGTGCCTTCGGATTAGAGTTGTCAAGGGTGCTCACGACTCAGAGAAAAGTTTGCATCTATTGTACAGAATCATCAAGCATAATTTTTCTTATTCCTATGGTTTAACCCTAGGTTTGGCAATTTTTTTCTGTAACTGGCCAGAGAGTAAATATTTTAGGTTTTGTGGGATGTAAGGTTTATTTGGCAACTACTCAATTATGCCATTGCAGCAGGGAAGGAGCCACAGACATCATGTAACAAATGTAAACAAATGAGCCTGGCAGTGCTCCAATAAAACTTTATTATAAAAACAGGTGGTAGGCCAGAGGTGACCAAGGTCATAGTTTGCCAACCTCTGGTTTAAACTGCATGCATCAATTAATGAGGAATAATAATTCTTCTTAAAAATTTTTTTTAATGTTTATTTATTTTTGAGAGAGAGAGAGACAGACAGCATGAGTAGAGGAGGGGCAGAGAACGAGGGAGACACAGAATCCAAAGCTGGCTCCGAGCTGTCAGCACAGAGCCCGACGCGGGGCTCGAACCCACAAACTGTGAGATCACGACCCGAGCCAAAATCCTACGCTTAACTGAGGAATAATTCTTAATGAAAATCATACATGAATAAGTCCAGGTGTCTTCCCTTAGAAAAGATTTAATATTTTAATCTCAGGATGAAGGAAAAATGGGGAGAAAGAAGAGCTTTCACAACTGTGCTCTTGCGTCAGCACAGGAAAGCTTCCAACACAGAAATAAATTCCAGTTTATGGGGGGAAAAAAGGCAGTTAATGGTTGTTACTTTTATTTTTTCCTGAGAATCGTGATTCTAAACCAAAATCTACACGTTATATAAAAAGACAAAGCATATTTTACATGCTTCACACCGCAGCTTTGACAACGGACAGCTCCAGTCAGGCCTTTACGGCAAGTGGACTGTTTAGTTTAATGATGTCGAAATGCAGGGGAGCAGATGGCAGTAAAACATTATTAGAAGAGATGAAACATATGCAACTGGTAGCAGTTTACTTATTCATATAAAAATTTTAAAATGGAACCAATAAATCTATCCATCTTAGCTAAGCAAATCTAGTTATCTCGATTTATTACTGTAACGTAAAGCCTACAATGAAATTTGGGATGGTTGTAGAAACAGTAATTTCCTTTCTCACCCCTATCTTCTTTAGACTTCAAATAAAAGATAGAATTTATATCCACTTATAACTGAGATGCACATCATTCAATCTGTGATCTAATCAGATCTCATAAATATATCTGAGTCTTCCCTGAAAAAAAAAAAAAAAAGAATACATCAGATCTCTCCAAAGCTCTGTCCATAATGAATAAATAAGCTTTTCCTTATTGCTAAAATGTAGCACACAACAGAGGGAGGGTATGATAAAGGGTCATTTAACTAGAATCTTAGATAAATTTTGAAAATGAAGTTTAGAAACAAAGAAAATGCTACTTGAAACAGTCCTTAGAAGTTGCTAGTCACCTGGTTTATCCTCCCAATGCAAACAATACTCCTTTCTGCACTATCCCATAGAGAGTTAGTCTTCCTTAAATATAGTCGTTGATACTATCTTGTGATAACAAGAAAATACACTATTTAGTCAAAATAACTAGGTCCAAATCACTATGGGGCTCTGAACAATTCCTTTGACTTCTTTCAGACTCTGTTACCTCATTGGTAAAATGATGCCCATTTAAAATTTTAATGACATTATCTTATTGCACACTCTGAGTGAAAAGATACTTAACTGAAAGTATTATAGAAAATAATTATTGCTACTAATCAATGATATGCACAATTTTTCTGTTAAGCAAGGTTTTTTTGCCCCCTTCATGACTATTATATTCCTGAGTTCCAATTGCCCGAATGGGGATGGTGAGTATTCCCCATGAAAGGATGTAACAGAAGCTAAAATTAACTAAATATTCATTTTGAAAAGTACGTTTGTGTCTTTTTCCCTTTTGCATTTGACCAAAAGAAATTGGCTGTGCCCCTAAAAGACCTCCAAATGATCCTAACTTTTCTATTTACAGCTTACTTGCACTATGCTTCTTCAAAATATAATTCATGTTTTCAAAAAGAAACCACCAATTTTGATAAATTTCATCGTAAGTTAAAAGCCCTTGCTTTTTGCCACATATATTAAAACTGTTTCAAAAAAAAAAAAGCAATCCACTAGTAAAAGGCTTATATACATATAATCTGATAACATTTGTTCAATAAGGAGAATCAGAGATTCCAAATGTCTAATATTAAATGATAGAATGCTATTAGTGTATGGAGTATGTCACCATCAACTAAATGCCTTTCCTTTTCTCAGTTCTATAGAATGTCTGCCTCCATGGACACATTTAACAATAAAAGTAAAAAAAGAAATCCAGTAATTTCTTGCCAACATCAGGGAACATAAGAATAAACAGGGACTTGTGTGTACATACAAAAAGACAGCACTGAGATGGTATCATTCCAGCAAGCTTCAAGCGCTGCTAATGAAAACAGCAAAAGGAAAAATTTCAGCACATCTAGACAATACTAACTACTGTAAAAGAAAACACAACAAAGCTTTTTATTTTCATTGGCTTTATGAAATAAGGCCACAGTTTCCTACAGAAAACCGTGATTATAGTATTAGCCAATATTGTATAGCTAAATGATTTTCTGAATAAGAAATTATGTTATTTATTAAATACTTACAATAGTGTTAATACATTGAAGTACCATCACAAACGCTCTTAAAAGCTACATATTTTGGGGCGCCTGGGTGGCTCAGTCAGTTGAGCGTCTGACTTTGGCTCAGGTCATGATTTCACGGTTCGTGAGTTCGAGTCCCGCATCTGGCTCGCTGCTGTAAGTGCAGAGCCTGCTTCAGACCCTCTATCCTCCTCTCTCTCTGCCCCTCCCCAGCTCATTCTTGCTCTCTCTTTCTCAAAAATAAATAAACATTTTTTAAAAAAAGTTATATATTTTCGAAGTGGAAAAGAAGAAAAAAAACCTGTAATAAGTGGGAAAAAAATTTAAGCATATCTATGGACTTAAAGCTTTCTGAACTACATACAAATAACAGCATGAGTACTTAATTTTTGACTGGTAGGGCTCTATAGGATTCTTCTTCTTTTGTCTTGTAAGAAAACCTTTTCCATCTCATAATGTTTATTTCCATGACAACACACATAGCACAAGTCCTTCCAGAAAGGCAAGCAGTGCAATGCCAAAGCTACCAACCTCATGATTGCAACTATAAAGAATTGAAAGAGAGTCAACATTTAGAAAATGATGGGGAAATCAATGTACTTGCCTAAGGAAATGCTGCAAAAATAGACTAGTTATGTTTAACTTATTTCTCAAGTACAAGATACAACCCAGATTTATATTTTGTAACTAGACACATTAAAAAAAAAAAAAAAACCCAAAAACTAGAGACATATTCAATCAATTTTCTGTGCCATAATCTGACTTACTCAAAGCCAAGTATAGTTTCTCTAAGCCAAATACAATCCCTACCAGTGTTTCAAAGTTGTTTTTTTAAATATTTATTTATTTATTTTTGAGAGAAAGAGAGGGAGGGAGGGAGGGAGGGTAGGGCAGAGACAGACAGACAGACAGACAGAATTCTAAGCAGTCTCTGTGCCGTCAGCATGGAGCCCAACACAAACTGTGAGACGATGACCTGAGTCGAAATCAAGAGTTGGATGCTTAACTGATTGAGCCACACAGGCACCTCCCCTACCAGTGTTTTAATACAGGATAAATGCTCTAAAGGGAATAAAGCTCCCTGAAGAGCAATGGTTAGAACTTGCCTCCCATCAGGTTAAAGTGTTAAACTGCATTCTTTTGCCCTTGGAATTCTCTCCATTCCCATTCCCACTGCCCAGGGTAATATTCATTATCAGCATCTCTATCCTGGATTATCTCAACAACCTCTTTAGTCACCAGGACTCCAATCTTAATCTCCACACTGAGGTCATAATGAGCTTTTAAACCCATTAACACTATTAATGATCTTTTAATGATTGCAAATCTGATGGTCACTTTCCAGTTTACAAATCTTTTAAGGGCTTCCTTTCTGCATCAATCCCCAGTCTTACTTTCAAAGCCCTTTTCTGACCAGACCCCCACTAGCCCATCCAACTTTCTTTCTGGCCACTATCTAGACTGAATGACTTGAGCCAAGTTCTCCGAGAGCTTCTGCATATGTTGTTCCCTCTCCAACTTGGCCTCTTCCTAAAAATATTCAAGGGGCACTGCTATGTGATACGACTTTGCTTTAGGCATAAACATGAACACCTTATTCTTGCATAAAATATGACTCCACTATAAACTAATATAAACAAATATTGTACCTCAAGGTTGTATCATTGGAACTTTACTGGTATCTTTCTTCCCTCTCCATTAAGACCTCCTTGTCTGATCTGGAACTTGTAATCTGACTTAACTCTTTACTCCTTTTTTTTGCTAATTTCTATTATTTACTGGTGCTTTGCATCCAAGTTAATTTGTCCACCTTGATAAAATGAACAACTATGCCTAATATTTCCTCTGCATTCCACTGCTTGGTTCCTTATAGGCCATATATTCCCATATTTTTTAAGAAAACAGGGCTTCAGATCTATTACTAATTTTTTAGTTACTGGAAATAAATAATACAGTACTAGTTATAGTACTGTATACACACAACTCTAAAGTCTTAATGGCAGTTTAATGCTTCAAAGAAAGTGGAGTCCTCTGCTCCCTGGGCATATGTGTAGTTTTTAATGGCAGCCTTTGGCAGACAGCACGTCCACCTTTGCTCGATGACTAGTGGGAATTTCAAGTCTGGTAGGAGGAAAGAACAACGTCCTGTGAATTCCTCAAAATATACGAAGAAGATGTTCAAAATAAGACAAACCGACCTATCCACCCACTCACCTACTCAGCCACTGACATTTACCAAAGGCCTAGGAACTGTGCTGGGTATTGTTTAGGTACTGTACAACAAAGAGTAGTAAGACTTGGTCCCTGTCCTTAAGGGGATCTAAAAACAGTGGTAAAAGACACATATGTAAACAATTACAATGAATATGATGGATGCTATAATAAAGCCATCATCAACATTTTGTAGGGACAGAGAGAAAGAATAGCCAATTATTCAGAGGGCTCAGGAAAGGTTCACAAAGGAGATAACATCTGGTCTCAAAGAGTGAAAAGAAATTTTTCAGGGGTAGAAGATTGGAAAAGCATTTAAATAAAAGGAGCAGCTTTACCAAGTACAGAGGTGTGTGCCCAAGGAATGGTATGAACTCTTGGACTGTGCGACACGACTGCAGAGAACGTGAAGAACTGTATTACAAAATAGGCTGGAGAAGAAGGTTGTCACAAGGCAATAAAGGGACCATAAGCTCTGTTAAGAAGCCAGACATTTAATGTGTGGGAAGCAGAGAGCCCAAAACATTTTCAAGCAGAGAAGTCACAGAAGCAGAACTGTTCTGCTAGATGGTAACAGTGTAAGTTATTAATGCTGTCACTACCAGGAAGAGAGGGGTAAAAACTTAATCTTTCTTGAGTACCCGTCTATGTACCACAAACTTCAATATGTGTTATATCGTTTGTGTATATATGTATACGTACATAACAACAATGTTATGGGGGACGCTTCTAGCCTCTTATTTTAACAGATAAAGAAACTGAAGGCTCAAATGCTCCATTTAGGGAACACCCCTGGCCTTCTGAATTTCATGCCCCACAGGGGAGGCACTCCTATTTTTCAGAGCCACTACCTGTCAGCAAAGTGGGTTCGAGGAACAACAGCCCTAATCTTAATGAATTAGACATTCTCATTTTCTATATAATTAAACTAAAGTTAGAAAACTGATGTGCTTCCAAAATCTAATGGCTCCTCATGACTTTAAGACTGGATTTGTGAAGAATATCTGACTATATTTGGTAAGATAGTAGTATTTTATATTTGCATCAAATGAACTAAACTTACCCAATATGGAATCCATAACCTACAGAGAGTCTAGGGAAAACATTACACGGCAAATTAGATCACCTACATAAACACGGGAACATATTTGTAAGTTAAACCATAAAATTTATGAAGGCTTGAAAATACCTATCTAACCACTTATTAATTATATTCAATGTGAAGATTTCAAGCATTACAAAATCTATTAGACATACAAATATAGTGAATTAAAATGTAAGTTTAAAAAAGTATAAATCCCTAATTCTGAAAACCAACAAGAAGAATGTAACTTTTTATGTATCTTCCTAGATCAAGTTAATAATTCCAAAGGGACTACTACATCTGAATTATGAAAGTATTAAAGGCACAGGGCAAGTAGGAAGCAGTATTTGCTAGCTTACATAAAACTCAAGCTTGGATTCTTACTTCTTTTGTGTCTTAACACTTTCATGCAGACTATGAACTCCTGAACACCCTGCATCCTAAAATAGTCAGGTCTTCGCCAGTCACGGACAAGTCTGTATATGTGTGGTGGTGTATGTTAAAATACATGCCTGAGAAAAAGAAGATGATCCGATCAAACTATAATGCTGTCACAAATACACCTAGTTACTCTTTATCAACTGGTATAGCATTACTAAGTTCTTGGGTAACACAAGCTATATAACATCACAAATGAAAGGATCTAAGATTCAAAGTCAGAACTTCAGGGGAAGTAATGGAATCCTATGACAGATTCAGAACACACTAGTAGGTGTTGAAAATTCAATCAGCCCTTTCAATGCAGTTTGGGGAGGGCTATCCATTCCAAACTACATTACTCATCTGATATACAAAGGTATGTCTAATACTTATTTAAATAAATGGCTTCCAAGTGTTTTGACTACTAAAACATAGTAAGAAACACTGTGACCCAAAATACATGTTTGTATACTTACTTCCATGCATGTATAAACTAAAACCACATTTTCCTAACATGATACCTACCCTTACTACGTAAAATACTTAATATATTAAAATATTCTTATATCTTCTATTTTATTTCATTTATTTTAAATTATTTTTGAGAGAGAGAGAGAGTGAGTGTGTGTGCAGAGAAGGGTAGAGGGAGAGAGAATCTCAGGCAGACCACACTCAGCACAGAGCTGGAAAGCGGGGCTTGATCCCACGACCCTGGGATCATCACCCGAGCCAAAATCAAGAGTTTGGATGCTCAACTGACTGAGCCACCCAGGCACCCCTATTTTATTCATTTTTTAATGAAAATACTGGCTATGATCCATTAAACTGATTTCATGATCAACCAAGCCAGTTATAGACTGCAATTTAGTAATTTTTATCTCATCCTTCTCACACAACTTTAGGAATTATGCTAAAACGACATCATTGATAAGAGTCACTATTTGAATGATTTGGGGGGGGGATCTTTATCCCCCACATTAGAGCACAGCTATAAACTATCAAGAGAAAGAAGCCTGAAGTTCTGTGTGAGAGAAACCAATGCTTTATTCTGAGTCTACCCGCCAGCAACTGGCCTCTCCAGCTTTTGCCTCCCCTTCACTGTAGTTTTCATAATGTGAAACTACACAATGTGTAGTTTTCACAATGTAGTTTTCACAGGTGAACGGTGAAGAACATGAGAACCCCCAATGAGACAGCTCTCCCCTTGTAAATCAAATAACCTTTTCATTTGCATTAGAAAGCTCTTAAACTTATCAAAGAGTAAGAATAGATGCTGAGGTGTTTTTGTTTTGTTTTTCATGGTATACTATTAGGTAGAGTGGAATACAACAATGTGCATGGCTGGGCATTTTACATTTGTTTTACAATTTTTACAAAATAGTGTAAAATAAGTAACTTTTACATTGCATAGTACACATTAAATGCCACTTTGCAGCACCTAGAGCAAGATAAACAGCAAGAGTTCTGCAAATATTTTCTAATTTGAGCTAAGCATCACGATATAATTCAACTATGATTCACAATGGCAAAATGTGTTTTCTTATTATAATATTAATGCTTTCTAACGTTATATAATGTGTAGTATTTTATACTGCTATAGTTTGGCTCAAATTAAATTCACTTGTATTTTCGTAAGAAGTACAGTATTTTAAATACTAACCATATGAATCATGATTATAGTTGTGTTATTTGACTGCTTTGATTAACTGCAAATTACACTCAGAGAAGACAGGATTCTGTTGCCCTCTTGTGGTAATTTTGCTGTAGTGTATTCTCCAGGAGTTCTACCTCAATTGGGATTTTTTCTTTTCACTTTAAAAGAGTGGTTATTTTAACCACAGTTTCTGAATTTCCAACAGCAGTACATATATTTTCTGCCCTCTGCAGTGCACAAAGTTAATGTTAGTTTCTACCTCATATAGTTTTCCCCTCATTTTTAAGAAACATTCTCCTGTTCCCTTCCAGTTACTACACCAAAGAGATTTTTCTTAAAATTACTCTCTATATTCTAATGCACATACCAATCATAGATAAACTTCAAGTAAGTGGTAAATAATTAAAAATGTATGGGCTGGAGGCGCCTCGGTGGCTCAGTCGGTTGAGCATCTGACTTTGGCTCAGGTCATGATCTCGGGGTTTTGGAGTTCAAGCCCCACATCGGGCGAGCAGCTGTCAGCCTATCAGTGCAGAGCCCGCTTCGAATCCTCTTTCCCTCTCTCTCTGCCCACCTCCACCCCCACTTGTGCTCTTTCAAAAATTAAAAAAAAAAAAAAAAAAGACATTAAAAAATTAAAAAAAAAACAACAACAAACTATGGGGTTGAGATGTCGGCATTTTCCCCCAAGAGAACAGGTTTTGCTAAATCAATTAACAGTCTAGAAATTTCAGAAGCTAATGATATCAGACTGAATATTTTAAGTTTTTTATTTTTGTTTTTTTTTTAATGTTTTTTTTTTTAACGTTTATTTATTTTTGAGACAGAGAGAGACACAGCATGAACGGGGGAGGGGCAGAGAGAGAGGGAGACACAGAACCAGAAGCAGGCTCCAGGCTCTGAGCCATCAGCCCAGAGCCCGACGCGGGGCTTGAACTCACGGACCGCGAGATCGTGACCTGAGCTGAAGTCGGACGCTTAACCGACTGAGCCACCCAGGTGCCTCTGAATATTTTAAGTTTTTGAAAGTAAGACGACAGTCATTTCTTTAAAATAGTCCAGACCAGGGGCGCCTGGGTGGTGCAGTCGGTTAAGCCTCCGACTTCAGCCAGGTCACCATCTCGCGGTCCGTGAGTTCGAGCCCCGCGTCGGGCTCTGGGCTGATGGCTCAGAGCCTGGAGCCTGTTTCCGATTCTGTGTCTCCCTCTCTCTCTGCCCCTCCCCCGTTCATGCTCTGTCTCTCTCTGTCCCAAAAATAAATAAACGTTGAAAAAAAAAAATTAAAAAAAAAAATAAAAATAAAAAATAAAATAGTCCAGACCATAAGCAATGGCCTATTTGTTGTTTCCCCTCCGACAAAAAATTTTAGCTTATCCTTGCAAAATTAGTAACACATAATAATTCAAAACCATTCAAAATGACACTATGAAATAAATTTTAATATAAATAATTAGTATTTGTCTAAACATAACTTATTAATAATAAACAAAGTTAGTGTCTGATATGTTTAAACACTGGAAAATTACAAATCAAAAGACAGAATTCCTAAATTAACTAAAAAATCACTCTTACAACTGTAAAATGAGTCTTAAATAATAATAAATGATCAATCATTAAAGCAATTCTTAAAATATACATATATATATTTAAAAGCAGACCCTTGTATATATTCAATCAATACTTTTCCCAACACTGATGAGGAAAGGCTAGAATTCAGTAGCAGTCTAGGTAAAAAGCACATTCTCTAAAGAAGGACTAGAGCATTCTAAGGCAAGGTAGCATGGCATGTGTCAGTAACTTGAGATGCTTTAGTAAGGCTACGGCACAGATTACAAATTGGAAGCAGTGGGAGACGACACTGAGAAGTTATCAGGAGCCAAAGTGAAAGTGGACTTCCGTGGTAAGTTAAGGGATGGAGAAACACAGTAAAGCATCTGCAACAGGAGAGGAACATGGGCAAGTCAGAGTTCTACAAAGATATCTGCTGCAGTATGGAGGACAGACTGATGGGGTGAGAAGAAGACAGGGAAACTACTTACAAGCTGTTTGCAATGACAAAAGCTCGGACCAAGGCAATGGCTCTCACCACAGAGAGGAGAGAAGAAACTTGAGAAATACTAAGACGTAAAATCATTAGGTGTTAGTTACTGTGAAAAAGTGGGGGTAAGAGGTGGGAGGTCTCAAGATTACACTGGAGCTTTGGTGACTAGTGGATGTACCATCCCCAGGGTTAGGTAATAATATTTCTGGACATGCTGCATTTAAGGTGCCACATGGAAACAGCAAGTAGGTCAACAAATTTGAGGATATGGAGCTCAGGACTGAGAGGACCCTAAATTATCAGTGGCTAGGTTGTAAAAGGAATCTGGATGACAGATGATCCAGGGAGTGTAAAGAGTGAAAAGAGACGAAGGCTGAGGGTTTGGAACTAGAGGCACTTAAGTATATGATCCCATCTTCTTGTTAAGAGGAGTCCTTTAGTCCTGTAACTATCACTTTTATTCATTTTAGGAGAAACAGGGGATTATTTAGTCTGCCTTGATTTTACAGATCAGAAAACAGAGGGTCAAAGAAGTTAAGTGACTTTACTTAAAGCTATTGGTAGAAGTGATTGAAAATTCAGGTTTCCAGATAAAGCCCAGGTTGTTCCCTCTTATTATTTGAATGCTCTCTCTCTATAACAAAATGAGGGATAAAAACCACATGATCATCTCATTAGATGCAGAAAAAAGTATTTGACAAAGTTCAACATCTGTTCATGATAAAAACTCTCCACAAAGTAGAATTATAGGGAATATACCTTCACATAATAAAGGCTGTTTATGACAAACTCAATGCTAACATCATATTCAATGGTGAAAAACTAACAGCTTTTCCTCGAAGTTCAAGAACAAGACAAGAATGTCCACTCTCCCCATTTTGATTCTACATAGTACATATCATAGTCCTAGTCACAGCAATCAGACAAGAAAAAGAGATAAAAGGCATCCAAATTGGGAAGGAGGAAGTAAAACTGTCACTATTTGCAGATGACATGATAGTATGTATAGAAAAGCCTAAAAACTCCACCAAAGAACTCTTAGAACTAATAAAAAAATTTAGTAAAGTTGCAGGATACAAAATTAATGCACAAAAATCTGTTGCACTTCTATACACTAATGAACTACCAGAAAGAGAAATAAAATAATCCCATTTGCAACTGCACCAAAAATAATAAAATACCTAGAAATAAACTTAACCAAGAAGGTAAAAGAACTGTGAACTCTGAAAACTATAAACGCTGATGAAAGAAACTGAAGATTATACAAACAAATGGGAAGGTATTCTATATTCATGAACTGAGAGAGTTACTATTGTTAAAAATATCCATACTACCCAAACAATCTACAGATTCAATGCAATCCCTATCAAAATCCAAATAGTATTTTTCACAAAACTAGACCAAACAATTCTAAAATTTGTATAGAAAAAGAGAAGACCCTGAATAGACAAAGCAATGTTGAGAAAAAGGAGCAAAGCTGTAGGTATCACAGTCCCAAATTTTTTTTAAGTTTATTTATTTATTTTTCAGAGCAGGGGAGGGGCAAAGAGAGAGGGAAAGAGAGAATCCCAAGCAGGCTCTGAAATGTCAGCGCAGAGCCCAATGTGGGGCTCGATCCCATGAACCATGAGATCATGACCTGAGCTGAAATCAAGAGTCAATGGCTTAACTGATTGAGCCATCCAGGTGCCCCATAGCCCCAGATTTTAAAGTATACCACAAAGCTATAGTAGTCAAAACAGTATGGTACTGGCTGGCAAAAACACAGACACACAGATCAATGGAATAATAGATACTGATCCCAGAATTAAACCCATACTTATATGATCAATTAATCTACAACAAAGGAGGCAAGAACACACAATAGGGGGAAAGATAGTTTAATCTCTTCAATAAATATTCCTGGGAAAACTGGACAATTAAATGCAAAAGAATGAAAGGGGACCACTTTCTTATACCACACAGAAAAATAACTCAAAACAGATTAAAGATCTGTGAGACCTGTGGGGCGCCTGGGTGTCTCAGTAGGTTAAGCATCTGACTTCAGCTCAGGTCATGATTTCACGGTTCGTGGATTTGAGCTCCATGTCAGACTCTGTGCTGACAGCTTAGAGCCTGGAGTCTGCTTCAGATTCTGTTTCCCTCTTTCTCTCTCTGCCCCTCCCCCTGCTCATGCTCTGTCTCTCAAAAAATAAAAAAAATGTTAAAAAAAGTTAAAAAAAAAAAGAAAAAGATCTGTGAGACCTGAAACCCTAAAACTCCTTAAAAAACACAGGCAGTAATCTCTTTGACATCAGGCTTCACAACATTTTTCTAGTTACATCTTCTCTGGCAAGGAAAACAAAAGCCAAAATAAACTATTGGGACTACACCAAAATCAAGGAAGGAAATCATTAATAAAATGAAAAGGCAACCTACTGAATGGGAGAGGATATTTGCAAATGATCTATCTAATAAGGTGTTAATATCTAAGATATATAAAGAATTTAAACAAGTCAACAGCAAAAAACAAATAATCCGATAAAAAATGGGCAGAGGACTTCAATAAAAATTTTTCCAAGAAGACATACGGATGCCAAGAGACACATGAAAAGATGCTCAACATCACTAATCACCAGGCAAATGCAAATCAAAACCACAATGACATCTCACCTTCCACCTGTCAGAATGGCTAAAATCAAAAAGACAAGACATAACAAGTGTTGGCAAGGATATGGAGAATAGGGAACTCTTGTGCACTACTGGTGGGAATGCAATTTGGTTCAACCACGGTGGAAAAGAGTATGGACATTCCTCAAAAACCTAAAAATAGAAATATCATATGATCTAGTAATTCCACTACTGGGTATTTACCTAAAGAAAACAGAAATATTATTTCAAAAAAATATATGCAATCCTTTTGTTTACTGTAGCATTATTTATAATAACCGACATGTGAAAGCAGCCCAGGTGTCCATCAACAGATGAAAGGATAAAAAAGACGTGGTGTGTATATATATATATATAATAGAACTCAGCCATAAAAAAGAATGAGATCCTGCCTTTTGGTAACAACATGGATGGACCTGGAGGGTTTTATGCTAAGTAAAGTAAGTCAGAGAAAGACAAATACCATAGGATTTCACTTATGTGTGGAATTTAAAAAAAAAAATGAATAAACAGATAAATAAACAAACAGAACCATAAATACAGAGAACTAAATGGTGGTTGCCAGAGGGTAAGGGCACCGAGGGGCTGGGTGAAATAGGTGAAAGGGACTAACAAGTACAAATTTCCAGTTATAAAATAAGTCACAGGGATAAAAAGTACAGCACAGGGTATCTATGGTCAATAATATGTTATATGGTGACAAACGGTAACTACATTTATTGTGGTGAGTACAGCATACTGTATAGAACTGTCAAAACACTATGTGGTACAGCTGAAAATACATAACATTATATGTCAACTGTACTTAAATTAATTAAAATTAAATAGAATTAAAATAAAATAAAATATGTGCTCTTTTTGGTACTGTAACCTTCTTGCAATTCTGCCTCATAAATCTTCAGAGGACAAGAAGGCAAAGATTCCTTCTTCAGTGGTTGATGACAATAAATGCTTCTGTTGTTGTTATTTTGTATATATCATCAAAACTAAAATGCTGTATTTCCAAGGCTAAACTTCCATCAATACAGTTCGTTAGTAAGACCCCAAGTTTACAATTCACACATGTTTCTTGAGTAATCTGGGAAACAAAGAAATTGCTATAATTATGAGTAGCAAATGGCAACTCTATCAAACACACACACAGAACGTTTATGAGACACCTCAGAGGAAACTAGCTATAGCTATTCTATGCAGTCCTTTTTAAAGCTGAGATGGTCAAGAATGGGTTTCGCCAGTGAATTCTATCATACGTCCTAGAAGATATTTTCATAATTACACTTAAGAAAAACAAAAAGCAAGAGATTTCTTTGGCCCACCTGCTTGGTTTGGCTGTTGCCAGCTTGGAGATTTGATAACGTTGGTGGATCCTGGAGGTTTGAAGGCAGCAGCAGTTGTGAGACCAGCCACCCCTGGTCTAGTGGCCGCTGGGCTCTCCTGTCTCTCAGGCATGCTCCGAGCTGAAGCTACTGATGGGACCAATTGCTGAGGAGTCTCCTGGGTGTTGCTAGAAAGGAAACAAGGAAACGCTTTGGTGAAGTGATAGCAGTCTGACTTAGCAATAAGCCTTTCTTTTCTCAATCTATTAAATCTCTAAGGAAAATAAAAATATTAATGGATATTTTAAAAAAGAAAACCATGACTGAGGGACCATCTTTCTTTGAAACAAACAAAACAAAACAAAACAAGAAAGGAGGAAAGGAGTCAGATTACATTTGTTCACTACTTTGCAAATTCTCTTTAAAAGGTCTACCAGGAGAAATTAGGCTATTAAAACATTGTTACACCCAATCCCTTCGAAAAAGAAGCTATTTCTCTCTTCCTATTCTTATTTCAACATTTCAGAAGAGTCATCTGGATTAAAACAATTAATTAGTAAAGAATCCCTGATAATCTCTATGAAATGGCATAAATATCTCTTCCCCCTCCTTCTCACATTCTTCTGGAGTTTTATGAACTAAGTTTTCCTGACATCTTAACAGTCACTCTTTTCACTCACATACTTAGTCACTTATTCATTCATTGAATAAACATTTAAGCACCTATTACATGCCAGACATTGTGCTCAGCACTGGCCACAGAGTGGTAAACAAGAGATAACATCCCCTGCTTAATAGAACATACAATGTTGTATGTTCATAACACAGATAAACAAGACAAACCGCCACTGTCCTCACTCAAAGTTATTTACTTGCTTAACAGGAGGCCTCATCTGTGCTGGTTCCAGTTTGAGTTAGAAGACCATATGGCTTTTTATTACCCTGTCATTTGTTATTTATAATTATATATTGTCATTTCAAAAAAAATCATTTTAAGTAGCTCAAATTATAAAATATGTACTTTGGAATGATATAATACTATAGCAGTTCCTCTCAAGTGAAGTATCACAATAATAATTATTGTAACGACAATAAGAATACATTATACTAACTTCTGAACAAAAATCAAGGTACTGGTTGCTTAAATAATTCCATGCACAGAAACTCAAGTCCTTCCATAACTGAAACAAACAGCTGGAGGAATAGATCAATAAAGATAGGATACTAATTAATGACCAGTGAAATAAGTGCCCTTAATTATACTGCTTCGGTTGAGATTATTTCAATGAAAAGAAATTTCAAATTCAATCATGACCACTCTACTACCATTCTAGGGGCTCCTGGGCAACACTCCTGGGGTGGTGTGGGTGACTTCAGTCGATTGAGCATCCAACTCTTCATTTCAGCTCAGGTCAAGATCACAAGGTTCATGAGATCGAGCCCTATAGCCTGCTTGAGATCCTCTCTCCCTCTT
Organism: Leopardus geoffroyi; assembly: GCF_018350155.1. NCBI lineage: Eukaryota > Metazoa > Chordata > Mammalia > Carnivora > Felidae > Leopardus > Leopardus geoffroyi. Next base: position 126,599,390 of record NC_059327.1, read on the forward strand.
TCTCTCTGCCTCTTTCTCTCTCTCTCTCTCTCTTCCTCAATCTCTCTCTCTCTCTCTCTCTCTCCTTTTCTCTCAAAATAAATGAGTAAACTTAGAAAAAAAAAAAAGAATACCTAATTTTTCCAACGCTCTTGAATCTGGGATGAAAACTAACAAAGCAGACCTGAAACTGCCTAGTCTTAGGAAGGCCACTTGTAAGGTTGGCCTCTAACTGGCATTTGAGAACTAGGCCGGTAAACAGTTTCCTACAATCATATAAAACTTTTTTTCTAAAAGATAAGAGTAGCTCACTGTGCCTAAACTGTATAAACAACATGGTTTATGCTGAACACCTGCTTTCCTTCTGAGAGTCTGGACTTACAGTATAAACTAGGCACAGGGTGACAAAATAAGGAGCCCCAATAAAAAGTTTGTCTTGGGCGCCTGGGTGGCTCAGTCAGTTGAGCGTCTGACTTCAGCTCAGATCTGACTTCAGGTCATGATCTCATGGTTCATGGGTTCCAGACCCAAGTTGGGGTCTGTGCTGATGGCTCAGAGCCTGGAGCATGCTTCAGATTCTGTGTCTCTCTCTCTCTGCCCCTGTCCTGCTTGCCCACACTCTGTCTCTCCCTGTCTTCCTCTCTCAAAAATAAACATCAAAAAAAAAGTTAAAAAAAAAAAAAAGTTTGTCTTACATACTCAGTTTCTAATGAGCTTTTCCAGTAAACAACATTGTGCACGTTTTGTCACAGCTCACTACTATAGGAAGGAACACATCCTGTGTGACCTCACTGAGAAAGGACTTTTGGAAACTTGAGTGTCTTTTCTTCTGGACTTGATCCCATGTACCCTTTCCCCTTGCTGATTTTGCTTTGTATTCTTGTACCATAATAAATCTTAGTCATAAGTACAACTATATACCCAGTTCTGTAAGTCCTCTAGTGAATCATCAAACCTGGGGGTGGTCCTGGGGTGCCTCTGACACTAAACGGTTTTGAAAAATCATACTAGAGCTAGTTTAACTTTCTTGAAATATCATTCCCTATTATTGTTCTCTCAAATTCAAGTGTAACAGAGCCATCACCTTCTTTATTTTTTAAAAAAAATTTTAATGTTTCTTTTTGAGAGAGAGACAGAATTGAGTGGGGGAGGGGCAGAGAGAGGAAAACACAGAATCTGAGGCGGGCTCCAGGCTACGAGCTGTCAGCACAGAGTCCAATGCGGTGCTCAAACTCACGAACCGTTGAAATCATGACCTGAGCTGAAGTCGGACGCTCAACCGACTGAGCCACCCACGTGCCCCTAAGATGTTTAAATCTTAAACAATACTCTTTAGATACAAAGTGTGAGCAGGAAATTATAAAGACAGACCTTATAAAATTCTAGGGGCACCTGGGTGGCTCAGTCAGTTAGGCATCCAACTCATGATTTTGGCTTAGGTCATGATCTGATGGTTCATGAGTTCCAGGCTCTGTGCTGACAGTTCAGAGGCTGCTTGAGATTCTCTCTCTCTCTCCCTCTCTCTGTCCCTCCCCTGCTCACTCTCACTCTCTCTCAAAAATAAATAAACATTTTAAAAAGTTCTAAATTATAAGAAAGAAAGCTGTTCCATTTATGTTTAAATTCAGGACTGTCAGCAGAGCTCAACATTTCCAGGGGAAATAGATCTCTACTTAAAAAATTTAATGTAGTAATGAAAGAATATTAGGTTTTATTGAGACAATCATATATCTGAATAAATAATATTTAGGCCCGTAAAAAAGCTAACTTCTTTTTTCCTAATTTTTAGTATTAGCTACTACTTAAAGAAAATACATAAACAATAGGTATCGTTGTACTGAAGATTAAAGAGTTAATAAAGCCACTGGCTATATTATTTTATATTTGGGAACAAAATGTTATAATAATCACTAACAGAAAAATATTTTGAATTAATGACTAATTTATTAATACAGTGCCATGATTACTTAGATTAGTATCTTATTTCTGAAATTATGACTCATATATATTTTTTCTAAATTTAAGTTGTTGAAGATATACCTATATTCTAAACAAAATTAAAATGCCTTCTAAAAGATTCTAATAAGCAAACCAGAATAAATCATAAATACCTTTAGCTAATTCCACAGAAGCTAAGGATCAAATATAGTCATTTTTACTAGTCTGTCAAATAAATAAGCACTGAAATATTAAATGGAAATGACTTCCATCTCAAGAATACCAAAGTTTTTGTTTCATATTACAAAAACTCAACACAGAAAAATACACTAACAGAGCAAAGGTTTCTTTACAAAACTGACCTGTTGAGAAAAAAGAAAAAGGAAGAAAAGTGAACTTTCAGTGTCTGGAACCTGATTTATTTTGAGTTTACATTCCTTTCCCACATTTGTTTAACTATTACAACAAATAAATTTCGGCTGCAGATTGACAACAGTTGGAATTTTTGTTTATTTTCAACGGAAAAACTGTTCAAAAAATACTCCTGAGGTAAACTTTATTCTAATTATATATTTAATTTTTTTAAAAAACCCAACCATACATCACAGGTTTAATTATCAATGTTTAAACTAAACAGTTTTTGGCTAAAGTGTTACCAAAAAATTAATATACTAGTAGACTCTGAAGTAGTAGGAAAGGAATATTTCTGGAAGGATCATCATCATTATAAGCATTCTTCTGCCAAAACTCTAAAGAAGGACCTAGACAAAGAGACAAGCCATGAGCCTCCTTCCTTCCTGAATTGTGTTTGCAAGAAATTTTTTCCTAAGCAAAATTTTTTACCTTAAGACTTTTTTGTATCAAAATTCAAAATGCTGAATATACTACAATAGAAAGAAACAAGTTTGGTGGTATACTACACTTTATTATAATTTTAGAGATTATTCTCTTAGAAAAGGAAAAATAAGAGATAAGACATGTGACTGTCCCAACTGCTTTTTTTTCTCACTTGAGTTCACTAAGGTCTCCTCAGAGAACCAAATGTTCCTGCTGCTGTAGAATGCCAACTCACTTATCTTGTTGAAAATCATTTCCCTTCCCAAATACCGAAATATGTTTAGTTTGTGCCTATTGCATGGATAGTATCAGTCAGCCCATTACTGCATGCACATCTTTTTTGTTTTTTAAACAACAAAATGTTTTACTTGAAGGGAAAACTATCTAGGATTCACTTATTTCAGAGTAATCTATCTCTACTTAAAGACAGACTGCATGTAAAAGCTATGTATGAAAATGTTATAAAACTGTCCTTGTTTTTGCAATGGTAAATGAAAAAAACATTAAAATTCTCTCATCAAGCAAGGTTTGCAAGAATTTTAATGTTATTCTTTTATATTAAATAGTGAGTGCAAAATAACTTACTGGAATATAAAGATAAGGGCTGACTGAGCATGGCACTAATGAAGGGAATATTGTCTCATAACTAGTATTTTTCTCCATCTTATTTCCATTTTCCCCATCCCATCTCCACTTGATAACAATCAAAACATATCATTGGTCACTTAGTTTTTTAAAAATGCAATAGGTACTTTTCTGGAGAGAATATCTAGAACATTCCATTAAGTTCTCTAAGGGACTTTTTATTCTCAGTGTGGTCAGTAGCCTGTCTCTGTACAGACAGAGTTAGCTCTGATGATGAAAGATTTCTGCTCAATTAACACTCACAATTCCACAAATATAAAATTATTTGGGGAGGTTTTTTTTCCTTAGAGAAAAATGGACAATGATCTCTCTCCCTCTATTTAAACATCCTCCTAAAAAGTCATATAATTAAGTATATTGAAAACCTCCATAGCAGTGGATAGGCTCTAAACACATAATCAGTGGATGGCCCAAATCATATCAGGTTTTTACTGATTATAGTCATAGTTGTATACCCCATCATTAATTTTATGTTCCATCAGAAATGATTTTATACAGTTATTTCATTAAGATTACACCTTTAGTGAACACTTGGGATATTTTTATTTTTTATATTATGCCTAATAATTTTTGGCATCATGGTTAAGTTTAGTAAAAAAATTAATTTTGTGTTTCAGAATTTCCCAGATATGGTGAAACTGTTGTTTGCCCCAGTAAAAACTTCGTATTAAGTACCATAGGTAGTAACCAATCAAAGTGAATTGTTTTATTGTTCTTTTTCATTTCTGCAAAAGGTACAAAGGTATATCTTACTAAACATCTGATTATTCTAGTACAGCTACATGCACGCAATAAAAGGGTTCCACTATAATTTAAATACTTGCAAAACTACTAATAATTTCATACCAACATCGAATGTGCTATTAAAAAATGTCACAAGGGGTTAAAAGGAAAGTTAATGACCATGCAAAATAACACGCTTGTGCAATAAGCATTGCACTGAATTTACAGTTAATTTAAAACTGGACACAAATCCGCTCTAGGACTTTCTCATCTGGCTTATTAATATAGTGGTTAAGTGTTAGAGAGAAAGCAGTATATTTCACAGCAAACCACCACTGTGATATGCACTGCCACAGTACCTTGCTTCCTTAACATGGATAGAGCCAGTTGACTTCCTGGAGGCCTGGAGGTACGAAAAAGCTAAAGGCTTGGAAACAGGGCTGATGCAAAGTGCATCCAGGAGTGTGTGATATTTAGCAGGACTGGAGAGCCTGGTGAGCATTCAGAAAGAGGTTTAAGACGAAAAATCACAGGACCAATAGCAAAAAGTAGTTTTTACAGTCTATGATTGGAAAACATTTTCAGAAAGAGCTACAGACAGAAGCATTTTACAGACAGGCAGAAAACACAAAGCAGTAGAAAGAGGATAAAAAGAAGGGCAAAGAGTATTCTATTATTTGACTCATTCATATGGAAATGACTAGATTTTCACCAAAGTTTAGATTGAGACAATCTTTTAGAAAGCATGTAAAGCTATAAAGACTACTAGACATTATGTAAAAACAGAATCTCACAAAAATAAAAAGTTACTATTCTTTTTGGGGGAGGAGGGGTGTTAGAATAGTTTGACTTTAGATCACCCTCAAATACAATCAGTTTGTGGGAGAAGAGAATACCAATAGAAACTTAAAATATCTACTGATAGTTCATTCTGTTCCAGATTATGAAAAACTAAAAATTATACAAACCCCACAACATGCAACTGAGAAGTATCCTAGACAAATGGCAGTAATGGAAAGAGATGAACAGGTGATTTAAAGAAAAACCGGTAACAGGGGTGCCTGTGTGGCTCAGTCAGTTAAGCGTCCGACTCTTGGTTTCGGCTCAGGTCATGATCTCACGGTTTCATAGGTTCAAGCCCTGCCTTGCCCTCCATGCTGACAGTGCAGAGCCTGCCTGGGATTCTCTCTCCCTCTCTCTCTGCCCCTCCCCCCCACTTGTGCTGTCTCTCTCTCTCTCAAAATAAAAAAATAAACTTAAAAAAAGAAAAACCAGTAAGAAACACTGTGGGAGAGATCTATGACCCGGGTAAAACGTTCACAACACAATCAAGGTCTCATACGGAGCTGTGACTGTTTCAAGTGGCTATGTCTTCTTTGAGGGGACCTGTAAGGCTGTGAAAAGTGTTGGAAATCACACAAGACACACCCTGCACATAAAGCTCTACCTGGTTTTTGCAGCAAGAACAGCAGACACAGTAGCAGCTGCGCTGCTCAGAGCCGCAGCACTGTATCTAGCAGGAGAAGAGAAGGTAGAAAAGTTTCGAAAACCTTCCAAAGAACTTGTTGCCACACTGCTTGTGTTGCTGCTTAAATTGATAGGTAGGGAAGGGGAAAAAAAGAGGAGAAGAACAAAAAGGGAAAGTGAGAAGAGGTAGCATAATAAAGGTAAGATAGTAAACATTCTACATTAATAGACATTATAAAGGTACAATACAGAAGTGTAACAGAAGGTCAGGTCATTTATTTACTGTTGCTATGATTTCTCACGGAAATTAAAATTTGATATATAATCCTCCATAAAACTGATTTTTGAGATACAAATGCTTTTGAATGTATTTAACTTCTGACTCTAATCCTATTTAAAGTTAAATCAATATCATACATCACACATGTGAGGATTGATTTGTCAGCATCTAAGTAGAAAATAAATCTAAACATGATGTTTTGAATTTCTGTAAGCAGAGAAAGGAAGGTTATGTCGATTTCTCTAAAAAGCCTCTACGTAAAGAGCTTTACCTTAGAGATGATATACACCCAGAGCCTGACATTTTAATGAGACTGTGCTTTCAAGAGAAGCAGGTACAACCAGCTGCCTATTCAGAAGCAGCAATACATATTAAAAGGAATAAGAAATAACTTTAAAATATTGAGAATGAACCTCCTTGGGGAAGAAAAGCACCCCTGTAAAATAAACAGCACAGTTTAAGTGAATATGACTAAAACACCACTCTCCCTAATGTTCTATACTCCTATTTTCAGTTAGCTCTGTCAAGACTCAAAAATGCTGGTATAAAATTTTATTTCCAGAACTCTTATGATTAAAATAATAATATTTTCCTTTGGTCTTTTAGAAAAGGTCAAACACCTGGACAGGAAATAACATTCCATCATTAGGGCTGTGATGCTTTTCAAGTTGGTTATCAACTTGAAATTGAGAATTTCTTTTTTATTAAGTAAAAAGAAAATCTAAAATGCACAGCGTGAAACCTATGGTCTCTCCTCCTCCTGTATGCGTGCAAGTTACTAATAAACATTCTCACCATTCTATGATCACTTTTTTCACAACTGGTGGCAGTGGCCACCTCCAACACAAAGCAAGTATGTGCCAAACAACTCAAGTTAATGAGAGCTCAGGTGTCTGAAACTGTCTTTTCTCCTTGTCAGAAGGATTTGATAATCCATTATTCCTAGTTCCACTGGCTATAACTTTACAAACCGTTAGAAAGCAAATTAAAGAGCAGTGGCAAGCCATTTCTAAAAATTATACAGAGTTGTTTAAGTATAATGTTTTCCCAAGCCTATAATTTAATTGAACTGTAGCGCTATGTTTTAGCAACTGTCGTGAATGGCTAGAAAAGAAAGAATGGGGCAAGAAAGAGAAAAGAAAGATGCTATTAGTGTCAGAGTAGGGTAACATGAGTGTCATGCAATGTGGACGAATCAAGTTACCAAATGCCTCAATTGTGAATTTCTCGATTACTCTGCATCTTTCAGGCAATGGTTACTACTTGGGGGAAGTAATGGAGAATAATAAGAAACTTAAGTCTATATAAAAAAGAAAAGGAAACTGTAATGAATTTCTTTCATGGCATTGTATCATAAATATTCATATAAAAGGACTTAGCATGAGTTCAGTCCTGTACAATCTTACAAGTCACCTCAACATCTTTAGAATACGTGTGGGCACCCAGAACATAAGATCTCTAGTACTCCTATTTTAGAAGTGATGCTCTAATTCAGTAGACTTATAACAAACTCAAGGGAGCTGACTTTCCAAATCACAACGAATAAATAGAAGGCATAGACCCCAACTCTATATTTATGTTTGAATCTGAACAAAAGAGAGAGAGAAAGAGAGAGAGAAACATAAAATCAATGTAAAGCGGTGTTCCACAGCTGAGCGCCAAGCTTTCTTGTCTATATATTAATGATGTCAGTTCTGTAATCTACGATCACTTGTTCCCTTTTAGTCCATTTTAGTATTTAATTGCACCATCAGCATTAAAATTTAGACATACAAAAAGGAAAAAAAAACTCTACCTAGAATATATAGTCACTTTGGAGAGTGTGGCTACTTGGCTACCAATATGTAAAACCTGAGGTGCTGCAGGTCGGGGAGGTCCACTCCTAGGTAGGTCTTCCCAAGAACTGTCAAACCTAAGTTTTCAGAAGGAAAATAAGCAAGGCAAAGGAAATATTAAGGAAAAGTACAGACACTTATCATCTATCCACCTTTTAAGTACACTGGTTCCATTTGGGAAAAACTCCAGCTTTTTTGTTCTTTAACTTCATATCTGCAAAAAGTTAAAACCAAAACCAACACCCTCACCATCACCAAACAGAGGCTGTCCTCATCCCCCATTTTTTTTAACATGGCTACCTCCGTGTGGGAGAAAGGTGGATGGGAATTCCCACACACCTAGTCCCAACACTGTGTATTGCGTACTATGTAGGTATCGAATACAAAGTACAAAAGACTATGTACTTTGCATGCTTCAGGGAAGTTAGGCTCCACAAAATTAATTCAGTTGCCCAATATCATATACCTAGTAAGGGTCAGGCGGAATTTGAACCAGGTCTGTCTGTACTATTTCCACTACATAATTCTTTCCAGCATCTTGTGGGGTGGCTGTCTGAGTAGGGCACTGCAAGAAAGCAACTAAAAACATCCTATCAAGTCAGAATGCTGTGCTTGCAGATCTGGAATTACACAGATGTTTATCTCCATGGAAACAAAGTATTTTATCCAGTCACACAACAAATGCTTGCATGCAATTGTGTTGCTTTATTTTTTACTTTGTTTTTCTCCTGTCCGTACCATTTTTTCTTCTGAATGCCAGAATTAAATTTTAGAAGAACTATCACCAGGTTAAAAAAAAAAAAAAATGAAAAATTCAGTGTGAGGCTTGAAAGAAGAAAACACAATGTGTAACACTTTGGGAAGAAAAAATAAATAGGAGAAATACAAAATTTCCCATTGTTTAAAAAAAAAAAAAAAGAGCCTGTGAATAAAAAAATAGGTCAGTCGTGTTACATGGATTTTCAGAATAGAAAATGGAACACTAAGACAGAAATAGAAAGGGAGAGAAGTTATATTCCCACTTTTTATTTAGCATTGGTCATACCTTTACCAGAGTGCTGAAAAACAAGGTAGACAACTGAAGAAAAATGTCATGGTAGAATCTGAGTATCATTTAAGAGACAGAGTAGAAATGTTAAACAATAAGAACTGTAAATCCTATACCAGGGGTCAGCAAACCATGACTATCAGACCAAATAAATTAAGAGTGGTTTTCATATTTTAAAATGCTTTTTATAATTTTTTTTAAAATTTATTATTTATTTTGAGAAAGAGAGAGAGCACACGAGTCGGGGAGAGGCAGAGAGAAAAAAATCCCAAGCAGGCTCCGCACTGTCAGCACAGACCCTGATGTGGGGCTAAACTCCTGAACTGTGAGATCATGACCTGAGCCAAAATCAAAATGCTCAACTACCTGGGCCACCCAGGAGTCCCTAAATGGTTTTTCTTATTTTAATGAAAAGAAGGAGCGCCTGGGTGGCTCAGTCAGTTAAGCATCCAACTTCGGCTCAGGTCATGCATGATCTCCCAGTTCACGTGTTTGAGCCCCATGTGGGTCTCTGTGCTGACAGCCCAGAGCCTGGAGCCTGCTTCAGATTCTGTGTCTCCCTCTCTCTCTGCCCCTCCCCACTAGCACTCTGTCTCTCTCAAAATCATGAACATTAAGAACATTTCAAAAAACTGAAAAGAATAACATTCCATGATACATGAAATTCAAACTTCAGCTCTCAGATAGTTTTAATGAGCTTTAAATAAAGCTTTATGGAAAGCAGCCAGGTTCTCTCATTTACATATGTCTAGGGCTGCTTTTACACTACACACACAGGTTAGCAGCTGTGACAGGCCAGATGGCTCACAAAACCTAACATATTTACTATCTATCTGGATCTTTACAAAAACAGTTTGCTGACCCCTGTCCTAGAGATAACATCTCTACACAGCTACCAGAGCAAACTTTTAACAACACAAATCTGACCCTGTCTGTCGCTGAGCAGCACTGCTCTAAAGACACCTGTGGTTTTGGGCTCCCTATTCTCCAGTAAGAGCTTCCTTTCTGCCCTGCTCCAATCCAACTGCTTTTTCCTCTCTTCCTGAGAAAGGCCAAGTTTCTCCCCACCTCTAGGCCTCTGCACAGTCTGTTGCCACTCACTTTCTATACCTACCTCTCTACCATACCTTCACTGGGCTAATTCCTAAGCGTGCTTCTGGCCTCAGTTTAAATGTCACCTTCTCAGGGAGGTCTCAACAATTCCCCAAATCACCTTAGGCTGCCCAGGTCCTATGCTTTCAAAATACCCTGTACTTTTTCTTCACAGAACTTGTTACTAATGAAATCATAGAGTCTGTGGGGTTATTTGTTTAAATCTGGATTCCCTCATTAAATTAGAAGCTCCCTGAGGTTAGGGACCATTATGTTTACTGGTATAAGTGAAGTGCTTACCACAATGTAAACAATAAATATTTGTTGAATAAATGCATGAATGAAACTTACTGTTTTCAAATACAGAAGTCACTTACAATATACATATATTTCTTAGAAAATACTTGTACCTTCTAAAGACTATACAGCAATCAGGTTAAACAGGTACTATAATACTGCCTAAGCAAGAAGGGTCACATCATCTAAGAAATTACTAGACCTCTAAAAGTATCTTTAAAAATGCCCTTTACAAGAAATTACTAGACCTCCAGAAGTATCTTTAAAAATGCCCTTTACAACATAAAGAACTATCAGTAGTCTAGAAGAAAAAGAGAAAACATAGTTATAAGGAATTATCAATGTCTACATACGACTATATTAATGAGGACAGGTAAGAAAAGGGATAAGGTGGAGTTTGGTCTTCCAATACCTCCATGAAATGTGCTGATCGGAAAAATGAGTGCCAACTGAGAATAAACTTCACATAATTCATGAAATATCTTCTAAAGCCACATTTCCAAGTTGCCAAACAAATGCACTTGGCAGGTTTCCCATGAGTTATGCACACCTATTTCTTTGCTTAGCCAACCTCTAAAACTACTAGACCTAAGAAAATCTTGAACTACCTCATTTAATATGGAACAGACATCAGTATCTACTCTAATTCTGCCATCCCCTAATATTTATTTCTTTTAGGATTGGGAGGAAGCTCTAATCCATGTCACCTCTGCAGCAGCCAAAGTTCCTGCTTTGTCTGTTACTTGAGTTTTCATTTCTTACCAGAGAGAGGTATGAAGACTTAAATCCTTCCCAGGTATGTCTGAAGAGTTGGGCTTGCAGCCTTTTAGTCTGCTTTTCTTAAGAAAACTGAACAAAGAGCCATTTGTGCATTATCTTTCTCATCAATTGTGTCTTTCTTTGCATAGTTTCGACATTGTCTCTTTCCATGCTTTCTAATGGGGACCCATGCTAACAATTTGTCCAGGTGTGAGGCTGCTCATCTTACTACATTCTGCAGGACCAGGGAATGGACCTCTCTTTCTTTGCCCCAGTCCAGACAACTACCCAAAAGCAAGATCCTTATGCTGTGTATTCCACCCCCTCCCTTTTTCTCAGGGGCTTCAATTGATCTATTTCCTTTGCATTTTCCATCTCCCTCTCCACTGCATGCTTTGAGTCCCCATTCAAAACCACTATAGTACAGGGGCGCCTGGGTGGCTCAGTAAGAGTCCGACTTCAGCTTAGGTCATGATCTCGTGGTTCGTGAGTTTGAGCCCCGTGTCAGGCTCTGTGCTGGAGCCTGTTTCAGATTCTGTGTCTCCCTCTCTCTCTGCCCCTTACCTGCTTGTGCTCTGTGTGTGTGTGTGTCTCTCTCTCTCAAAAACAAATAAACATTAATTAAACACAATAACAAAAACAAAACACTGTAGTATAAATCCCAGTGCAATTCTTTCTGCCCACGGATCCTGTCCCTGTACTTTAATAAAATCGCCTTTTTGCAAAGGAAACAAAACACCAAAAGCCCAATTATAGAATAATTTCTCCTAAAAAAAAAAAAAAAATAATAAAACACATGAACAACAAAACTACCTTTCCCTTCCATTTTCCTATTCCTATTAAAAGTCAAGCCGAATGATAGTTTCACTCCAGCAACTCTGTCTCCATTTCCTCACCTGCCTGTCACTCTTTAACCACCTCAAGTGGGCCTCATCCTCCAAGCTTTATAAAACCGTATTTTTGTCAAGGTAACTAATGATCTCTCTGTGGCTAAATTCAGTTGACAGTTTGTGTTCCTCGTTTTCTTTTTATTGTTGTAAAAAACACAACATAAAACTACCTTCTTAACCATTTTTAAGTGTACATGCAGTTCATTAGTCATATGTATATTCATTGTGAGATAGACCTTTAGAACATTTTTATCTTGCAAATCTTAAACTACAGCCATTGAACAACTCCTCTTCCCCACCCCCCAACCCCCTGGCGACCACCACTCTACTTTCTGTTCTGTGAATCTTCTTTAATACCTCATATAGGTAGAATCGTACAGTTTTGTCTTTTTGAGTACATTCCTCATTTTACTTAGTCTTGGTATGAAACCCAGCTGACCACTCCTTCTCTTCTCCTGTCTTCTGTACCTCAATCGTACCCACTTGCCTGTCTTTAGTACTATTTTACTCGCTACTCCTAGAAGCCCGACTCACTGTCTTCCTCTTTACCTCATCCCAACAATCTTTCTTGACTTTAGTGCTGTCACGTTGAATCACTGAAGAACCTGACTTTGGCTTCTTCACTTCATTGATAATTCTTCTAAGGCTAAATCTTAGGCCTGGAATATCTCAGCCATGCACTCCAGAATTCATAGCCTCTATTTTTCATCAAAAAGAATAATACACCTAAAATCTGGATTTTAAGCACCTCTTGGTTTTGTAACTTACTCCTCTACATCTTGAGTCTATTAGCTTCTTTACTATACTGAACTGACATTTACCACAGACTCTTACCAACTGAATTAATCTTTACCAAATTCACACAATCTTAGCAGCATTTCTCATCAATGCAGCATCAACCCCTGCCCCTCAGTATTTCTACACTCTTGTCAGCACTTCCTCTAAAATATACACCCATCCAACTCTCTCACTCTCCATTAATACCTCCTTGGCTTAAGCTCCTATCATCTCTTGCCTGAACTAAGGGAATTCACATAACTAGTCTGCTATGCTCATTATTTCTCCCTCACAATCAATTTTACATAGTATTCAGAGTGATCTCTTTATGATTAAAATCCTATATTGGGCTTTCTGATTAACTGGGATAAGAATCTAAATCCCTTAACACAACTTACAAGGCAAAAAATGATCTGGTTTCTGACTACTTCACTCAATCTCTCATCTCTCTCTCCTTTATTAACAATGCCCCGGGGCACCTGGGTGGCTCAGTTGGTTGGGCTTCCGACTTCGGCTCAGGTCACGATCTCACTGGTTGTGAGTTCGAGCCCCATGTTGGGCTCTGTGCTGACAACTCAGAGACTGGAGCCTGCTTCAGATTCTGTGTCTCTATCTCTCTGTCCCTCCCCCGCTTGTGCTCTGTGTGTGTGTGTGTGTGTGTCTCTCTCAAAATTAACATTAAAACAAAACAAAACAAAACAAAACAAAACAAAACAAACAAAATGCCCTAGTCACAGTGGATCTCTTTCAGTTCCTTAAACACACCATGCTGAATCCTGTCTCAGGGCCTTTGCACTTGCTATTCCCTCTGCCTACAGAGCCTATCTTCTCCATATTTGCATGGCTAACGCCTTCAGGTCATTCATGTTTCAACTCAAACACCTTCTTTTTCCCTAACTAGTGTGTAATGACTTCACTCCTCTCTTTCCCTCATTATACTCGTCATATTGTCCTATATTATTTCTTTATAGAATAACATCATAACATAAAACTTTATTGTTTATTTGCTTTTTTATTGCATGTCTGCTCCATTAGATTGTAAGTCCATGACAGAACCTTGCCTCTGTTATAAACCAAGCATCTATAATAGGGAGTGGCACACAATAAGTACTTCACAAACACTTGCTGGATTTATTTATTATATGTGTATGTAATAAACATTAGCTGGGATCACTAAAGCCTGAGACTAAGTGAGGATGTTTGGGAAAGAAGAAGACACAGCTGTAGATTTAAGTTAAGGAAAAGTCCATATTATCAGGTGAAATCAATCACTCATATCTGCCTCATATCTGGACAGCTTAATTGTCCCAGGATTTTTCAATTGACTTTCTTGGGATTACCTACATAATTGTCAGACATTAATCCCAAGGATTAAATATGATATGACAGGTGAGATGGTGAGATTTTACAAGTGTAGGATCAAACTATTGCTTGCTTTATAATTTTAAGAACCATATGACATGACTAACTTTTATAGGGTTTATTTTCTTCTAAAATCCCTAATATTTTTATATTTGTTTTTGCTAACCTTATCCATCCCCTATCACAAATTCTCTCCCAGAAGAGCAAAATTATTTCGTCTAAACTGCACATAACCATATTAAGTTTCTTGTTCTTTTTTCTACTACATTTGGTCCATTTTCCAGTTAAGGTATAAGTGAGCCATACCTGTCGACCTCATGATATCCACAAATTTAGGCAGCAAGCTGTAGAAGTCCTCATTCAAGTCCTCATGCTTTAAAACAATACCTTTGATTCAATTCCTTCAACTATTATGAATCCAAAAATTTGATAATCATTAACCTCATTAAATTCAGTGATACCTTAAAAAGCCTTTCTTTCATGACTTGTTAAAATTAACATTTCCCGCAATTTATTGAAAATGTGTTAAGTTGGCTGTGATTTGTTTCTTGAGGACTTAATTCTGGGTCTTGGCAATTCTGTCCTTTTCTGAGTGCTCACTAGCAAGGCTTTACAAATGTCTCCTAGGACAGGAGGAGTTAAGATGGTGGAGAGGTATGGGGAATGGGATTTCCCTGGTCCCTCAAACCTGGCTGTATTGAGGTCAGCTTGGAACCCCAGGAAATCTATCTGTGGAGGGAGATGGCTTGGTGGCACAGAGGCGCATGTACGCGAATTGGGGAGATAAAACGGCACAGGCACAGAGGGGAGGGATCCTCTTCTGTGGAGAGACAAAAGGGAGAGAAAGAGAAGCTGTGGGTCATGGTATTGAGTTAGGCCAAGGGAAGAACTTCTCCAGACCATGGAATGGGGAATGAGAATAACAGAGAGTTGCAGTCTCTACTTTGCAAACAGCCTTAGGAGCCAAAGATGGGGAGTTTTCAAAAGCGCCTGACTGCCATGTGCGTGTGCCTGTGGGGGAGGGGAGCCAGCACCTGGAAGCCAGCCCCTGGGGTGCTGTAGTGATCTCAGGAGAGCACTGGGAGAGAACAGTCCCCTCCCTCAAGTACTGTGGGAAGAGGCTTTATTGCCCACACCAAGGGCAGAAGACCCTGCAGGCACCAGCGATATCAGCAGGGTGGAATGGTGCTACTCCAGAACTGGGTCCCGGTGGTGTGCGATTCTTTAAGACATTGTTGTTTGAATCCCAGCCGAGTGGCTACAAGATGCGGGGGAGACTGTGAAGCAGGGCAAGCCAGCCACCTGTGCTGCTCTGTGAGGGCTGCCGGAAGAGTGTGGTTTGAGACACCTGGTCTGGGGAGGAGAGACGGGGGTGTTGCCATTTTTCCCCCCATCACCAACATGGTGGCACTTCAGGGAACAGGACAGCAGCCCCCAGTGGAGGTGGGACCTGATTACACCAAACCCCACTCCTCCGTGCCTGGTAACTGCTTATCTACTGGAGCGGTATTGACACTGAGTGACCCAAAGGCCTCTCCTCCAGACCAGCACAGTCCCAGGCACCAACAGACAGCTGTCCTGCAGTTTTGTATGTTAGTCTGCTGTTCTTTTGTTTTCCTTTCTTTCCTTCTCTTTTCTCCTCTTTTTCTTTCTATCCTCTTCATTTTTTCCTTTGGAATCAGGCTCATAGTTTCTGATTTGAGTTTTGGTCAATTCTAATTATATGTGCGTATTTATGTTCTTTCTATCTCTGCTTTGTTTCTTTGTTTAATCCGGCGTTTTCACTCTATTATTTTTACACCTTTTCTATATCTCTTTCTTCTTTATTTTTCTTTCTCTCTCTCTGGATTAAGACACATAGTTCCTTTGATCCTCTGCTTCGTCTTTTTGTTTTTGTTTTTGTCCCTTTCATTTCTCTCTTTGTAGGGGATCAGGTCCCCTGCCTTTTCCTTTTTTCCTGGGTTACTTCAACAAACAAATCAAAGCACACCTGGTGTGGAAGGAATAAACAATCCACCACTACGAGTAAGGAGAAGCTCTGTATAAGAATGACCAGTGGGATAGAGCAGTCATATACACAACAACAGAGTGCACACAACACACTCCAAAAACGCTTCCTGAAGAGCCAGGCCCTCTTTAATATAGGAGTGTTCTTAGGTGCAGGACACATAACAAGCTATTAAAACATGTAAAAGACAGAAACCCAGCCAAAATGATGAAATGGAAGAATTCTCCTCAAAAGAAATTCCAGGAAAAAAATGACAGCCAGAGAATTGCTCAAAAGAGACACAAACAATATATCTGAACAAGACTTTGGAATAATAGTCATAAAACTAATAGTTGGGCTTGAAAAAAGCACAGAAGACAACAGAGGATCTGTTGCTGCAGAGATCAAAGACCTAAGAAATAGTCACGACGAATTAAGAAATGCTATAAATGAGATGCAAAATAAACTAGATGCAGTGACAGCAAGGATGAAAGAACCAGAGAAGCGAAATAGGTGAAACAGAAGATAAGATTATGGGAAATGATGAAGCTGAAAAAAAGAGTGAAAGGAAATTACTAGATCACAAGGGGAGCATTACAGACCTAAGCGATACAATAAAACAAAACAATATCCATATCACAGGAGTTCTAGAAGAAGAAGAGAGAGAAAGGGGCAGAAGGTTTATTTGAAAAAAATTATAGCTGAGACCTTCCCTAATCTGGGGAAGGAACCAGGTATCCAAGTCCAAGAGGCACAGAGAATTCCCTTCAAAATCAACAAAAACAGGTCAACACCACAACATATCATAGTGAAACTGGCACACTACAAAGATAGGGAGAGAATTCTGAAAGCAGTTGGGACAAACAGCCCTTAACCTACAAGGGTAGACATATAAAGGTAGTAGCAGACCCTTCCACTGAAACTTGGCAGGCCAGAAGGGAATGGCAGGAAATATTCAATGTGCTGAACAGGAAAAATATGCAGCAAGGCTGTCGTTCAGAATATAAGGAGAGATAAAGACTTTCTCAGGCCAACAAAAACTAACACAGTTCATGACCACTAAACCAGCCCTGCAAGATATCCTAAGGGGGTCTCTGTGTGTGGAATGCTGCAAAGACTACAAAGGACCAGAGACTAACATAAGAATAAAACCTACAGGCAACACAATGACACTAAATCCGTATCTTCGAATAATCACTCTGAATGTAAATGGACTAAATGCTCCACTCAACAGACATAGGGTATCAGAATGGATAAAAAAACAAGATCCATCCATATGCTGCCTATAAGAGACTCATTTTATACCTGAGGACACCTGCTGATCGAAAGTGAGGGGATGGGAAACCATCTATCATGCTACCGGATGGCAAAAGAAAGCCAGAGTAGCCATACTTGTATCAGACAAATTAGATTTTAAAACAAAGACTGTAACAAAAGATGAAGAAAGGCATTATATCATGATTGAGAGATCTATGCATCAAGAAGACCTAACAATTGGGGCACCTGGCTAGCTCATTTGGTTAAGCATCTGACTTTGGCTCAGGTCATGATCCCATAGTCTGTGAGTTTGAGCCCCATGTCAGGCTCTGCACTGACAGCTCAGAGCCTGGAGCCTGTTTTGGATTCTATGTCTCCCTCTCTCTCTGCCCCTCCCCCACTCACACTCTGTCGCTCTTGCTCTCAGAAATAAATAAAACATTAAAAAAAAGGAAGAGCTAACAATTGTAAATGTTTACACCCACAATATGTAACACCCAAATATATAAATCATTAATAACAAACATAAACGAATGTACAGATAATTGTACCATGATTGTAGGGGACTTTAATACCCTACTTATAGCAATGGATAGATCCTCTAGGTAGAAAATCAGTAAGGAAACAATGGCTCTGAAAGACCTATTGGACCAGATGGACTTAACAGATATATTCAGAACTTTTCATCCAAAAGCAGCAGAATACACATTCTTCTCGAGTACACATGGAACATTCTCCAAAATAGATCACATACTGGGTCACAAATCAGCCTTCAACAAGTACAAGAGATCGAGATCATACCATGCATATTTTCAGATCACAATGCTACGGAACTTGAAATCAACCACAAGAAAAAATTTGGAAAGCCCCCAAATACATGGAGGTAAACGAACATCCTACTAAAGAATGAACAGGTCAATGAGAAAATTAAAGAAGAAATTAAAAAATATATAGAAGCAAATGAAAATGAATACACGACAGTCCAAACCGTTTGGGATGCAGCAAAGGAAGTCCTAAGAGGAAAACACATTGCAATTCAGGTCTATCTCAAGAAGCTGGTTTTTTTAAAGAATAAACAAAATTCATAAACCCCTAGCCAGACTGCTCAAAAAGAAAAGAGAGAGAACCCAAATAGGTATCAAGAATGAAAGAGGAGAGATCACAACAAACACTACAGAAATACAATTATTTGAGAATACCATGAAAAATTATATGTCAACAAACTGGACAATCTGGAAGAAATGGACAAATTCCTAGACACACTACCAAAACTCTAACAGGAAGAAATAGAAAATTTGAACAGACATATAACCAGTGAAGAAACTGAATTGGTTATCAAATATCTCCTGGCAAATAAGAGTCCTGGGCCAGATGCCTTCCCAGGGGAATTCTACCAGACATTTAATAGTTAATACCTATTCTTCTCCTATTCCAAAAAACAGAAACAGAAGGAAAGCTTCCAGACTCCTTCTATAAAGCCAGCATTACCTTGATTCCCAAACCAGACAAAGACCCCACTAAAAAAGAGAATTACAGGCCATTATTCTTGGTGAACATGGATGTAAAATTCTCAAGAAGATACTAGCAAACTGAATTCAACAGTATATTAAAAGAATTATTCACCATGATCAAGTGGAATTCATTGCTGAGCTATAGGGCTGGCTCATTATTTGCAAATCAATCAAGGTGATACATCACACTAATAGAAGAAAGGATAAGAACCATATGATCCTGTCAATAGATGCAGAAAAAGCATTTGACAAAATACAGCATCCTTTCTTAATAAAAACTCTAAAGAAAGTCAGGATAGAAGGAACATATGTTAACGTCATAAAAGCCATATATGAAAGACCACAACTAATAATCACCCTCAATGGGGAAAAACTGAGAGCTTTCTCCCTCAGATCAGGAACACTGCAGGGATCTCCACTCTCACCACTGCTGTTTAACATAGTATTGGAAGTCCTAGCCTCAGCACTTAGACAACAAAACAAAATAAAAGGCATCCAAATTAGCAAAGAAGAAGTCAAACTTTCACTCTTTACAGAGGACATGATAGTGTACATGGAAAACGTGAAACACTCCACCAAAAAACTGCCCGAGTGGATACATGAATTTAGCAAAGTCGCAGGATAAAAAAAAATCAATGTACAGAAATTGGTTGCATTTCTATACACCAAATAATGAAGCAGCAAAAAGAGGTATCAAGGAATCAATCCCATTTACAATTGCACCAAGAACCATAAAATACCTAGGAATAAACCTAACCAAAGAGGTAAAAGATCTGAACGCTGAAAACTATAGAAAGCTTATGAAAGAAATTGAAGAAGACACAAAGAAATGGAAAAACATTCCATGCTCATGGATCAGAGGAACAAATAATGTTAAAATGTTGATACTACCCAAAGCAATCTACACATTCAATGCAATCCTAATCAAAATAGCACCAGCATTCTTCCCAGAGCTAGAAGAAAAGACCCTGAATGGCCAAAGTATGTTGAAAAAGAAAATGAAAGCTGGGGGCATCACAATCCCGGACTTTAGCCTATATTACAAAGCTACAATCATCAAGGCAGTACGGTACTGGCACAAAACCAGACACATAGACCAATGGAATAGAACAGAGAACCCAGAAATGGACCCAAAAATATATGGTGAACTAATCTCTGACAAAGCAGAAAAGAACATCCGATGGGAAAAAAGTCTCTTTTGCAAATGGTCCTGGGAGAACTGGACAGCAACATGCAGAAGAATGAAACTGGACCACTTTTCTTACAGTATACACAAAAATAAACTCGAAATGGATGAAAGACTAACTGTGAGACAGGAAACCATCAAAATCCTACAGGAGAAAAAGGCAGCAACCTCTCTGACCTTGGCTGCGGCAGTTTCTAACTTAACACAAATGTGAAGGCAAGGGAAACAAAAGCAAAAATGAACTACTGGGGAACATCTGGGTGGCTCAGTTGGTTGAGTGTCTGACTTCAGCTCAGGTCATGATCTCACAGTTCATGGGTTCAAGCCCTGTGTTGGGCTCTGTGCTGACAGCTCAGAGCCTGGAGCCTGCTTAAGATTCTGTGTCGCCCTCTCTCTCTGCCCCTCCCCCACTCACACTCTGTCTCTCTGTCTCTCTGAAAAATAAATTAACATTAAAAAAAAAAAAAAGAGGGGCGCCTGGGTGGCTCAGTTGGTTAGGCGGCCGACTTCGGCTCACGTCATGATCTCACAGTCTGTGAGTTCGAGCCCCGCGTCGGGCTCTGGGCTGACAGCTCGGAGCCTGGAGCCTGTTTCAGATTCTGTGTCTCCCTCTCTCTGATCCTCCCCCGTTCATGCTCTGTCTCTCTCTGTCTCAAAAATAAATAAACATTAAAAAAATATATATATTAAAAAAAAAAAAAAAAGAGCTGTTGGGACCTCATTGAAATAAAAAGCTTCTGCACAGCAGAGGAAACAATTAACAAAACTAAAAGGGAACCGACAGAATGGGAGAAGATATTTGCAAATGACATATTGGATAAAGGGTTAGTATTAAAAATCTATAAAGAACAAACTCAACACACAAAAAACAAATAATCCAGTGAAGAAATGGGCAGAGGACGTGAATAGACACTTTTCCAAAGAAGACATCCAGCTGCCAGACAGACACATGAAAAGATGCTCAACATCTTCATCATCAGGGAAATACAAATCAAAACCACATTGAGATACCACCTCACAGTGGTCATAGTGCCTAAAATTAACAACTCAGGAAACAACAGATGTTGCTAAGGATGTGAAGAAAGAGGAACCCTCTTGCACTGTTGGTGGAAATGCAAACTGGTGCAGCCACTCTGGAAAAACAGTATGGAGTTTCCTCAAAAAATTAAAAATAGAATTTACCCTATGACCAGGCAATTGCACTACTAGGAATTTATCCAAAGGACACCGGAGTTCTACTGATCCAAAGTGGCACATGCACCTCAATGTTTATAGCAGCGCTATCAACAATAGCCAAATTATGCAAAGGTCCAAATATCTATCCGCTGATGAATGGATAAAGATGAGGTGGTATATATACACAATGGAAAGCTACTCAGCGATGAAAAAGAATGAAATCTTGCCATTTGCAACAACGTGGATGGAACTGGGGGTATTATGCTAAATGAAGTCAGTCAGACAGGGAAAGACAGATACCCTATGATTTCACGCATATGTGGGATTTGGGAAACTTAACAAATGACCATAGGGGAAGGGAAGGAAAAATAAGGTACAAACAGATAGGGAGACAAACCATAAGAGACTCTTAAAAACAAGAACAGAGGGTTGATGGGGGTGGGGAATAGGGATGATGGGCATTGAGAAGGGCACTTGTTGGGATAAGCACTGGGTATTGTACGCAAGTGAGGAATCTTGAGAATCTAAAAAAAAAAAAGCCTCCCAGATTTTTTTCCACATGATCTCAAGTTCAAACTAGTTTATAGTTCAGAAGTTTTTTTCTTTTTGAAAATCAGTACTACCTGTTCAATTTACCTGTTCAAGTCTTCTATTTTCTTTCCTACTCTCCAGGACTTATTTTTATGCATATAGCATTACTCAGCAAATCTCATCTGTAAATTGTCTCAATACTTGAGTGATAAATCATTGAGAAAAACAAGACTACCAAGAGCTCACCTAGAATCCCTTTCTTTTTAATGTTATTTATTTTGAGAGACAGAAAGAGGGAGCAGGGGAGGGGCAGAGAGAAGAGAGAGAGAATTCCAAGCAGGCTCCGTGCTGTCAGTGCAGAGCCCAACATGGGGCTCGAACTCATGAACCGTAAGATCATGACCTGAGCAGAAATCAAGAGTTGGATGCTCAACCAACTGAATTACCCATATGCCTCTAGAATCCCTTACTACCTGAAACTTTAATTCCCTCCGGAATGTAAATAAACCTAAACTTTTTTTCAGTATTTATCTCTGATTTTTGTTTGCTTGTTTGTATCTTTTGACAATGGGCATTTGTTAATTTACAGAAACCCCAGAAAACATCACTTTTTTATCTCTTGAATTAATGTCTGGCTGTTTTAAATTTATGTTTAAATAATTTATTTCTACTTCTATTTATACTGTATTTATATTTAAATGGTATTTGTGTGTGTGAATGTACATTTTCTTAACATGCATGAGGTACTGTTTCACTACCTCTGCTAATAGATTTACCGATTTTCATAAGAAACCTTAGATTCCATTGCGGTAAACAAAGGATAACTTCGTGGCAAGTTTGTTTAAAAGCGTTACTTCTCAGGGCATCTGGGTAGTTCAGTCAGTTAAGTGGCTCTTGAGGCTCAAGTCTTGGTTTCATGGTTCATGAAATTGAGCCCCTCGTCAGGTTCTGTGCCAGCTGACACCACAGAGCATGCTTGGGATTCTCTCTCTCTCTCTCTCTCTCTGCCTCTGCCCCACTTATTTTCTCTCTATCTATCTCAAAGTAAATAAATAAAAACATTTAATAAAAAAATAAAAGCTTTACTTCTCAATATTTCAGAAACTCATTCTCAATAGTTTTTAAAAAATTTTTTAATGTTCATTTATTTTTGAGAGAGACAGAACGTGAGTGGGGGAAGGACAGTGAGAGAGGGAGATACAGAATCTGAAGCAGGCTCCAGATTCTGAGCTGTCAGCACAGAGCCCAATGAGGAGCTCGAACTCGTGAACCACAAGATCATGACCTGAGCCGAAGTCAGACGCTTAACTGACTGAACCATCCAAGCACCCCGTCAACAGTTTTTTCTTATGAATTACTAGGATATTGGGAAAAAGAATAAAGTACATGAAAAGACAAAATAAGTATGTACTTCTAACTCAAAAAATTGCACAGATTTCATCCTAGTTTTAACACGCTCTATTCAAAGAAATAAATACAGACTCTTCATGAGTAATTAATTAGGTGTGACTGGAAGATGAATACCTATCACAAAGTTGGACAAGCAGCAGGATTCACCATACACCTGTTCGTGGTCATAGAGACAAATGAAAGGAGAGACATAGTTGAGACTGCTTTTAAGATTTAATTTGAAATCAGAGTTCTTTAATTTGACTAAGAAATGGAAAATTAAGACGTCTAAATATCCATACCTATGTTTTATACATTATGTTATACATTATTTCAGTTTTCTTTTATAAAATCATACTATCACAAAAAATACAACTTCACATAAGGATAGAAAAATGTGGTCTTCTGGATCTTTCAACATGACTAAAATATGTAAAACTGAATAGCAACCAAGGATAGACAATTAAGCCTTCCATCATGGATGAAGACAGCCTATTATCAAAGTATCAAATTAATTTAAGTTGTGACATTTTTTGAAATTAAAAAGTAAACTGCAGGAGGAGCCTTCAATAGTACTGACTTTTAGTCGAGAAGTTATGTTCCTTTTACTTTCGAGTTTAATTCAATAAAATAATTTTGTTGTATAATCTCCTTCTCTAAAAGTGAAGCAGAAAGATTTATCCAAATAGCATTGTTAGAGAAGTACTGGTGGGCTGATAAAACTTCTAAGGAACTTAATGCATTCAATTCTATCCAGAATGTAAATAAACCACAACTTTTTCAGTATTCACCTCTGGATTTGGATGATTTTTGTTTGCTCGTTTATATCTTTCAACAACGAACATATGGACTATGAAAGAATTTTTGTGTATTACAAATACTGATTTTTATTTCTTTAAAAACTTTATAAGTGGTAGTCTTCCCAAATTATTTTTGGAAAACGTACACAAGTATTTCCATAATTAAACAGAGAAATGAACAATTTGTGTGTGAAAATACATAGAGTAGACAGAAACTATTGTTTCTTGCTTCGGTGATCTTAAAGTACCAGTCTCACAAGGAACTGAAGTGTAGTAATTACTTATATTCAATAGGTGGCGACCTTTACATTATACAGCAGTCACTAAACCAGCATTTGCATAGGACAGTATAATCCACCAGTAGAAAATGAAGACAGAAATTACAAATGTTCCATATTTTGCAATAGACAAAAATTAGTGTTTGGTTATATACTCATTTTTTTAAACCTATGGACTATTTTCTAGGTTGATGAACATACTTTGCAGTAATGTATATGATGGTCTCAGCTAAAAGATTTTATCTGGCTGTTATTATTTTTATTTTCTAAAATTAGACTCTGTTGTGGAAGCCTTTGCGATGTGTATTTTTGAGCAAATCCACCTGTTAATTCTTACACTTCATAAAAATATGTGGGAATATGAGAACTAGGGAATGATTCCTGATTTCTTTGCATAGGTTATGAAGAATAATAGTATTATATAATTTACTGAAATGGCATGTGTCTTAAAAAGGATATGTAACAGAGGTGCCTGGGTGGTTCAGTCAGTTAAGCATCTGACTCTTGGTTTCTTTCAGCTCAGGTCATGATGTCAGGGTTTGTGGGTTGGAGCCCTGCATAAGCCTCTATGATGACAGGGAGGAACATGCCTGGGATTCTCTCTCTCTCCCTCTCACTCTGCCCCTCCTCTGCTCGCACTCTCTCTCTCTCAAAAATGAATAAACCTTGGGTGGGTGGGGGGGGAAGGATATGTTACAGGAGTCCAGTATATTTGTGAAAGAGCAACTGAAGGAAGACAAGGCTCAGGTCAGCAAACTGTTTCTTCACTAATCTAGTTTATGTGGGTTATAGGAACATCTGTGCACAAACTAAAATTTTTTAAAAACCTGCTGTAAAAAGAGTATGTTTGGAAATAATTATGAATTTTTTTGCTATATTTTCAACGAATGTACAAAGATAGGTTTCTATCCAAGAAGTAACTTAATATCTGTTCTGATGACCTTTAGCTAGAAAGCATATGGATATGACTTAGTGCTATGGGACAGCTTATACATAACAGGATTCTCCCCCTAGTACTGTTTCAGCTTTGTGAAATGTAACCAGTGACTGGAGTTTGGACTGTTTTCCTTCCAAAGGGAGAGGCAGTTACTCCTCCCTCCTTCTGAGTCTCTGAAAATTAGAAATCTGTATCACACATTATTCTTAACCATAATATATGAAAAATCAGAACCTACCATCACTTAAGCAAGGGAGATAAAAGAATGGTACAAGTATGTGTTGATCATGATAATTTTATACATCTTTCTGCTAACTAAAATGCTATTTTTTATTTCTTTTTATAGACCTATATAAGCATGAACATCTTAAAACTACTTATTAGATAAATATTTTACTATATAGTAGAAACCAAAAAAATGGGGAGATCAAGAAAATCACCCTTTAACTTAAGATAAACTGTATGGTGCCTGACACAATGATGTATTTTAGGTATATATGTTTTTTTAAAGTTATCTTCCAATGAAATTTTCTATGGCCTCCCATAATTCTCTACTATGGTAAGCCACATATTATTAAGAGTTTTCCATTTATTAATATGTTGCTAATAATAGAGCTGCTGCTTCTTTTCAGTTGATGTTGTAGACTAGACTCTCAACTTCAAACTTCTTCATTTCCTTAGGAATGATAAAATTCTGTCTATTGGTTTTTCCAGTCATATGACTAAGCATTTCATATATGCATTTCTAAAATGAGTCATGTATTGTCTTATCACAGGAGTCACTGAACTGTTCATGCTGAAACAGATCAAAAACACAAAGGAAGAGGGATTAAGAAACAAATGTTCATTTAATTTTAAAAAGTACCTTCCACAACATTTATCAAACAGATAACGCCAGGGGGAAAGCATCAACTCTTGCCAATCAGACTGCCCAAGGTAGAATTCTTTCAAGCAATTTAGTTTTGATTCCACTTTACCTACAATACAGATATTAATGTCTTGATTTTTTATAAAAATCTGATTTATATTCAGTTAAAAGTTATGTACACCACGCTCTTAACGATTTCCCTAAAATTCAAGAATTAGGAAATTGGAGAATATGCATTTATGTTAGGAACCATTCGTTAGTGCTAACTTGTGCCAAATATGGTGGGGACACTATAACTCTTGTGTTCAAAGAGCTTATATTCCAGTTAGGTATACAGGGCATGGAGACAAACAGCTGTTACCCAAAACAGAAAAAGAGACACTACAACAGAGATAACAACAATCCTTCAAACCACATCCAAGTCAGTGACCCTACTTAAGAATAACCTTTTTTTTAAGATGCTAATCTGTCAAATCAGTATTAGTATAGAAATGCAGCTGGTATGTATTATGGACTGAATTGTTCCCCCCTTCCCAAATTTGTATTTTGAAGCCCTAACCCTCCATTGTGACAGTAGTTTGATACAGGGCCTTTAAGAAGGTACTTAAGGTTAAAGGATGGGGTCCTAATCCGAGAAGACTAGTATTGTTATAGAAAGAGGAGACACCAGAGCTCTCTCTCTGTGTGTCCACAGAAAAAAGGCCACGTGAGGACACAGTAAGAAGGTGGTCACCTGCAAGCCAGATAGAAGAGCCTCACCAGAAATCCCTGGTGGCACCTACGTCTTGGACTTCTAATTTCTAAAATTGTTAGAAAATAAATTTCTGTCATTTAAGTTACCTACTCTGTGCATTCTTGTTGTGGCAGCCTGAGCTAATCCAGTATATTTCTAACTTAAGAATTAATTTGCCAGACATGAATCTTACAATCCTAACACCTACTTTCAAATTGCATTTGTATATTTTCTGTATTTGTATACTTATATATTTATATTTATATATACATTTATGTTAAATATCTATTTATATATTGAATGTATAGATCTTACTTACACAGTCACAGTTACATCCAGAAAGATATACCATGCCTACCGGAATGACTTTTCCTTCCAATTTTTATTATTATACTAAGACTCATGTCTTCAAAGAGCTCGTAGTCTAGCTGAAGATTTATGACACACAGACAAATACCCGTAATACAAATTAGGAACGGAGTGGTAGAAATTAAAGAGTATATTACTTCAGAAAGAAGATTACTGTCACTATGGAGAGTGGAGGTGGTACACTGTGGGTGAGTTTGTGTGGCTGGAATTATAGGAAGGAATAAGAAAATCTTGGGAGAGAGAGGAATTGCCCTCAGCCCGGTCATTCTCACTGGCACACCACAGGCATTTGGGGAAGGACCACACTTCATTCGGTGAAATTATTCAGAGCATTACACAGTTTAGCATCCTCAGTCCCCCACTAGCATCCTCCTGATCTTAGAATATCTGTACTATCCCCCTACACGTTCCCAAAGGCAACTCAGCAGGAATATCTCCCTCAGGAGAAAACAGAAGGTAAACTTTTAAGGGTGTGAAGAAAAGAGCAGAGGTATTCAAATAAAATGTATTAAGTAACTGATTATTAAATGGCTAATATATTTTATTCTAAAATGTTACACATGGAAAATTATAACATACAAAATTGTTATTTTATTAAGTGTTGCTTGCCAGTTACAAGAGTTTATTACATTTACTCAGAGTTCATCCTAACTTTCTACTTTGAAGCTTTTCATTGATTCATATAGCCTTGACTATATTTGACCTCTAAACAGCCTCACCTATTCATTATTTCCAGAATGCTTCTGATGTAATCACCAAATAAACATCTTTCACTCAAGGCAAAGAACTTTACCCTTGTTTTTTTTTGTTGTTGTTTATTTATTTTGAGAGAGAGCATGCACAAGCTGGGGGAGAGGCAGAGAGAGAGAGAGAGTCCCAAGCAGGCTCCGTGTTGTCAGTGCAGAGAGCCCGATGTGGGCCTCAATTCCATGAACCCTGAGATCATGACTTGAGCTGAAATCGAGTCAGACACTTAACCTACTGAGCCACCCAGTTGCACCAATGTATCTCTTTTTGATTTCCATACACCTTGCAGGCTGCCCTAACCTGATCTTTCACTTTAATGATTTCCCTAAATGCTGTTTGTGATCCGGGTTGAAAATTCAAGGGATTAGAAGCAACAAAGACAGGAAGAATGAAGGGAAGATGAGAATAAGAAGTGAGAAGAACCCATGCAAATCGGGTCCAAATTGGGATTTACAATCTAGAATGACCCTTCCAGGTTGTCCCTACCTGGGCTGAAACGACCAGGATTTTCACTCCCCCCATTCCTTCCAGGCAGCTCACTGCATGTATGCAGCTCACGAAGCTGTGGCTTTGGACGAAGGGGCATCTGCAGCTGAGGTGACATGTGAAGGGGCTGATGAATGAAGGCTATCTGCCCCCTACACACACACACACGGACACACACAGACACACACACACACAGACACACACACACACACAGACACACACACATATACAGCAGCAGCAGCAGCAGCAGCAGCAGCAGCAGCGGTTATCAAGTCCTCTACTGAAGCAGTATCTGGAAGGGCTTCATAGAGTCCACCACTGACTCGAACTTCCTATTTTGAAGTGGAAACTCAGGGGTAGAAACTAGTGAGTTACAAATCGGGAGTCTCAGATTCAGAATTTATCATCCCTTGCTTCCTACTATCCTGGAGTACTGACGTCTATTTTGGAAAGAATGAGCAAGGAATTACTTGGTTTAAGTAATTTTCTTGAATGGGTAAACAAAAAGGAATGAGTTCAAACAATTATTGGTAAGTTTTATAGACAGAACTAAACTGTCAAATCCGTCACTAAACTATGAATAAAGTATTACATGTCTAATTTCTTTTTTTTTTTTTTTAAAGGTTATTTTTGAGAGAGAGCGTGCGCA
Organism: Leopardus geoffroyi; assembly: GCF_018350155.1. Lineage (NCBI taxonomy): Eukaryota > Metazoa > Chordata > Mammalia > Carnivora > Felidae > Leopardus > Leopardus geoffroyi. Next base: position 126,628,223 of record NC_059327.1, read on the forward strand.
CAAGCAAGCAGGGGAGGGGCAGACAGACAGACAGAGAGAGAATCCCAATCTGTGCTAACAGCACAGAGCCTGATGCGGAGCTCAATCTCACAAACTCCAAGATCACGACTTGAGCTGAAACCAAGAGTTGGACACTTAACTGACTGAGCCACCCAGGTGCCCCGATATATGTCTAATTTCTGTATCTTGGAAGTTTTGTTTTTTAGTGCCTTTATGTATGTTTTATAGCTGTTCCCTACAAATATGTTACCAACATATACTATAATAATGCCTCCTTTTCGTAAGTCTTCAGTGGGTCTAATGGGAAAAGCATTAAATTGATACCTATGCTGAGAGCAGCACGAATAAGTGAATGTACTTTATTTAGCTTTGACAAACCTTTGACATACCACCTTGGTTCTTTATTTTTAAATCTGTCTTGAAAGTAGTTAGAAGACAACCTCCCATTCCATATGCTGTGGACAGTATGGAGAATGTAAGTTATACGCATATGTATGACATTTTTATATCATGCTTCAGGTCACATACCACATTTTGGCTACACTGTCCTTTCCGTTCTGTGTAATTGCCACACTCCTGCTCGCCTCAGGGTTTCCACACTCGTTTCGTCTGCCTTGAACGGTGACCCCAAGTCATCACATGGCTGACTCTTTTTCCTCTCTCAGGTAATGGCATTCACGTCATCATCTCAGAGATCCACACAACCCAAGTAATCCCTCCCTAAGCCAAATTTCCTTTATACGAATTTATCTTAGTAACACAATTATCTCAGATCACTTTACTTATATATTTATCTGTTACTCATTATTTAATCCCTAGTTCATATCAGTGCCTGGCATTTAAGTATTCAGTAATTATTTGTGTGAAAGAATAACTCAGACAATAAATGAATATTTGTGATTTATATGATTTTAAATACACATCGGAAGTGTGACAATTACGAACTTTTTCATTTGGGGAAATCAATTCACCCAAATTTCTGAATAAATCTGAATAAAAGATGGGATGGCTACTCTCTATCTTAATATCATAATTTTTATTAAATAAGCTGTCTACAATATTTTTATCTCAGTCTTCCAAAAGGGCATAATGATGTGCAAAATGAGTATATTTCCGTTTCCACAAACAATATATTTTTCAAGGGAACAAAAATATTCACTCTGTGGGTAACATTCCATCTTATAACTGGTAAAAGCTTGTAAAAACGTTGAAAATTCTTAACTTTCAAACTGTACATTAAAAACAAGCCTATGATAAAGAAACTCTGTATCGGAGAGACAAACAAAAACAAGCTATAAATTAGGTCACCAGACTTACAATAATATTTTTGCAAGGAGCTTTTACAATATTTGGCTAGCTTTTAAGCTAGGAATATAAGATGTCCCAGAAGATTAACTGAACACAGGAATTCAACCTCTGATGGGGTCAAATGGAATGTCTTTTGTGATCCTGACTGAACATTCACACTCATACTCAAATACAGATCCTTCACTTATCTAAGTGTATGCTTTCAATGAGACATTACTTTTGTTTTTAATTAGGAAGGTATTAAATTCTTATTTCCAATTGTACTTATTTCAAAGTATAAAGTTCTATACATGCTCTCCTGTCTTTATTAGGAAGAAATTCTTTTATTTACTTAAAACTCTCATCTAGTTGCGCTCTCTCTCAACTCTGTAGTTGGAAATTTGGCTCCTGGTGGGAAATACCTTGTTTATTCCACCATTTATTTTCATGAGAATTTGATTCCACCTACTTTCAAATATCATCTTTTGAGATGAATGAGAAGTATTAGGTATAAGAAAGCCTGGTTTAAGAAGGTCTATTTCCGTACAGAGGCCAGAGACATAGTAATAATGGATTGATGTCAGGACCATAAGATCACAAGCAGTATCTAAAGAAGAACTGCTACAGTAAAAGAAAGACACCTTAGCATATTATGAAGTACAGTGGAAATGAGCACAGGTAAAACTTAGAATTATTTTTAAGTACACCTGGTGTGCTAAATTTTAAATAGTAATCACTAACTGAAATTAATGTTAGTTTCTCCAAATTATCAGGCAGTTGACCTAGTCTATGATGATATCAAAGCAAAACAAAAAAACAAAAAAACAAAAACCTGGAAAAATAAAAATGCCCTGAATGGGGGTGCCTGTCTGGCTCCATGGGTATACAGCATGCAACTCTTGATCTCAGGGTTGTGAGTTCAAGTCCCACATTGGGTATAGAGCTTACTCATAACTAATCTTCTTGTTACTCGCGTAAGACATTATGTTAAGTAACATGACAATTCAGATACAAAAAAAAAAACAAAACACATGGCTTTATCATATTCCACACTCATTTTAGCAGCCTCGCAAAATTAAAAATGTTTTCCTAATGAAATGTCAAGAGAATTATTTATTTTATGTAAGTGGTAGTGTAACAAGTCTTAGATGACACGATTACTAGCTTCAGGGAAACAGAAAACAATTACAAAGCTAAGTTAAAGGCAACTTTATTACAGTACTTTTCCAAACTTCAAAATGCATTTATTATTGAATGTATAACTAATATATAATACATTATATTACAAAACAGAAAGCATTTCTGGTCAGATGTTAGCTTGCATGTACTGCCCAAAACATAGTTTCCTAGGAACAGCAGGAACACACAATTGTTTATTTATCACTCAGTAAAATACTTCTCTGATGTCACATAAAGAATCATTTATAACTTATTTTATGTTCATTTAAAAACAAAGCAAAATTATCTTTTCTATTTCTTACTAGTTAATGCCTAGAAGTTGTTTATACCCTAAAAACATCCACCAGTTTAGAAATATTTCCTTTGGTAACAAGGAGGATTTTTGAAACTAACCAAACCAAAAGAACACTCTATTTCCCCATTGCAAGCAGGGGCAGAATTCTCTGCTTTCCTGTAATAGGAGCCAAATTTGGGCCTCCTCCTCTTTGGAGCCATCCTGAGTACCTGCTTTAAAAAAAAATACCCAAATCTACAACAAACTATTCTAATACAGTCTTCTCTGCTTTCTCTTATCTCCTCACATTTGCTTAGGAGTAATTTACAACCCACGTTGAACATTATGTAATAATGAATTTAAAAGTAATCTTAGGAAATGTAGTAACATAAAGGAAGTATTTTCCAAATTAGACAAGGACATTATTTGCTCATCTGTCTCTGCTTCACACAACCAACCAAATTCAACTTACAGAAAGAATTCCTTTTCCAAGGTCACTACCCTAGTAACAATAGGACACCAATGGAAATCCACCGAACAGATCCAGTCCCTTAATTTGCTCTCTTGGTTTAACATTTGTGAGCTACTGATTAGCACAAAACAAATTCATCTTCCTCTTTTTCACAACAGCAAGAAATGGTTAGAAAAGTATAGAAAAGGTTTCTATTTTTTTTTTTTTTTGTAAGGCAAATTTAATACAGATTTTGCAATGAGGTTGGAAAAAAAGAAAAACTGAATGAAAAGGTATGTGCTGGCTGCTTGGGGCAGGGGGCAAGACTCATAAATCACTGTACGTTAAGAGCACGTGCTGAAACTTCATGGTGCCAGTCACGTAATTTTGTGTATTTGGGACTAAAGACGTGAAGGGGTATCTTTTCCCTGTGGAAATAAAAGAAGAAAAGAAAAGAAGAGAAAAGTGATAGAAGAGTCATAAGAAAGAGAAAGAAAAAGTTTCTACACTTAGATCATCATGCAGAAAACATGCTTTATAAAAGCTTAATTTCATATAGCTGTTTTATTTAATAGCAAAGATTTTAAGAGTAGAACATTTTTATAAATGCAGACATTAATCTATACAGCCCTCCTGGAAACATCCATTTTTATGCCCAAAATGAAATTACTACAAGACAACACATAAAACTCATTCACAGAGATCTGTAGTGTTAGCAAAGCATCCCCAAATATACTCCTCTGCCCACTTATTTCTATACTAAAGGAAATTAACCTTACACATGAAATCCAGAAATATCTACTAATTTAAAAATCCGTAAGTTTTCTAAGTCCCACATTTAAGTCCCATAAAAGACACCGAAATTAAATGCTTAGCTTCTAGCTGCAAACACAAAATGCCATACCATTACACTTGAAACTATGAAAAAACAAATTGAGACCATTCAGGAAAGGAAAGCATTCAATTTACCAAAAAAACGGACAACTTACTTTGCCTTCTTTGTATTTTCAGTTTCCGATTCTTTCACTGAAATATAATAAGCAACATCCAATATTAATTTACTTTTTTAACTTGAAAAATCATTTAAGCAATTACCTGTACCCATCAATACCAAATGGTCAAGTTGCACAGAGCCACTAAAAAACATTCGCAATCATGCTGTCACTGGCTATACTATAGTCATTGCTGCTACTACTGCAACACTTTTCAGCGTGACCTTCCTGGGCTGGCTTCTTATTTACATCACCCATATTATGCATGGCATAGTTTAAGTGTAAACTGCCTCAGGAAAATTACTGTGTTCCAATAATTGCCCATCTGTCTAAATGCTATTCTCTATGGCAGACACCATTCACCTATCAGAATCCCTAGGTATTCACTTACGATGTTCAGTCCCAGTGATTTGGGCAAGGATTCGGAAAGAGCGAGACTGAGTTGTTCCAGTCCTCGGACGCCAGTCTTCAGTGTCCTCCATCAGTCTCTTCTTGCTGGCATCACTGTGAGTCGGTATGTGATAAAACTCCGTATTGCGCTCCACGATGTGTTTTCTTGGTGGACTAAGGTTAAGAGGGAAAGAAAGAATTAAACACTTTTAAATTATGTTAAGGATAAAATATCCTCTGCCAAATAATTTGTAATTAATACATTCAATATCAATGTTCTTTTTTATATCTTATGCTTTTCCAAGTGCACTCAGCCTCAATTTTCTTAAAAAAGCATCCTTCTAAACTAGAGTAGACCTGCTTTATCTTTAACTAGTTAAAAAAAAAAAAAAGGTATTCACATGTTAACATAATATTCAAGAGAAGGGTTACCGTTTAGGTGGAGTTTTCCTTTTAATTGACAGAAGAAGGCAGCAGAAGAGAGATTCCATGCATAAAGAAAAGGAAAAGAATAAGAAAATAAGGAAAATAATGAGAACTGAATAGTCCACAGTAGTTAAAAAATTTTTTGAAATTACTTGTATTGTTCTTATATCTATCTTATGCCTAACAAAACACAGATATGGACTGTATTCATTCACAACCACCGTTAAATACCAATAGGTTGCCAAAATGTATTGGTTTTTACAAAATTAAATGAAAAATCTTCACTAGGCCCGGGAACTAAGAATGGTTTAGTACAGGCTAAGACAGCAATTCCAAAATTTCCAATTTTGAAAAGGGTCAGAACTGTTACTTTCTACAGTTTTCTCATTCCTGTGTATAGATAACCCTCATCCTGAATAAAGTTGTGTGCGGGGTCAGCACAGAGAATAAGAAGTGTAGTGTATCAGAAACCAATGAAATATTTATCAAAACACCAAGATGTAAATCTTGGCTCTGTGACTTTTTTAGATATGTGATTCTGGACAAGTGAATCTCACTGAACTTATTTTTTTTCCTTTATCAGATAAGAATATCACATACAAAGTAGCACTGTTCTGAGCATTAAATGAAATAATAAATGTGAAAGGGATTTTGTACACTACAGGGCTCAAGAAGTTTGAGTTTAAGAACATTCATTTTTCTATGAACAAAGCATAAATATTAAGGAATTTATAATATATATTAACATCCTAACCTAAGATCTACTGAAGGTAATGAACACTATGTTCTCTTCCTCTACCCACCCCCCGCCCCCAAATATGACAAATGCAAACCTTTGGAGTCTATGAGTGTCATTTCAGGAGAGAAAAAGGAGCCCAAGTCTCGACTAGCAGACTAAGATTTGAGAAGAGAAGGGGCTCAGAGTGTCAGATGTGGGTGGCAACATCTGCTGGGTGTAACTCACTGCTCGAAAATCACAGTACTGTCAGAATGCCACTTGACTGTTGTCATTTGAATAGTTACACTATCAAAACCGTCTCAGTACACTGAAAGAATTTCTGCCCGGTGAAGAACATGATAAGATTAATATGAACAATGGCTTTAGAAACGATAATAGTTTCAAGCACTACATTCTTCACTTAGTGTGTTTTGTGCAAGTCATGTAACTTCTCTAAATCTCAATTTTACTCATCTGAGAAAGGGGGATTGTATCCTTAAAGAGTTGTTTTGAGGAATGAGTAAGTAGACAGTGTATGCCAAGTGCTTTCCAAAGTACCTAATGCATAGGAACAATCACATAATGTGTTTTCTTTCATGATTAGTAAAAACATCATTTGCAATGCATATTCTAAGATTATGGGTCATCTGCTTCCATAAAAAAACAGAATCAATAATATTTACACATAAAATCAGTAACATTTATAGTTGATGGTAGAATTCTAAGATGCTGTAAGTGAAATATCTAATATTTTACTAATTACTAATTTACATTTACTTTGTTTTAAACAAAACCTAATCCTTTTTAAAACAGAATTTTAAAAAATTAGAATAGGCAAAGAGCACTTCATAAACACACTGTATTTGGAAGATATAATTTCCTAAACAGACAACACTTTATCTTATGCAATTACGTGAAAAATTTTATGTTTAGCTATGAAACTTACGGTTTAAACTTCTCTATAATTAGTTAGTGAATGTAGTTTACTCTTAAGTGGTGCCAGTTTCCAGTATAAAACTCTTTTATTTTCTACAAAAGATTTGGTCTATAAAAATACAAAACAATAGTGTCAAGCTAAGAATAAGTACACTAAGAATAATAAAATGACACCACTTAAGAACACTTCTTAGCCATGACATACCTGCAGGAAGCATGGTACACCTTAGACTCTGATATTCACCACGGCTTAAGGCCTTGTGTTAAGTGATACGAAGTTTCTAAACTCTACACTCTGATGACTATGATTAAAGGAGAGAGTAATCTCGATTTTATTTTTTAAAATATAGTTGGGATAGAACATAAATTTAACTGTCAAGAGCAAATAATGTATCTCAAAATGTAGGTATTCACAATTAGCAAGTTTACATTCAAATTAAAAAAAAAAAAAAATTAACGAGGAAAGCCCAAACGAGGTCACTAACTCCAGCATACACTGTCTACAATACTTATTTCCCTGAAGGTTCGGCTTACTAAGTTTTTTCCACTGAAGAAGTGGAAAACACACCCACTGATTTATATGAAGTTCTCTAGCAGGAGAAACATGTTTCCTATGCTCCTTATAACATATGTGAAAATTCTTGCAAAAAGACACTAATAAAGTTTGCTGGTAGTATTAAACTAAAAGCAGGATGGAAAGTTACAGAGAGACAATGATGAAAATTACAAAAAGGAACCACTGATTAGGTACTTACACGGTGCCAGGGTTACTGAAGGAGGAGTAATACATACAAAAAAGATGTGACAGAGTAGATAAGACATTCATGTTCCCAGGATAAAGGAAAATAGACACAGATGAAGCAAAGAAAAAAAGAAAAGAAAGAGAAAAGAAAAAAGATGAGAAGAAAACAAAAAGGAAATAATGAAATTTAAAACAATTAATTTACATGAAGATATTACACAAACATCATGCCTCAAAATAAACATGTAAACACAGACAAAAATGAACACATGTTAGTCAAAATTCTGTTACACTGTTAACAGAGAAAGATCCACTGTTTAAAAATATCTCTAGGTTTATATAAATTCTTTTTAGCAGGAATCCGAATTCCTATTATGTTCCTAACAAAAGGCAGAGAATAAATAATTATTAGATGTCATATGTAGAAACAGAACATTTTAGAATCACTTAAAATCAGAGCAGAATAAGAGAAAGTCTTTCACTCACATAATATATGAAGTATATATTAATAGCAAATACAACCTTCTAACAAAAATTATCCCGAATCATTAAAATAAAAACTCAAAAAGCCAAAGAAAAGAAAGAAAGAAAAGGAAAAGAATCACTATATTTTATACCTGAAACTAACATAACACTGTATGTTAACTAACTGGAATTAAAATAAAAACCTAAAAGCCAAAGAGTTATCCTGAATCGTGTATTATAAAGAAATAATATGCTAGCCTATTTGATGTTTTCTCTTATTTTTTAAAAATGTGATTATAGGGGCACCTGGGTAGCTCAGTCAGTTAATCATCTGACTTCAGCTTAGGTCATGATCTCCCTGTTCGTGAAATTGAGCCCCGCATCAGGCTCTATGCTGACAGCTCAGAGCCTGGAGCCTCCTTCAGATTCTCTGTCTCCCTCTCTCTCTGCCCCTTCCTTGCCCATGCTCTCTCTCTCCCTCTCTCTCTCTCTCTCTCAAATATATAAACATTAAAAAAATTTTTTTAATAAAAATGTGATTATAATAGAAAATATAGTCCTCGGGGCGCCTGGGTGGCGCAGTCGGTTAAGCGTCCGACTTCAGCCAGGTCACGATCTCACGGTCCGATCTCGCGGTCTGTGAGTTCAAGCCCCGCGTCGGGCTCTGGGCTGATGGCTCAGAGCCTGGAGCCTGTTTCCGATTCTGTGTCTCCCTCTCTCTCTGCCCCTCCCCCGTTCATGCTCTGTCTCTCTCTGTCCCAAAAATAAATAAATGTTGAAAAAAAAATTAAAAAAAAAAATATAGGCAGCATACTGGATCACCCAATTTTCATAATCTCCTCTGTCATTACCACCACTCTTACTGACAAGCAAATCCCAGTAAGTTCAGAACAGATTTGTAGGAACCCATACTTTTGTATTATCAGTTGCCTACTTATTGCTCAGAAAGGCATGTCTGATATGATATAGTAAAGGCACTACATTAATAACATCTGAAGAAGAAAAACCTCAAAACATAATTCATTCACACAGCCTATTAACCATACAATCATTAAAAACAAGTATATTTCCATTCTATTATGAAGACTGAAGTATAAACTCTACATAGTTTTCGAAAACACTGTTGAATCAATCCTTCTGCCATGAAGTTTAGTCAGAGTAACTAGTAATTCATTTTGAACATAGTGACAAAAACTGCCTACCAGTTTTAATACCAACACTGGCAGTTAGCTGTATTTGCTACAGATATATCAAAGTCAGCTTCATAAACTCAACAGAGGGCTGAGTTTCACTGAATAGGGGTGGGATGCCAGAGGTAAGCTGATCTCAATATTTACAGATACTTACTCTTCTCTAGCCACAATGCAAAGCATTCTTTCCTCTGCGTTACTATTTTAAATAGCAGGTAAGTAGTTTTTCAAAATAACCTCCCCTGAACTGAATTTTAGACATATATTTAAACCTTTTAAAGTTTAGGGGAAAAGTTTTATATTAACATGAAGTTGGGAGAGAAACATTCTATGGTGTAGTGAGTTGCAGCAGGTATAGACTTGACTGGTTTCAACCTAAAGATGCCAATTTGTATATGTCAAATAAATATTTTCACATATTTCAGATAATGTGCCCAAGAGGAAAGGCCCATCATATACTGCAACAGCTTTTGTGCCAATGTGACCATGAGAAGACCAGGCTTCTCACCCTGGCTAAGCTGCCCACCTCCCCTGTGCCCTGAACAATGTGCAATCTACAGAAGCCTCTTTCCCCCACAGTGGAATGGACTACAATTTCCCATTCTTTCAGACTTCTATAGGCATATGTTTAACATATTTGAAGGCACTCTGCAAACCATACAAACAGATTTGTTGTCGGGGTAGATCCCCTAATTGCTTGTTTAAAAAAAAAGTACTGTAGTTCAGGCATATTATTTATCCATACTGTCCCAACCCATTTAAAAACAAACACCAGTTCAAAGTAACAAATAAGCCAGGGTCACAGTCAGATGATGCACAGGAAGGCACAGTAAACTGGCTTCAAAAACCCTAGGCTTGAATCTTAAATTACTTACAAGCTGCATGACATGAGAAAATTAAGGAACCTGTCAGTATTCAATTAAATTGAACTAAATCACGTAGTGAATTGAGAAACACCTAGCACAGTGCACAGCAATCCCTAATAAATTAACGAATTTACATATTTAACCTAAATGCTTAAATTTATTTCTCCAAGGCCCAGTTTTTGCCCTTTACAAATCAAATTGTTTGTTACACTGGAATTTAGTAACTAGTCAAAATCTTTGTGTGTAAGAATTTAAATAATAAATTAGGGTTTGAGGATGTTTCACTAGTATGCTGATACACTATATTCCTATGTGTATATAACATGGAACTAATTATTCAATTAGTGGGACCACAGCCACACTGGAACAAAGGTTCTAGTAATTTGATTGTTAATTCTCTTGAATGTGTCTAAGATAGTTAAATATTCCGTATTTCCCATTCTAATCTACAACATAGATAAATTTCAGCACATGCTCAGAATAATCGTAACACGAAATTAATTTAAGTCCTTATCTAATGTGATTTTTATCTATTTTAAGGCTATTAATCCCCAGCCAGTTTACCATCAATACCTATTAATCCCCAGCCAGTTTACCATCAATACCAACAGACACAAAAGCGTGGTTTCAAAGTATACCACTGTGATGCCCAATGTCTACGTCAACTACCTGTGACATTTAATAAGTCAGTAACTATCTCTCTTAACCAATTTCAAAGGTATGCATAAACTTTCTATTATGCAGTGACACACAACAGTACACAGAAAAGTCTAAAACTGTCAGCAACGTTGTTTAAAAAATAAAAACGGTTCTTAGAGACTTTACCTGGGAAACACTGGTTTGTTATATGAATTTGGAAACCAACTCAGTTTTATATATGCTATTCACTGGTGGTACATCTGTTTATGATTTCTCTTGTATCTTTCTCTTTATCTTCTGATAGTCTCAACCCACACAAATTACATTCCCCAAGCATTATCTCTTGTAAACCACTACACAGCAAACCCCACATATATTTTATGACAAAAGTTAAACACGACTATTTTTTGCCATAAAGCAATTCACTACAACATAGCGATGCAAACCAAACTTATTGAAAACACTAAATATGGTTCTTCTAAATGACAGCTATTTTGCAAAACGTAACTCAATTTTGCAAAAATCGGACACATTCATGCTATTTACTCATATATAAATCACCATATTTCCTCTCCAGTAATGTGGATACTAACTTTGTCACTTGTGTTTTCTGTAAAGAGAAAAGCATTTAAAAATATTACTACCGTACCATTATATTTTGCATCTTCCAAGGCCAAGTTCTTCAAAATAACACATTGGAACTGTTAGAAGAAATTGCAGTCCAACAAAATTGAAATTAATAAAGGATACATGAAAGACTTACCTCTTTAAAGCAGTGGCACATTATAATGCAAGGGCACATGGAAAGCGAAAAGGTAAATTACTTAAACTTCTTGATGCAAAATAGCTTTCCTTCTGCTTTGGAATATAAAGTCCCATTTTGCTCTAAGTAGAGTAAGTGGGGAAAGGAGTTAGGAAAATAGCAAGACCAGTAATTTGTTCATGTAGAAGAAAGATTAAAAATTTCCTAAAGGGCCCTGTTCATTATTATCTATAAGAAGGAACAAGAACACTTACATAGTATTGTTAAGAAATATTCTAAAACTATCAGCATAATTATAGACCTCATACTTTACAATGAATAACTATTTCTCAGTAATAATGCATAATGAAGACATACTCTTTTTGTGTCTTATGTTTACTAATCCTATATAAATTTGGGTGAGATGCCTATCAAATTGGCATATGAGCCAGTTACTTTAAATCACGTAAGGACTAATAATCTTTCTGCTTTGAGGAAAAAGACAACTTACAAATTTAGCTTTATACCCTTCTGAACTCTTTAAATTTTTGGTTCCTGTAATGTATTATTTTTAAAATAAAAAGTAATTAATAAAAAAAGTAACAACTCTCAACTTTGAAAGGGTTTTTTTGCATACCTTTTGTAATATTATAAAAACATGAAAAAATTACTAATCACACAATTACTAAATAGTCTGACAATGATTTCAGAAAAACAGTTTGATTCCTGATGAAGGAAACGCACTCGTCAATGCACCTCTTCAAAATGACTCATCATTGACTAGTAAAGTGTCTGATCTATTTTTTTGATTTCCTAATCTAAATGTAGTGAGAGAAATAGCACGGCAAATGTGTCGTAGAATTTCACAGACACCACAGGCACTCTGTTTTCAGGTGATCCAGTTTTCATTGTCCAACATCTGGACACTTGAAATCGAGCTGTTTTAAAATATACCCAGTTTGCAAACGCAAAGCTGTAACTTGCTTGCTAATGATGCCAAATATGTGATAACCCCTTTTCTCCTGAATCTTGCACAGACCTAGACACAGGCACAAGCTCGGCAATCACATGTCCATTGATTAAAAAGCCATCCCCGAGGCCCTACGACTACACCACTGCCTATAGTTTCATTTTGAAAATAAGCTGTAAATCATTTTAAGTTTAATCATCCAAGCTGTAGTTATAAAACAAAACTTTAAGCTTCATATTCATAGTTCCACGTTTTAAATGAAGTACCCACTTCCATAACCTCAATTTACTTTTACCTCTACAAGTTTCCATTCAGAAGACTATCTTATAAAATTTCAAGATATGTTAGTAAGGAGAAAATATGTTTGTTCAGACACTTCTCCCAGGAGACTTTTATATACTGAAACTGGAATTTCATCAACATAGCAAACTTCTGCCCTGAGTTTTCTATGGGGCCAACAATTTGACAGGCTGCATCTTTCTTTCCAGAATATCTACTCTGATTAAAATCTTCTGTCTGAAAAGAGACATACAAAAAAAAAAAAAAAAAAAAAAAATACAACCCAACACTACGTACTATTTATTTTCCTCAAATAAAAGAAGAAATAACCTGCTTTGAAGGACCCTAGTTTTACTCATATGTATGTCAAAACTTTAAAAAGCCACCCACAACCACAAAACCATATGTTGGGACCAGTAGCTGTTCTTCCAGACCTCCTGCTCTTTCTCTCAGCAGCAGCCTTGGAGATCTGCCACCTTCCATTTCAAAGCCCCAAGGTTGCCATGGCAGCAGTACTACAGACAGCACAGCCCCTTCATTACACGAATTAACATTCGGAAGGGATTACCTCAGAAAGGACCTATCCACGCAATTATTTTAATTATACTTCCCTGGGAACTGGCATTGGTAAAAACCATCATGCTTGCAGATGATTTCCCTTTTAAAGCACGTTTTTGTCACAATAAATCTGATCAAAATGATTTTACACAAATGACTTTGGCTTCAAGTATGGTCACTGAATTCCAAAAAGACTAAAATGACCATCTAGAAATGGAGGCTGCTGAAAATGGACTTCAATCTTTTAAAAAATACCTCAAAAAGGGAAAAATCACAAGGAATGGAATTTTTAAAACTTCCACTGACATTATGTATTTAGTACCCACTTCTGTAAATCCATTCATTTTAGAAAAACCTTTACAATGAAAATATTCCCTACTTTGCTTCTGATGTTTGTGACGCATCCTTTGATGTTATTGTTCTACCATTACTGTTTGCTTTTACAGACTAAATTCTAGCCTAAGCTTATCTGAAAAGAATTTTGCTGGCTATCCGACCTAAGCTAATGCATCATACATAGACATGAGTCAAAACTAAATTTGTTTTCTGTCTTAAGACTACTTCCCAAGAAAAAAAAGCTTTTCAAACTCCTCACTTCCTCTCTCCTTAGGGTGAGATACATAAGCTGACACAACTTTAACCAGTCTGTTTAAACTTTTGGTGACTAATAAAAGGACGGAAAAATTGAGAAAGAAAGATTCAAGCTCTGCCTTGCATTATAAGTGCCAGCTGCTCCTTGTTATGCCAGGACTTGGAGAAAGAGTTACAGAGCATGTTACATGGTTCATAACATATCAAAATGCATATTTAGGTTTTGGTTAACCTATAATTGCCTTGCAGAAAGTGCTGTACATATATAATATAAAGCTACATGTTAATGAAGCAAATGAAACTTCATCTCCGTTCCTTCAAAGAACAGCTGATTGGGGGCGGGGGGATATAGATTATTTCCTGGAAACTGCCTGAAAGAAGAGTTTGGATAAGAGCAGAAAGCACCCTTGGCCACCTACCCATTTTGCTGTTTACTGTCACCCTGGGATCCTCTTCTCTGCCCCTCTGCTAGCTCCTGAGCAGTCTCGGAACACACGCTGGTGACTGTGGGCTGCCGTGGGACATTAACTGCAGGTTTACCAGCGCTCAGTGCAGATGAATGCTGGTCAGCACTAAGATTGGCATTAGCATGCAGTCCAGATGCAGCGAATGAGGGAGGAGTGACAGCAGCCACGGGTGGAGGGGAAGCGTGTGATGAAGTGGTCGCATGGGGTGGGGTGAAGGCGGACGATGGTGACGGGATGGATGTGACTTTTGGTGAAGACACAGAACCAAAGGGTCGTGGTGCCTTATTGTAGGCCGTGTTGGTTGTGGAAGTGACTTTGGACACAGCAGGAGATGGAATGGGCACAGGTTTAACTACTTCTTTAGGTTCTCCCTATGTGAAATAAAAATAAACACACACAAAAACACACCATATACATGCAAGATAGATTCACTGAAAAGAACACACAGCTGGTTTTTAAAAAGACAAACACAATCGTGTTAGCAGCCCAAACTCTACATGTTTCTAGATAAAACAATGAGCATAACATGCATGCCAACTGGTCCCAACATGCATAACACGATGCACACAATGAGTATATTTTTTATAAAAATGAAATAAGTTTCAAAATATTTAGGAACTCAGAGCAGGACACTATCAAAAAGACTAAACACGTCATCATACGTGTCAATATACACTTTAAATTTTCCAAAAGGAAAAAATTTAAATACCCCACGATAAACAAAATATTGCCAAAGGAAACATTTATTTTAAAATATCCAGAGTCTTAATTATAATTTCATCTTTTAAAAATGTTCACTCTCCAGAGTATAGATTTTTGACTCATGAGGAAACTGCAGCACATTTTTAAGTGTTCAATTTTTTTAGTATGCTAAAATGGAAGAACAAAGACCATTTTCATCTAACTCAGAAATGTGCACATTCTGATGAATCATTGTGAATGAATATATTACTTAAAAGAAAAATGTCAACAATCCACCTGTTTCTCTCTCTGGAATGTTTTGAGATATTATTTGGAGATAGAATAAAATTCTTTCCCTTTTCCAAAATAAATAGTTAATAGTTACATGAGGAAAAAAAATGATCTTAGATGTTTCTTCATTGCCGTTTCTCAAAGAAAAATTAGCTACTAAGAAAGGTCAATTCCTCCCAAAATGTTAATTTGTATTTGCAAATCCCTATTCCAAAGAATGTGTAAAGTTAAAAAAAAAGAAAAAAACAAGTTAAGTTTCTATGACATTCATAAATAAATACCTACTCATCCTACCATCCCAAAAGAAAAACAATCAATTTTTTAAAAAACTTACAATGTGGCTCTATTATATTTTAAAAAAATAAGTAATAATCTAAATTAATCTTTTAGAAATAATAAAGCTAACTGAGGGGGGAAAGTAACTTAATGTCTCAGCACATCAATATAAAGAATTCAATAAAAAGGACAAGTGAAATAAAGGGGAAAACCCCCCAAAAGTATAAACCAGCTGTATGCGAATAATGGTTTGGGACATTTTGAGGATATATATGAGAGAAAAAAGGTACTTGCCAATAACCTAATCCAAAATACTCTAAAAATGCAATTAAAAATCTATTAATATTAGTAATAAAATGTTATTAAAGACTTGTGATACTCATTTTCAGTATACATTTACTTTCTTTAAATTATGTGACTTAAGATAGGCAAATTAAAAGTGAACGTGGATGTAAGATATATGAACATAAGTTATTGATAATATATGGCCCTGGAAATCATGCTTTAATAATATAGGTACAATTACAGACTCTAATTATGTGTTGATTTCCATCCCTCCGCCCCCAAATCTTTAAAGGAAAAGAACTGTGAGGAAAATTATACTGAAACTATAAATTGTCACTATGGCCTAAGACAGGAAATGGAAATAACAGTGATCCAGGAAGGACTATCAAGTGGTACCTAGCGATACTAGATGAGAAACGTACCTTTTGAACGGGGACTGGCTCAGGCTTGGGTGTAGCAGAGGCCCTGAAGAGAAAAAAAAAAAAAAAAGAAAGAAAAAGGGAAAAAAAAAACCACATAAATTTTTGCAAACATCTAGTTAATGGAATTTTTATTAGTATATACCTTAATATATCATCAGAATTTATAGCTTCATAATTCATAATCTTGACTATTCGTAATCTACTAATTAATTAACTCACGTAACTCAAAATGCTGCAAGTACCAACATCCTTAAACACTAAGTATTCATTAGTTCTCTACTTACTCAAATGAGGGAAGACAAACAACAATCATGTTTCCTAATGCACCCGTGTTTAAGCTTTCAAGTAAGGTTATTCCCCACCCAAAAGGGAAAAGTATAATAAACATGACTTTCTCATCCCTGGGAAGTTGAAATACCTTATCTGAACCTCTGTCTCCAATAGTACCTGCCTTTTCTCCTACCTAACATCCATGAATACATCCACAGGATATCGGGTCTCTACGAAGATACTGAATAAATTCTGGTTGAACTCGGTCACTAAATGAGTATTTATTTTGTATTTATATTCTTACGTGTTTATGCAAGTTAATATTTGATACACTAAAACTAAACTGTAAGTTCTTCCATTAGGCTATAATTTCAGTGAAGAAATGACCATGTCCCATTTGTGTGTCTATGCCTGGCATGTAACAGGTCATCAGTAATGAGTGTGAAAAGGAGAGAACAAGGAAAGAAGGACAAAAATCCATGCATAGAACCTATTTCAAAATTCAAATTAACTATTTTCGATATATGCTTTTTTGTATTATTATTGTCATTTTGATTAGCATGGACTAACAGTAACAATAATTGACTTAGAACAATTATCTCATATAATCATGACAAATTAACCAAAGTAGCAACTATCATTATCCCCATTTTTCAGATGAGGTATTTCAAAGTTTACAGTAAGTAAATTATATAGGATAGAACTTATATATACTTATTATATATTGCAATATACAAGTTGTAGTCAAGGATAACTAAATGATCAGGAAAGCTAATAACTTAAAGGCTATTTACCCAGTCTTAAAGTACATATTATGTTTAATAATGCCAGAAGCAATGTGACTCTTCTTATAATACAAGACTATAGATAAGATATCAAGTACAAAATTCAAGAAATGTAACCATAGTAAGTAAATAAGTGACAACGATTTTAAGCTACAAACCATGAGGCTGTTTTACTTACAGAGATAACAGATAACTGATAAAAGAAGCTAGCATAGGATATTTGATCTCTATGACTATAACCTAATAATGAACTCCAACCAGCATTTTTTAGCAGCAACTGAATTTTCCAATAACAACTAATTTGATTAGTTAGGGCAAGCACTGACTGAAAAATTGGCTAACCTAATGAGGCTACAATGGATGCTAACACTCGATTACTACAATATAGAATTATATTGCATAACTTTCCATGTGTACTCTCAAATAGACTCTCAAATTTCTTTTAGCTTATAGGGCTGTTATAATAAGCAAAGGAAACAAGTTCAAGTACAGAACAGTGGAATCTTCCTTTCATTGAAATTTCACAATAAGATGTAATCACAAAGGATCTACTTATTAAAACCACCCAAGATATTATTGGAAGCTTGCCATAATTGGATGGTTTCCTTTTTCATCTGGACACTTAAAGGTGCATGAAACTATTAGCAATCTAATAACAATTTATAGAAAAGAACATGATGTTTAACAGTCACCAAGTTTCCAAACAGAATAAAATGCATATATCCTATGTCTATGAAAACAAACCTCTCAGTCTTTTCTAGGTGTTACTTCTTAACCAATGTTAGCAATAACAACAAGAATCTCAGAAGGCTAGTTTTCATTAATTTTGGAGTCCAACCTCTTTTTTGTTGAGAAAGCACAGAATAATAATGAGTCCTAAAATACTTAGTGGACTGAAGGTTCTAAAAAAATACTGCTTGAAATCTTGTATTCACAATAGAGCTTAAAATCTGAAACTTGAATGTTTGCCCTGCTTGCTTTCTGATAAAGTCTCACAAGTGCAATGACCCAAACTAAGACAAGCAGTCAGAAAAAAATGGACAACACACCCTCAAAATTCTGAAACTGAGTCCATTACACATTGAAAGCACAAATATAATTTTGTAAATAAAAAACAGACTTACTCATAATGAAATGTCAAATAGTTGATACTAGATCCAATAGAAATTAGCTTCATGGGTTTTTATATATATAAATAACCTCAAATGAGTCATAAAATCATTGAAACTGTATATTTCCTTAAAGTTACTCAATCACATGACAAATTTTATATAATTTTATATATTTTTAATTTATATATAAATGTATAAGTATATTTATTTAATGTATTTAAGTGTAATTACATATTCGTGACACTAAAACTATTGTGGTGTGAGAAATTAGAATACATGACAAATGAAATCTGCAAAATTAATGAACAGCATTAGTACTACTTTAAAAAATCAAACTTTACAAATTATTACAAAATAAAAAAATAAACATATACCATCTTTTGCTCTCAGACGTGCTGAGATTTTTTTTTAAATGTTATTACATAATGTTTGTGAGAATACATGTTGCTGGGAGAACTATACACTATTAAAGCTCTCTTGAAAAATAATTTGGTGTTTATAAAAAGCCTTGAAGACCACTCATGCTCTTTGAAACAATAATAGTCAATTTCTGGGAATCTATCATAAGGAAATAATTTGAAGTATGTAAAAGATTTTATGTATAAAGATATTAATTCCCTACAGGATAACTTATAATAATGAAAAATTGGAAACAACTGATTAAATAAACAACAACGAGGAAATGGTTAACTGCAATATAACCATATGATGAAACATGCAATGATTAAAATCATTCTTTGAAAGAATCCTGAATTGCATAACATGCTAATTTCATGATGTTAAGTGATAAAAGGAAGATATAAAAGAACATATCCAGAATGGTCAGTGCATGGAAAAAAGTAGATGGAAACAGACTTAACATTTTAGTAGCGGCTCTATTTATTTTTTTCTCTCGTGTGTGTTTTGTATGTACATTCTATGACAAGTAAGACTATTTCTCAAAGTATGTTTCACAGAAAGGTACTTTTCAAAACACAGAACAAGAAAGAGTTTCTGTTACTAAAGATATCTGGAAAACTTAAAAGTTACATAATTGTGTTAGCCACAGAACTTCTCAGAACCTTTAAAAAAAATTTGAGAGAGAGGGTATGAGTTGGGGACAGGCAGAGAAAGAGAGAGACAGAGAGAAAGACAGAGAGAGAGAGAGAGAGACAGAGACAGAGACAGAGAGAGGGAGAGAATCTGAAGCAGGCTCCAGGCTCTGAGTTGTCAGCACAGAGCCTGATGCGGGGCTCAAACTCACAGACCGTGAGATTCACGACCTGAGCTGAAGTCAGACGCTTAACCGACTGAGCCACCCAGGCGCCCCTTCAGAGCATTTAAATACCTAAAAAAGAAAACATTGCAGATTGTTGTTCATCTATCCCTTTGAACCATGGCATACTAATCTATTTAGAATACTCATTTATTTAGGAAAACTTTCTCAAGACTGGAGTTAGTGGAAAAACCCTCTAGGAAATGCTGTTTTAAAGAAACAGTAAAGAAAGTAAATCTCTATTAAGTCTGAAATGTTTATTTAAGTCTCCTAGAAGCAGCTAAAATGAAGAAAAAGAAACATTATAATCCATACAATCCCCAAAATCTCTTGTCATACAGAGTATCTTCTTTATCTTCAACTTTATTAATAAGACACCCAGAGATTATGAGCATAATTTAAATCAGTGTTTAAGGGAGGAAAATCCCATTTCCTTCACCAAGCTGAAATATGTATTTCCTATATTCCCTGAGAAACTCCTCATATATGATAAGTAAAACTATATCTCAAAACTAAGATTTTTAGTTATCTATCTTAAAAATAAAATGCACACTAGACTGAGCATCTGTTTTACTTTAGAAATGTCACACATTACTTAAAAAGTCAATCATTTTAAACAGACTTTTAAATAAAATACATAAGCAGTTTTTAAAACTGAGGTATAATTATTAAAAATCATTCCTACATTTTTTTCTCTTCAAATCCTAGGAAATATGCAGTGAGATGATATATCTCCCTTTCGACCACAGTGATCATCACAAGTGCCTTCGGTGGAGTGTGTGCTTCAATCCAGCAGAGATTCTGGCAATGGCTCAGTGCCATGGGCTCAACAATAGGCTTATTGTTCTCTCTTCTGTTAGTGCAAAGCCACTGTACAGGAGTAAGCCATGATGGTGAGAGACTAGTGTCTTGGCCCAGTACTATCCTTCAGCTCAAGGAATTCAGAGAACAAAGCCATCAGTGTGGCTATAACAATCTATTTTGAAAGTTGACTGATTTTTTAAGAGCAGTATCCAAAATAAAAAATCTCTGATGCACTCACTGCAAACAGTTTCAGAACTTCTGGCCAAACAGTTGAAAGGAATTCTATGACATAATGAATTTTGTTAGAAACTAGAATTGTGTGATGCCCTGGTTACAATAATGTATAGGAAAAATAAAGCCATAAATAAGCAATAGCTCTATCAAGGATTAGATTCAAAGGTGTGGAAACTGGGTGCGGCTCTGATAAATCTGAAACAAACAACTGCCACTTGATAATTACTTCCATCAAATAAAACTGCATCTTATGTACACCCAATGAATAGTTTTATATTTAATTACATTTTTAATGATTTAATACATTGTTCTAATATTGCTTTACAAAATAATGTGCTTTGAGTTAATGAAGTCGCCAATGAATGTTCACACTGCTATTTAAGAATGAGGAATTAAGCAACAGAACTAAACTGATAAAGATTATTCACATTACTCATTATGTCTTGGTGACTCCTTCAACCATATCTAATATACTTAACTCATAAACAATCATACCGAAAACAGGAGGATTTTTAGTTCCTCTTCTGTGAGATGAGCTCTATCTAAGTTTCCCACAGCATGGCCATCTTTGGGCTCACTGACCTCAAGACCCATAAACACTAGGGTACATCATTAATCACTTTAATTGCAAAGTTGTCAATTTGCAATAACAAAGCAGCTCCAGAGGGGAAAAAGTGAGCACTCAAGTGTGCAGAGAGATGTCTCCTTAAACAATTTCCCCATATTTTATTGTGTACTTCCAGTCTATTCTATTGCAAACTCAAACCTTAAACATTTAAATCACTTATGGCAATGTATCAGTGCTTTTCTCTAAAGGATGTGGGAATACGTGGAGATTAAATTTTCTATAAATAAAAGTACAAAAAAGTTGCGTATCAGTATACCATAATACCTTTTAGCTTATATAAAAGATTGTGCTCGCATGCACTCATATACACAGTCTCACTTCCAATTTCTCTCTCACCCTGCATCTTCTCTATCTTACCATGGGAACTAACAGAGTACATGTCTTCCCCTAGCAAGGAAGAAAGAACCCAAAGATGGATGGATTCTAAACAGTGAGAGGCAGAAGGTAGGAAGACAGAAGTAAGGGAATTGCTTTAGAGCCCCTCTGCTTGGGTTTGGCTTGAAACTGGGTATGGCTCTGATAAATCCAGAACAAGCAATTGCCACTTGATAATCACTTCCATATGGAAGGATGAGGTTTTTGTTGTAAAATCCTTCTGAGATGGTCATAGATGGGGTTTGAGAAGAAATTTTCATCAACCAATCCTAAACCAAGCCAGAGAAAGACAGAGTGAGGGAGCAAGGTAGTAAAGGACCCACATGGTTACACTATTTGGGAGCAGGGCGGGGCTGCGGTCTGGAAGACACAATAAAGGAGAGAGCACTAGGCTAAACTTAAAATGATAAAGTATTCCCCACTATACAAATAAGGACAGCATCAGCAAGCATTACATTACGTTAACATTTACTGGGACCTTACTAGGTAGGAGCTCAATACTGAATTAAAGGCCTTACATACAGTACATTAAGTTTCAGAAATAAAGTCCAGAAGTGTTAAATAATTTAGACTGCTAATGCCAAGATTAATGCCAATGTCCACATTTTCCTTCCTCTATTATATCCATCTCACCCAGAAGGAGCCAACGAATTAACAAATATTTCTTCTTCTCACAGTATGCTGCTTTATTTTTTATGGTTGAAGTTCACAAATTCAATGTTATTAAGATCTTCATAAATGCAAACTGAATACTGATCAATTTGAATAACTAGTTTTGGTGACAGTTTTGTATGCACTTGAGACCATACGTTCATCTGTCCAGTCATCAATATTTATGAGGCTATAGGCACTGTTCCAGTTGTTGGGAATATAGTGATAAACAAGTCAAAGAAGGTCCCTGCCTGGAATCTACATTCCAATGAAGGAGGCAGATAGCAAGATAGTTTCATATAGTGACAAATGCAAAATTTCACATTATTCTACTTGATTCTAGATGAAAGAAATTTATTTTTTTACTCAACATTTATTTCCACAAGAACATTTTTAACAGGGAAAGTTTTGTCTGTCCATTGTACCTCATTTCCACACTCAAAATAACCTCAGAATCATTTTTTAAAAACTGCATTTTTCTAACTAGTATTTATAAAATAACTTCTACCAAAAAGACTGTTAAAGACTGTGTAACATTTTAGATGTGTTTGAGTTTATGTATTTATTTTTTAATGAGAGATTTTTATTTTAATATTTGTTTTTTGAGAGAGAGAAAGAGTGCAAGCAGGGGAAGGGGAGAGAGAGACAGAGACAGAGACAGAAACACAGAGACACAGAATCTGAAGCAGTCTCCAGGCTCTGAGCTATCAGCACAGAGCCTGACATGGAGCTCAAACTCACAAACTATGAGATCATGTCCTGGGCAGAAGTCGGATGCTTAACCGTCTGAGCCACCCAGGTGCCCTGATGCATTCGAGTTTAAATAAAAGGAATTTTCAAAGTTCGGGATGGTATGTTCTTATTACAGGTAAAATTCTTTTATAGTGTAAATACTATTTCAACAGAAGTTTAAAAAATTTTTTTAATGTTTTTATTTATTTTTTTAAGACAGAAAGAGAGCATGAGTGGGGATGGGGCAGAGAGAGAGGGAGAAACAGAATCTGAGGCAGGCTCCAGGCTCTGAGCTGTCAGCACAGAGCCCGACGCAGGGCTTGAACTCACAAACTGTGAGATCGTGACCTGAGCCGAAGTCAGACGCTCAACCGACTAAGCCACCCAGGCGCCCCTATTTCAACAGAAGTTTTAAATAAAGAATCTATTTTATATTGCCCATTAAGAAATGGCGAACTTTACTGTAAAGTGCTAGATGGTTGATACTAAATTTAACTACATAGCTCTGTTATCAGAGCAAGAAGGATGATGCAAATATAATTGAATGAACGTGCCTGTGTGCCAATAAAATTTTATTCATATAAACAGGCATGGGCAAGGGGCTAAATTTGGCCAACCTCTGGTTTAGATCACTTCGATGGTTTTGATTATAACAAACTTTCTAGGAAATAATCCTACATGACCACAGCTCTTTTGGACTCTGAGCCTCACAATCACGCTGCCTTAAAAAAAAAAATAATCCTAATCACAATTTGTTCAGACACTGACAGGTATAAGAAATGAGTTTAGCTTCTCATTAGTCTTTCTGTGGTTGCTACTTGTCAATTCCTTGTAACCCCTCTACCTCAAACTTTCGTATTACTTGTAATCGAATGACCCATCTAAACTTCCATATCACCCGGTTCAAATACAATTCACACCACATGGCTGGCACTAATACTGAAGCTTGGTGAAAGGACAGGGTTAATGCTGTTTGATTAAAGATGACATTTTAAGCACTATTTTCAACTCCACTACTCAGCTCCCTCAATTCATTTGCGAATACATGATAAAGGCTACTAAAAACCTATCTCAGGATACCTGTCTGACTCAGTCAGTACAGCATGCAACTCTTGATTTCGGTGTTGTGAGTTCAAGCCCCACATTGGGCATAGAGCCTACTTTAATTTTTTTTTTTTTTAACGTTTATTCATTTTTGAGAGACAGAGAGAGACAGAGCATGAGCGGGGAAGGGGCAGAGAGAGGGAGACACAGAATGTGAAGCAGGCTCCAGGCTCTGAGCTGTCAGCACAGAGCACGACGCGGGGCTCTAACTCACGAACTGCCAGATCATGATCTGAGCCGAACAGGCGCCCCAACATGGAGCCTACTTTAAAAAACAAAACAAGGGCGCCCAAGTGGCTCAGTCAGTTAAGCATCTTACCTTGGTTTTCAGGTCATGATCTCACCATTGGTGAGTTCAAGTCCGCACTGGGCTCTGTGCTGACAACTGAGCCTGGAGCCTGCTTCAGATTCTACATCTCCCTCTCTCTCTTCCCCTCCCCTGCTTGCACTCTTGTCTTCTCTCTCTTCTCTCTCTCAAAAATAAACATTAAAAAAATTTTTTTAATAAAAAAATTTAAAAAAACCTCTCTCATCTTCTTCTACATATTCTACTAAATGAAACTATTAGTAATACAATTTTTAAAAAATTCTAAAACAGCAAGGAAAAAGGATACACCATGCATTCTGTAAGAGAAGCTGAAAAGTCAATTTCTTTCTTTCCCACTCTTGTCCACAAAACTCTATACTTTCTTTCTGATATCAGGCATGGATGGTAATACTTTCCGGACTGATGTAAACAACCAATTGATAACAGAGTTGCATTCTCTGAAAACCTACAATGTTTATATCTTTCTTTCGGCATAATGTTAATCACTTGTATTTAAAATATCTTCTCCTCCAGCTCCAATCAGGAGGAAAAAATGTATTTTTATCAACACAGGACTTTACTGCTAATATAAAAATAATAGGATTTGCAAAGTAAATAATCTCCCTTTGAAAATTTAGGAGTTCCATTTAAACACCCACATTTTTCTGGCTCTTTCAATGACACTATTAAAATATCTTTGAATAACAAATGCAGTTAACATTTGTATTAGGAAAATAGGCATCAGTAACAAAATATATGCATAACTGGATTTTCAAAGACTTCTCAAAATGCATAGAAAACTAACTGCTTCACGAAAACCCTGATAAGTATCAGATACTAGAGAATAGAATAAAAGTAGTATAAAAGCAGGCACAATTCATAAACCTAATATTTGTTTACTTACTTTCTTCTTCCGTTTAGAAAAGCTTAGAGCCCTAAAAAGACAGAGAGAGCCTGCTTTTCACATTCAGTCTTTCTCTCATCAAGCTCTTCATTGATAGAGGAATTCTTTTAGAAACAGAGAAATAGCTAAATGAAGGTTGCAAGTCTACCAAAAAATAAATTAGCTACTCTACAGTTTCTTTGTTTCTTCTGCTGAGGAACTGTTTTGAGGATAAAATGAGGTCATGACTATAACACACCTCTGTGATTCACACAAACTCAGCAGTGACACGTAGTACTTTTCTACTCCTTATATAGAAGATTTGATCCTACAGCTCTAGAAATTATTGTTTCTTATTACATACTGTTATACTCAAACCGAATTATCTACCAGGATAAGTTTCAAGAGAAAACAACAACAAACTAGATGGATGAAAAAGTATCACTTGTTGAGTACCAACAAATGCCAACAATTTCATTTGGCCTATTGAATTATCTCACCTACTCTTCCTGAGAGACTAATATTGTTCTCACTTTAAATATAGGAAACAGAAGCTCAAAGGAGTTAAATAATTTGGCCACAATTTAAATTTCAAAATGGCAGAACCAAGATTTGAACCCAAGTTCTCCATATGCTTTAAAAGCAACTCCAACCCTCTGCCTTTTAAGAATATTACGGAGCCTTCAAACAATTCTTACATATTTTTCCAGAGAAGAGAAGTATTTTTCCCCATAGCAAAATAAATTTTCTAATAACCTCATTTTCCAGCAGGATGGAGCTGGAGGCTCCTTAATGAACATTATCTATGGTGCTAAACTGGGTGTTCTGCTCAAAATTGCAACCAGCTTCTGAAGTTAGTGGCCATGTAGATCCCGAGATACTACATCACAAGATCTTCCTGTGGGTATGTCAAGAACCGCGTGTTTCTATCTCCTCTTCTTCACCCATCTTAAGAAAATAAAGGAACAGGCATCATGGTCCCCATTACAACTATCAATGGTGATATGCTACCAATAATGAATCAGACTACAGATCTGATGTATGCCTTCGATATACAGTGGTTATAGTGAGCATGTAAGATTACAAAAATAACCATGATGGTTCAATTAGGTTTTGGCTATATATCATATATGCCTAGTTACTGAATATATGTCTACATACATAAATATACCTACAAATATAACTAGTCACTGAATAATACATTTTTGATAGTGTTCAATTCTTTTTGAATCAGCTGCTATTTTTTAATAAACACACACACACACACACACACACACACACCCCTTTATGTTATGGTCAGAATCTATTTCCCATTAACCACCAGATTTGTTTTTAGTATGCGCTTCTATATTACCATAAATTATTTTATTTTATTTTATTTTTTATTTTTTTTGAGACAGAGAGAGACAGAGCATGAGCAGGGGAGGGGCAGGGAGAGAGGGAGACACAGAATCTGAAGCAGGCTCCAGGCTCTGAGCTGCCAGCACAGAGCCCGACGCGGGTCTCGAACTCACGAAGTGTGAGATCATGACCTGAGCTGAAGTTGGACGCTTAACCGACTGAGCCACCCAGGCGCCCCATCATAAATTATTTTAAGCACCTTCTCATTCCTGACCAATATGTCTTATACTTAATGTCACTTCAAGTTCAAGGGCAGTACCTGTGTTATAATTTCCTTAATTTATTTCATTAACTTATTAATTCCACAAATATTCATTGAGCTTGTAACACAGGCGACTATTGTAGGAGGTGGGGAAACAGTAATGAATAAAATAAACTATCTACTGCAAGGGAGCTTACTTTCTACTTGGGAGAGGCAGAATAAAATGAAACAAGTATGTCACACAGTAATGAGTGCAATGGAGTCTAGTAAAGCAAGACAGGGACAGAGATATGTCATTTTATATAGAGACGGCAGAGAAGGCCTCTACAATAAGATGAAATCTGAGCAGAGACCTGAAGTAGAGAACTCCAGACCAAGCAAATAGCAAGCGTAATGTCTCATAGGCAGGAATGTGCCAATGAGGCTAGAATGGGGCTAGAACAGCAGGGAGGGCGGTAGAGGCAGAGCCAGAGAGAGAGAGAGAACTGGGAACCAGAGCACATAGGCTACTTTATGCCAATATAAGGACCTGGTCTTCTACTCCTCTAAGTGAGATGGAAAAGGATTCCTAAACATAGCACTTTATTTTGTAAGAAAGTCTAATCCAAATCTGAAATTAAAGATTAAATCTAAATACAGTGTTAAGCAAAAAATTAGCCTGTATAAGCCTACTTACTAACTACAGAAGAAGGGAAGAGAGGGGGACTAAATCTTGCCCCAAATCTTAAATCTATCAAGACAAACCAAGTACAAATGGAAAACAGCAAAATACCTAATTTGTTCTTCATACATCCAAAGTGTGACATAATGAATGCTCTTTGAAGTTCACATTTGTATGCGCTCTGTCCTATACGAATGAATACTGGAGGCACAATTTTGCCACTAACTTTTTCCAGATACATCTCTTTTTCTATTTTTGTCTAGGCTAAACACACTAGATTGCAACCTTTTTTGTAAAGTGGGTATTTTTAGGTATTTCAATAAAATTCAAGAGGACAAGCATTCCAGTATTTAGCATAGCCTTATTAGGAAAACAAAGTCAGGCGGCTGTCTTGTGGAAAGCACAGGAATGAAAACTTTTCATTCTTTAGAGTCTCAACTTAGGTTTTTCCATTTGTTTAACTCTCAAAAAATAATTTGGGGTGTGTTTAGGTCTTTCAAAAATCTGGACGTAGTTACTCAGAGTCCAGGAATTTAAAAATTAATGATCAACTGTGGCTATTTTAGCCATAGATAAATCAGGTCTATCCTTGTTTACTTTAAAATGATATCCTAATTTCACATTTATCAGTTCAGTAGTAGAATCTTATCCAACATCCTCATCACTGAATCTCATTAAATTAGTTCAAAGTATTCAATATAATAATAATATCTAAATCTAAAAAAGGAAAATTTAAAGCCAGCAAACATTAAAATATTTCTTCATTTCTTTAAAGTTCTTATATTATTTGTGATTAACTTCACATTTATACTATCATATTGAAAGGACTGAAATGTATTCAATCTTTCCTTTTTTTTATTAAGAAACTATTTTGGGGGCGCCTGGGTGGCGCAGTCGGTTAAGCGTCCGACTTCAGCCAGGTCACGATCTCGCGGTCCGTGAGTTCGAGCCCCGCGTCAGGCTCTGGGCTGATGGCTCAGAGCCTGGAGCCTGTTTCCGATTCTGTGTCTCCCTCTCTCTCTGCCCCTCCCCCGTTCATGCTCTGTCTCTCTCTGTCCCAAAAATAAATAAACGTTGAAAAAAAAAAAAATTTAAAAAAAAAAAAAAAAAAAAAAGAAACTATTTTGTTTATAGACACTGAATTTTGTTTGTAAAATAAAATAGTATTGCTTAAATTTCTGATTCATTTAATGGATTTTGTTGTAAAAACAGGCTAAATTAGAATTCCAAAGCTTCCCACTGCTAATAAAGTATTATTATTTTTTTTTAAGTTTACTTATTCATTTTTGAGAGGTGAGAGGGAGAGGGGCAGAGAAACAGGGAGAGAGAGAATCCCAAGCAGGCTCCACACTGTCAACGATGTGGGGCTTGATCAAAGGAAGAAAATCTGGAACTATAGCAAAGTAGCAACACATTCTACCTATTTTACCAAAAAAGTAAGCTTCTTATCCTGAGGGAATTCCCTCCTCCACTGTTTGAATCTAATACATTAGAAAATGACCCTCAAATATTGCTTCATAACAGTACACAACTCACAGTGTATGCTGACTATTATACAGGTTCAGTAACCCCGAAGCTGGATGGGACAAACCCACTGATCAAATGTCAAACTGCTTCAAAAATTTCTAAAGGCTTATTCTCAATTTCAATACCTCTCTCACTGCAGACCGGGAACGAAGAGTGAACACTGGCACCAGTGTCCAAGGACTGCCAAGTGAGTAGCAGTGGTGTAGACCGCTGTTGTCAAACTTTTTAATCATAATATACAGTCAGAAATATATTTTATATCATGACCTACCTAGTACAAATATGCATCAACGAAACATATTCTCATGTGCAATTCATTAAAACATAGTCTGTTCTAGTCCGTTTCATTTACGAAACAGAAAAGGGAGGCAAGGGAGATGCTGGTCCCGACTCAAGGAACTAAATGCATAACAAGCCTCATTTTGATAAACATTAATCTTGACTCAAAGGCAGAATAAATACACAGAAGGTTCTGGAAACTTGACAGGTCATATAATGAACATGATGGCTAGATAACAGTAGTCACACAAATAGGAGCTCCCTGAACTGAACCAGTCCATTCATTAAACACTATTAAACTAGTTTTAATTTTTAATTTTTTCAATGTTTGTTTATTTATTTATTTATTTATTTTTGAGAGAGAGAGAGAGAGAGAGAGAAACAGAGTGCGAGTGGGAGAGGAGCAGAAAGAGAGCGAGACACAGAATCCAAAGCAGGCTCCAGGCTCTGAGCTGTCAGCACACAGCCCGATGCGGGGCTGGAACTAGTGCCCCGCAAGACCTTGACCTGAGCTGAAGTCGGACGCTTAACCACCCAGGAACCCCAAACGTGAGCCACCCAGGAACCCCAAACTAGTTTTAATTTTTGAAAAACACCGCATTAATAATATCCTCAAAAGAACAAAATAAACAGATCTAACAACAACAATAGTTAACACAGTGTTTTGACTAGGGCGTGTCTATAAAGTTCAACCTCACTAAATTTGTTTCTGGCAGAATTACAATCACTGAGAAGAACAGAGGTGCTGACCATAGGTTACTATATGTATTGTTCCAACCATGACATCCTTTAGCAAGACCTATAATTTGAACGAGATGGTGGAGATTCTCCCTATTTGATAATTTGTAAAAATTTAGAAAAGCCAAACACTAATACCTACCTAACTCTGAAGACAAATAACCTGAAATATATTAGATTCTTCAGTGCGAGAAAACACATCCTCTAATCTGATGTCTCCCTTATACTGATGCTAAGTATCCCCTAAAAGATCTCTAAAGAACAGGAATAGGTGATTCCTATCATATCTACCTCACTTTATGAGATTCACAGAAGGACCTGAAACTTCACAAAGAATTGGCACCAGTCCACAGAAAAACATACAATGTGCTCCACACTGTGATCTTTAAAAAAATACAAAACAAAACAATTTACAATAAACACAAAAGTATTTATGTAGCTTCGGCATCAAAATTCCTGATTCTTTTCAAGATAACAATGATTTTTTTTTTCATAACTATTCTGATACTCAACTCATTTGGCTGCTTTTATAAAATGTTCTTGCTGAAAAAATACCAACAGTGAAATTTTTAATTGAAAGGACTATGACTTTAATTAGAGTTGTCTAACTGGAATGAGCTGCCTGGTGGTAATGTGCACACAGGAGCTGTATCACTGTTTCAGAGTTCTTTCCTAGAAGATGGCTATAGAGCAACTGGCCCAGAAGGTCCCTTCAAGCTTAGGGAAACGCAAATATCTAGAATGTCCAGTACCTCACAGAGTTAAGAGCTGATTGTCCAGATTCGAACCTAGCCCCTCCATTTACTATCTCTTCACTTGTCAAGTAAGAATAGTAATAATACTTATCTATCTTACATGGTTATTGTGAAAACTAAATGAAAAAAAATGTCTGTAAGGGGCTTACAACAGTACATGCCACATAAATAGAATGATAGTGTCAACTATGATATTTATCATCCTTCTTGACATGAAAACTGGACATAAATGACAACTATAATCATCTTCCAGGCTCCAGAGCTTTATGAGAGAAGAATCTGACATTAAATACGATAGTTTGTGAAAGCCACCTAATTACAGAAAATGTCAGTTCTTGGCTACCATAAGAATGGGGGAGTTTGGGGATAATGGGAAATGAAAGAGATAATCCCAATCTAAATCATTCACAATATTCAGAATCACTCCTCTATCCCCAGAGTGGAACTAAAGCCTACTTGTCCTATAAACAGTTCTTTCAGCTAGCAACAATCCTCTGCCTGGTGATGCCTACGTGTGTTTCTGAGAAGTCAGATGAAGGAGAAAGTATTGAATTACCAAGGTGAAGTCAATGACTCTCCTTTTCTAAATTCCACTCACCGACTTTACTGAATCCAAGGTACAAGGACAACACCTAGGCTCACCACGGCATGCAATTATGTGTCTTTGCCCTCAGAGGTAACATTGGGGGATAGTGTGGGCCTCGGATGCCTCTGAAACCATCACAATCAACACAGATAAGAAACTATCACAGATTGGCCAGAGAACAAGCTCAGTTCCCAATCCCCATGAAGAAATCCAGCATATTAAAACTTTCTCTAGCAGCGTAGCCAACTTACTGAAGTTCTATAAACAACAAAAAAAAGTTATGATGATGCAAATAGCCAAAGCCAAAAACATGTATGCTATGGTATATCTGACATGTTTCCTTCTCTCTCATTTGCATCAATGTTGCAATCCAAAAACCCAGTCACACATGGCAATAAAATATAAAAATTATAGATCAGAGTTAACAGCTATGTTCATAGGCCACACCCAAGGCTGTGGGTGAGCTACATACCTCAATTCATGTTGAGATCCATATTTAAGGAAATTAAACTTGCATTATAATTTTTGCTCCCATTTTGACAAGCGTAACATCTAAGAGTTTGGCTTCTTTCACACACGGCCTTATTTTCAGCTGTCTTGTCACATAAAATTGCAATTCAGCATCTCACTGATCTCCTGTTTTCTAGGGAAACCTACCCCAAAGCAAACACTGACATATGCTCATGTTTTGGTGTTCTTACAAACACAAGATGTGGCATGACTCGCTGCTTTTCTTGTTGAATTATGTGTCTTCTGTGAGTTCTGAAGAAAAAGACCAGCAGTTAAAATGTGCTGGAATATCGACGAGTACGGCTGTAAGGAACCAGTTATTTGGAAGGAACATCTGTAGAGGTGGTGCAGCCATGTAAAAATAGCACTAGATAAAAGATCCACCTCAGATAATTATAATTTTCCATTTCAAGCCACCAAAAATATTTGCTGCAATCTGAATATTTGCTGTAGTATATGTGTGATAAAACTGGATATGAAAGTCTTGAGAAATCAAAGAATTACACAGATCTCACAGGTCATCTAGACAGACTTTAAGTAACATCAACATTTTTTAAATCATTAGTAAAATCTTTTTTTTTTTTTAAGTTTTCTTGTTAGACAAATAATAACTTGGTCTATGTCAAACTATCACAATTTCCTACTAGTCTAACAAAATCCCTCATTCTATCATTTAAATTTATTTTCTTTAGTTTATCAAAAATATGGAGCATAGGGGCACCTGGATAGCTCAGTTGGTTAAGTATCTGACTTCAGCTCAGGTTCTCACTGTTTGTGAGTTCGAGCCCCGCATTGGGCTCTGCAATGACAACTCCAAGCCTGCTTTGGATTCTCAGTCTCTCCCTCTCTCTCTCTGCTCCTGCCCTGCTTCTCGCATGTTGTGCACGACCATGCACATTCTCTCAAAAATAACTAAACTTTTTAAAATACAGAGCATTAATATCTACACATGGACTCAACTATTACTACAGCTGAAATGCTTTAGACAAAAAATTTCATCATAACTACTTGCAGAAACCGAACACATGGTTTTATTAAAAACACTCTTCAAGATCAATATACACTGCCATAACTTAATTCTCATTACATTTTTACTACCAAAAAAAAAAAAAAAGAGACGCTGACACTTCATTTTATAGAAAAATATAATAGAGCAGTGATTTATGATCTCACCTAGAATAAAAGTAAAGCAGCAAACCAACCCTGAAAGCCCAAATTTTTGTTACCAAAGTAGGTTAGTTATTATAACCCTTGGTTACACTTGAATGTATTCCAAAGCCCAATATATATAACCAAATAAAAGTACAGCTTTTCTGGCTTAAGTACAAGATAGGCAGAAAACTCAGAATGCACTCCACTAGCCTCCTGGTATCACCACCATAGGACACTTCGGTATAGAATCTGATATAGATGAATCTTCTTTATATACAAACAGGAAAGAAAGAAAAGGTTGACTACTAGTTCATTGTCCTTTCTATTGTACTTGAAATCTTGGCCTTTCCTATGCCTCAGTTTTCTCATTTGAGAAATGGGTATATTTCCTACTCATCTACCTCCATTACAAGGAGAGTGCATAATATCAAGAAAATTAAAATTGCATGAATTTATTTGGAACCAAGCAAGACTCATATCTCAATACTATCTTCACAACATAAGTCAGTACAAGTTAAATAACTTCTCTGAATTAACTTCTTCATCTGTAAAAGAGCTTACCACCTCTCACTGGGTTATGCTGTGGATTAAATGATGTAATATATATAAATTATCCAGCACTGTACCTAAGACTTGTGTTGATAAAATAGCCTCAAATCTGTACAGCATTTCCATATATTTATAAAATGAATCTACTTAATACTGTAATCATCATATGGTACTGTCATGGGCAAATTCATTATGAGCAGTTTACTTCACTTATCTGGTACTTTAGTAGCAACTGAAGTAAAAGATTCAAATGAAAAAGTTTACGTACTAATGATAAAGTTAAAAGCAGAATGACTCTTCCCATTAGTATTTAATTCTACTAGGCCACAATTCTATAATATCATAGAAAGAGAAATAACATTTGGCAAACTTATACACATTGGAGGCCAAGTTTTTATACACACATAGCATATTACAGAGGCATTTTATTATATATTATGTCAATATGCTTTCTTTAAACTGATGAATCCTGCTCACAAATTTGATAATGCTACTCCCTTCCTTAAAACTATGTTCTTAGGGGCGCCTGGGTGGCTCAGTCGGTTAAGCGTCTGACTTTGGGTCAGGTCATGATCTCGTGGTCTGCGAGTCTGAGCCCCGCGTTGGGCTCTGTGCCGACAGCTCGGAGCCTGGAGCCTGTTCCGGATTCTGTGTCTCCCTCTCTCTCTGACCCTCCCCCGTTCATGCTCTCTGTCTCAAAAAAATAAATGGACGTTTAAAAAAAAATTTTAAAAAGAAAACTATGTTCTTATACCATACACACTTGTCAAAATTATAATTAAATAATTATGTTATTATGTCAACTGTCTCCTTTACTACTAGTGCAGCATTTCATGACAGCAGGTACCATATGTCTACCTCATTCAACTCTGTGTCCTGAACTATATGTTGAAAGAATACATAATCTGTATATATACAGTCAGACCAGAAGAACATATACTAGAATGTTTGTTTTCTCTAGATGGCATGAGTTTCTTACTTTCTGTATCTTCCAAATGTTCTTCAATATATGTGTAATTGTTTTACAAACAGACAGTAGCCACTGAATATTTTCTTAGGAAGAAAAATGCTTGAAACAAAAGATAACAGAGATAGAGGAAAACAACAGCACTAACTTGAAAGCCACTTAAATTCAAAGGAGTTTGTAATCTCTCCAAGGAAGATGGCCTCTAAAAGAAATTACAGCGTGTACTCATGAAAAGGAACACAAAGAAAAACAATTAATTGGTTTTAAATACTAAAACAAAAATTGTTAGAAAGATGATAGATAATAAGGGCAATAACAAAAGGGAAGATGACTTTAATGACCAAGTGATTACAAAACACTATCTGTGCAGATAACACTGTGCTGTAGAGCAATATAAATAAATAAATGAAGAATGTGAAAGAAGAGATTTGTTTTGTTTTGTTTTACAAAATGTATTTTCAGAAAATATTTTCACATTTCCCACAAACCTCCTCAGGCTATTCATCTTCCAATGCTATGTCTACATATACTCTTGGAAATGGTGAACTTCCTTTTATATAAAAGAACCAGATTTCAAACATGCAGATACAAACACAACACATAGAGAGCTGTGCAGTGTGGCGAGGAGAGGGGCTCCAGGGTCTCTGGGGCAGAGCACTAAGCGAATCTATGCAGAGAGAGGGGCAGTGACTCACACAGTCTCTGTGAGCCCACTCTTCCTGCAAGTGCTCTCTGTGGGGCACTGTTGACTCTCTTCCTGAATTCCAATACACAGAATTCTCCCAAACTGTGGCTCAGCACAGAATATTTATATTGCTACAAGAATGAAAAGACTGGATTTTAAAAAATTGCTAAATTATACCTTTCAAAAATGGAAAATGAAAATGGATTTAAAAAATTTATTGTTAAGGGGTGCCTGGGTGGCTCAGTCGGTTAAGCTCAGTTAGGTGGCTCAGGTCAGGATCTCGCGGTTTGTGAGTTTGAGCCCCGTGTCAGGCTCTGTGCTGACAGCTCGGAGCCTGGAGCCTGCTTCGGATTCTGTGTCTCCCTCTCCCTCTGCCCCTCCCCTGCTCACGCTCTGACTTTCTCTGTCTTTCAATAATAAATAAACATTAAAACATTTTTTTTTAATTTATTGTTAAATTAAATCTTTCCAATACTGACAAGATGGAAAAAGCAGTGCAGCTGCAAGGGCAAATTCTCACGTACCATCACAAGAAGTCAGTGAATATAATTAAGACTGAATATTCAAGAGTTAGCAGGTGATTATTATTTAGAAATATGAAAGTAAATACCATGAGAAATATTTGCTTCTGATGAAAGAGACCAGGGAAGGGAAGGGCAAAAGAGGAACTGCTCGGTTTTTGTATTCTGACATATTTATATAATATTGTACATTAAAATGAGATTTTACCTGGAGTAAACTTTCCTATAGTTAAGAGATTTTTGTATCTATTTTCATTCAATTAGTCTACAAATGCTCTACTAAAGTCACAGAAAGCTTAATAACCATAAGTTAATTTTAATACTGTCTCTTCAAGGCACTCCTACTTAGACAATATTTAAAGATTTAGAACTTAGTCTGTTCTTATTTTTATTTTAAAAACAGACTCTAAGTCTCAGATATAATCCATTTCATAACACAAGCTTTTAAGACATCTTTTATACAATACTTTCATTTTCTCCCTTTTTGGTCAAACCACAAGAATGCTGCCCACATTTCTTTAAACAAATCTCTCAGCCACTCAACCTGACAACTTGTGGACGTTTTAAAATGCACACGAGAGTATGTATTACACTGTCAAGAAACCGTTGTCACTAAATGAAATATATGACTTCTAAAGGAGATTAGGCTCCTCAGATTCTGAAAACAGTTAACTGTAATGATACATAAACAATAATCATCAAAGTGTCTGTTTTATCATTTTAATAAAACATGTCCATATCCACAGGTCACCTCAACTAGAGAAGCACATTCTTATTGGGTATTAGGTATATGATTAAGAACGGTGAATAAGCTAGCTTTACAATCATTAGGCAGAGTCAAAATCTCACCCTAATTAAGCAAATTTTATTATGTAATACCTTTGCCTATTTAACATGTAAGAAATAATCAGTGCATATAATGGAAAAAAGGCAATCAGTCCTTCTTTAGAAAATGAATGACATATTTCCTAAAGCAAAAAGAAAGGAAACTTCTACTCCTCCAATTTCCTCTTAGAGAGCAATTTATACTAAACAACACAGGAACTTTTCTTTCTGAGCTGACATCAGTTGTTATCACTTGCTCCTTTATGGGTCATGTACTAGACATCATGGCGAGTTTGATAACCGTTAATGTTGCCTGGATTTAACTCCTCATGTTTAGGCATATTTTAGCATCACTTGTGTGGTAAGACTCTTCCCTGAGTATTGTAGGAGATAGCACATGGCTGAATAAGATTTCTTAACATTTCTCTGGGGAGATGAAGTAAACAGAAACTAAGGGCTAGTGGTTAAACATGGGCTATGGAAATGAGAAAGACTTGACTTTAAAGTCAAAATCTCTGGGGATGGAACCTGAAATCTGCTTCAAGTTTGTTAAGTTCAGTAAAGTGTCTGGGCCTTGATTTCTGAAAATCTAAGGGATGCCACCCTTTGATTTACTGCACACTCATAAATTGATTAGGGTCCACCATTGGCACAAGTTGTTTACGAGGCTCTGTGCAAACAGTAAATTCACCAGTCTTCATTCAGATTACTAAACTTTCTGTCCCTAGCATTTGGCAGAATAATTGGTATAAAACAGACACACAATAAGCTTACTAAATAAATGTTAATTAATACATTAAATAGCTTCACTGGGAAAAAAAAAAAAAAAAACAACTGGATTAAACTGAGCTGGAGACAGACCAGCTAGAACACTCTGAGATGAGAATGACTTTTTCCAGCAGAAGCATTAAAATGTTTTTGCAACTTCCAACCACCCATTCCACACTGCCTTTAGCTTTACATTGTGATACATAGTAGGGTAATACACTTGCTTTAGTCTTCAAAATTTTCTACCTTTTCTTGAGTGTTTACTCTTTCATTTGAACTTTAATGTTTATTTTTTTTAGAGACAGAGAGTAAGTAAGTAGAGAGGGGCAGAGAGAGAGAGAGACACAGAATCTGAAGCAGGCTCCAGGCTCTGAGCTGTCAGCACTAGGTCTGACGCGGGGCTTGAACTCACAAACCACAAGATTATGACATGAACTGAAGTCGGAGGCTTAACCGACTGAGCCACCCAGGTGCCCCTCATTTGAATTTTTAAATTGGCATGATAAGTTCAACCTTTTATTATTTTTATTTGTTTTTTGGCATTTCGCATTCTCTTAGTTCTTTTTGTATCCATTTAATTTTATTCTGACAAGGGCTTCAACCTCATAGCACAGGTAGAGTTTATTTCCAAGAAAGGCTACACATATTTTCATAGATTTCTTTCTGGTAATGTTTGTGCAAATAAGATGCCTACATATTATGATGAACAATTTTCAGTAAGAGAAATAAAAAACATTACTAATTACCAATATCAGAATTATTCCCTTTTGCCCCTCCAGTATAGAGAACTGCTACTGGACACTGTAGAATTTCGAAATTAGAGTTTTTGGATTCCAAACTTTTAGAGTTCCAAAATCAGACAATTATGGAACAAGTCATCGGAGTTTAAGTCACTCTGTGGTTATCTCTGTGATGGATATTTTGAAGTGGGCCAACTAAGCTAAAATGCCACTAAAGATAATACACCGAAGTTATTCTGAGAAGTGATAACCTCCAGCCAAAGCCACATTGTTTCCTTGCATCTTTCAGTGTGTGACAGCAGATAGAGCTTAAAATAAATTTGCAAGGACAACAGCACATGTTAAAGTCTTGCTGACGTCTTTTAAATTTCTCATCTTCTGTGATTCGAAGTTTTTACATATTAGAAAATAAAGGTTTCTAATAGATAATGCATAAATCTTCCTGAAATGTGTCAACTTTGAATCTAAAACATGAAAATAAAATGTATCTTATATAGAAAAATAATTCATATGCAATCATAGCTTAGGACAAGAATGGAATTTAAGATGACAGAGATGTCTTGAATCAAACCTTCTAAAATAAGCAAACTAAGGAACTGTATTCAGGTAACAATTCTATTGAATCATTATACAATTATATAATATTACATTATATAATTTTAACATAATTAATATGTGTGCATTGTGTGTATGTTGGATATTTTACCACCAACTTCAGCAAGGAAGCATATAAATAGGAGCTTTATATTTGCAAACCCTTGTACAAATTATCACTTCACTGAAGCTGTCTGTTCCTAAAGATTTACTGAAAAGTTTTAGAATCAAGCCATGTACAAGACCTCTGCAGACTCCAAGCCTTCTGATCATCCTACAATATACCGATCTCAGTTTTCCTAGGAGTTGTATAGAACTTGGCCCAGGGATGCTTAATAAACATTTAGAAATAAATGAGTAAAGTATCTGGCAAAAGAAAAGCCCTTCTCCAATAATAAACAAGGCACCTCTAACAACCAGAGCAAATAAACATAGCTGAGAAAAGTGACTACTCACTTCACTGTGTCAAAGAAGACGGGTGCTCTAAGAAGTTTACAGCCTCTTTGCAACACAGATAAGTAACAGGTGACAAGGATGAAAAAGATTTCAAAATGAGGTCGGACAATACTGGCGGGTAATAAGCCCAACTGGCAGTGACAAAAGAGGGCAAGGTGGCAAAAAAAAAAAAAAAAAAAACCACAACAAAGAAACAAAAAAAAAAAAAAAAAAAAAAAAACAAACAGGCACTGACTTCAGAGAAAAGAACCAGAAAATAGAAAACTGAGTCAAAATACAGTCTGAACTTACTACTACAACAGCAGTTTGACCATAGGGCATTTATGCAGGGTATGTGTGTATGTTTGCATGGTGTAAAGAAAGGGTCAGGAAGACATAGGCAGTAGAAGGGAGCTAAGATGACAGTCATCTAGATTTCAGTATTCCCAAGGACATCAAAAGATCATACTAAAGAGACATGTGTAAAACTAAGGATACTGTACTATAGAAAGAGAGTATGGACTCTAGAGTCAGGCCAGGTTCACATTTTACAATTTACTGAAAGGGTGACCTCAGACAAGTTACCTAATCTTTCTGTGTTTTACTTTGCTCTGTAAGTGTGACTAACAACAGTATCAGTTACTTCACAGGGAAGATGCTATAAGCATTATAGGAGTTAATACATCTAAATCAGAACAATGATTTAGCTATTATTAATTATGCGACAGGTGTTCTAGTACATGGCTCTTGTCCTCATTTTCATCATCTTCCCATGGACCCAGTGGCAAAGTTTACCTTAGACAATAAAGGTTATCAGAAAAGTTTACTCAAAGGGCAACTGGGTGGCTCAGTCAGTTAAACCTCTGACTCTTGATTTCGGCTCAGGTCATGATCTCATGGTTTTGTGAGTTCAAGCCCCACATTGGGCTCTGTGTTGACAGCACAGAGCCTGCTTCAGATTCTCCCTCTCTCTCTGCCCTTCCTACCCCTTTCAAAATAAAATAAACTTAAAAAAAAAAAGTTTATTCAAGACTGATGTCTCATACATGTAAAATAAAAAACTCTCAAGACTATGACTATTAAGAATGTCAGTGTGCCTAATGCCCAAAATTCAGTTCAAACTAAAAAAATTCTAAAAGTAGGGGTGCCTGGGTGGCTCAGTCAGTTAAGCCTCCGACTTCAGCTCAGGTCATGATCTCATGGTTTGTGGGTTCGAGCCCCACATCGGGCTCTGTGCTGACAGCTCAGAGCCTGGAGCCTGCTTCGGATTCTGTGTCTCCCTCTCTCTCTGTCCCTCCCCCGCTCACACTTGGTCTCCCTCTCAAAATTGAGTAAACGTTAAAAAAAAAATTCTAAATGTAAAAACTCCCAAGATATTGATGACATGGTCATATGTAAAAAACATAAGATGACTGAAGCCCAAGGAAAATAAATGTCAGCTTAAATTCTTGTGCTCACAAAGGACTATCTCTCACACTCCATGAAAACTCACACTTGTGAGAAAGAAGAGTAGGGTGACAAGAAAGTGTCTGCTTTCCACTCTGCTAGTGATTTAAAAAAAACAAAACAAAACAAAGATACCGGTTTCAATCTTGGCATGACATGATGACACATCAAAGATATAAAGTAACTGAGGAAGTAGATGTTTGAAGTAAAAGAAAGATATCTTAGACATGTTTGCGTCTATTTCTAAAACACAAACTACTTCTGGGGAAGGGTAGCCATGCAACAATTACCACAGAGCTCATCCTATCTTTATGGGCCCAGGCAAATTATGCTGACATTCATGACATCTCAAAAGTTGGACTTGGGGCGCCTGGGTGGCGCAGTCGGTTAAGCATCCGACTTCAGCTCAGGTCACTATCTCACAGTCCGTGAGTTCGAGCCCCGCGTCAGGCTCTGGGCTGATGGCTCAGAGCCTGGAGCCTGTTTCCGATTCTGTGTCTCCCTCTCTCTCTGCCCCTCCCCCGTTCATGCTCTGTCTCTCTCTGTCTCAAAAATAAATAAACGTTAAAAAAAATAAATAAATAAAAAATAAAAAAATTAAAAAAAGTTGGACTCAAGCTGCATTCAGCTGACCCATGCCCTTAAATATCCATATGTCCTACAGGAGGGACAAAAGAGAAGCAACATTAATTGAGTATACACAACACTTCATTCGAACAGCCCTCTGACATCTGTAGGGTCTTCTCCCTTGTAACGATGAAAAATGGATATACCCTCTGACCTACCAATTCCAATTCTAGAAATTTACCCACAGATATACTCACATATGTATAGAATGAAGCATATTTGAAGTAAACCACTACAGCATTGTTAAGAACACACTAAATGACCATCCACAGGGAATAGGTTAAACATATTTTGTATATTCATAAAATGGAACATTATGTACCTATTTTTAATATGAGCCAAGTTCTTATTACTGATACAGAAGTATCCCCATGATAAGCTAAAGCTGACAATATGCACAGTATCTACCATTTGTAGGAAAAGAGATGAAATGTACATATGTCTTCCTCTTCCATGCATAAATACCTCTGTGAAAAATACAGGTGCAGGGGAGCCTGGGTAGCTCAGTCCGTTAAGCATCCGACTCTGGATTTCAGCTCAGGTCATGATCTCACAGTTCGTGAAATTGAGCCCCACGCTGGACTCTGTGCTAATGAGAGTCTTTCTCTCCCCCCTCTGCCCCTCTGCCACTTGTGCTCACTCTCTCTCTCTCAAAGTAAATGAATAAAAACTATAAAAAAAAATATGTATATATATATATATATATATATATATATATATATATACACATACATATATATGTGCAAAATGTTTCAATATATGGAAGAGAGTTTGGGTGACTGAGAGGAGGGAGGAGAAAGAATTTTCATTGCAAAAGCTTTAGATTTTGAGCAATATTAATATATTACTCATTGAAAAAAATCAATTAACAAAATTTTATTAAAAAAAAAAAAAAAGAGGGGCACCTGGGTGGCTCAGTCAGTTAAGTGTCCGACTTTGGCTCAGGTCATGATCTCATAGTTCGTGGGTTCAAGCCCCACGTCGGGCTCTATGCTGACAGCTCAGAGCCTGGAGCCTGACTCTGATCTGCGTCTCCCTTTCTCTCTGCCCCTCCCCCCTCGTGTGCGCACGCTCACACTCTCTCTCTCTCTCCCTCCCTCTTTCTCAAAAATAATAAACATTTAAAAAATTATTAAAAAAAAAGAAAAATTTCCTAACATTCCTATGGATAGTAATGGCTAATGAGTAGAACAGATACCTAAATATTGGCCTAACATCCAAATCAAAAAGTTTTTCATTTTCAAAAACTTTTTCAAAAAAATTTCATTATATGCTGCCACCTACAAGTGCATCTTTGACACCTTATAATAAATGTTACTTACAAAAAAAAAAAAAGAGATTCTGAACTGTCAGAAATGTTACATCATGCACATTCTAATACAGAAATAAAGTAAATATTACCAGGATATAAAGTCAGCTCTGTGTGACACTGAAGGCCATGTTCTTTCCATTGTACCAGGCAGTCTCCTTTAGCTAAAGAGAATAATTCATTTATCCAGGAGATTCGACAGTAATCATTCGCTATAGCCAAGAATTTTCTCAGGTTTTAACTGTATTTCCCCAGCTCCAAATTATAACATATATGCGTATATTTTCAAAACACCGTGCCTTCACTTAAATATTTTATACTATTTAGACATGCTAAATCTCTTTCCGTAACTTCAGTCACTTCTATGGTTTAATCAATGAGGCAGAAAAGATTTCTAGATCATTAATGAAAATGTTGACAAGAGTGATAAAGAGTGTGAATCCTTGTGTCTAGAACAGTCTCCAATTATGAATCCTGATTTCTACTAGTTTCTAGTTTAGAGAATATTTTTATGCATTCTTCTCCACAAAAAGAAAAATTTGAAAGTAAAGAAATGTAAATTACATTAAGATGTCAGTTCCTATTGTCAAAACTCATGTGTATCCATGGCCTTTTCTGGAAATGCTTACAGACAGTCTCAATCTCTGGAGAATGAGAATGCATATATTAAAATGGAGATAAAATAATACAAAAGCCATTTAGCTACTAATCATTTGTTCTGTGTAAGATCTCCTCAGTATACTAAAGAATATAAAGCTTGCAGGCATTACACTGTCCCAAAGTACTACCATGCAAGTGAAGGTCAATGGCATATATTGTATCCAAGTCCTAAATTTTAGGTCAGAGAGCAACTATGTATAAAATGGATCTTTTGTACAAATAATCATTTGTGGAAACCAAGAATGTAGGGAAGCACTAAGCAGAGTAGACAATTAAAGCAGAACATGAATTAAAGGACCACGTGACCATTGTTATGTACTTAGTGACTTACACGTCTTTTTCAACCCGTGAAACAATGCCACGGCAAGGAAAAGTTCAGAAGTAGGTAAAATATCGGTTAGTCAGGTACTCCTTTATATAAGGAAGAAAGTGAGACAGAATAGGAAGAGTCTGGCCTGCCACAGGACATCAATTCACCCCTGGCAAGGTAGACTGCATAGCAAAAGCAGTGAGCTGAGAAAGACCAATTTATCTGTGAACTATACTAGGCTTAGAGGGAAGTGGGTGTGCCTGAGGAAGATTAGATGAATTCCTAACATGTTTTTAAAGCAGAATAATGTGAGTGACTCACAAAGAGTAAACAGGCACTTTATATTTGATGTCTTTCTGTTCACCCCTTCCTTTCCTTTCT
Source organism: Leopardus geoffroyi (assembly GCF_018350155.1). NCBI lineage: Eukaryota > Metazoa > Chordata > Mammalia > Carnivora > Felidae > Leopardus > Leopardus geoffroyi. The sequence continues at coordinate 126,672,108 of NC_059327.1, forward strand.
TATCTTCCCTTAAAAGAATGTCACAAAAACAGCTCAGTTCCTTACTCCTCCTAAGTTGAAAATTGGGCGTATATGAACCCTTCCTACTGAATCTACTAAAACACAGGCATTATCCCTCAGATTCCCTGTTTTTATCTCCAAAGGGTAAGGCAGAGTGGAAGTATCCCTCAGCCTTACTCTTACCTTCCTGGTAGTAAATAAATTGATATTCAATGTAAGGTTCTCCCTTCTAGTTGCAAAGATCTCTTTTAGTAAAATTTCATGACAAATGGATTTCAAAAGAAAAGGTTCAGGACTTTGGATGAATGCTGGATAGCCACTCAGTCAAGTGGTAAGTACACGGGCTCTCCTGGAACACATAACCTGGGTTTGAATGCTCAATCAGCCATTGATAGCTCATGCTTGTGCAAGTTACTCGACTCGCATTTCTTCATCTTAGAAAGAAAGAAAAAGAAAGGAAGAAGGAACTCGTGTACACACACACACACACACACACAAAATGCAAAAGAACAAATGGTACAGCAGATAACAAAAAAGACCAGGGCACAACTAGAATCTGACAAAGATTAGACATGTCAAAAAACTGGCAGTCTAAGTGGCCAGAAGTTAAGACACACCAAATGTGATAATGGTGAGAGACATAATGATAAAGACGGGTACAGGCCCTTTTTTGATAATAAAGAGAATAGACAACTAAAAGGTTATTGAATAGCACTGTACTGCCCAGGAGTGAGAAGGAATGTCAAATACCGATTTATATCCTTCCAACAGTGGTCCTTAATGACTCTGATACAGAAATTTTTTCTGTTTGTACAAGTGTAGTCACCTACAGTAAGTACTAGTGAGCCACAAGGAAGACCCTCCCACCAAGCTGGAGTGAAGCCTGGAAGAGATTTTAATTTCACTTCTGAGCAATAAAGGATGATAAAATAAATCATTCGGACTTCCTATCTCATGCAATCCTCATAGTCAATTCAGTACACATAATTCAACACTCTAAGAAGGCAAAATGGTAGGCAGAATAACGGCCTCCCAACAACATCTCTCTGTCTTAATCTCAAGAACTTATAAATACTGTTAAATAACACGGGGAGGGGAGAATTAAAGTTTCCTTAAATTGGAATTTAAACTGCTAATCAGGGGCACCTGGGTGGCTCAGTTGGTTAAGGGTCATGACCTGTCAGCTCAGGTCATGATCTCGTAGTTCACGAGTTCGAGCCCCTTAACAGGCTCTGTGCTGACAGCTCAGAGTCTGGAGCCTTCTTCATATTCTCTCTGCCCTTCCCCTATTCATTCTCATTTTTTCTCTCTCTCTCTCTCTCTTTCTCAAAAACATTTTAAAAATTAAAAAAAAAAAAAAACAACCTGCTAATCATATGACTTTAAAATAGGAAGATTATCTTAGATCCGGTAGGCCCAATGTAATGACAAGGGTCTTTAAACATGGAAGAAGAGGGAAGCCAAAGAGTCTATCTCTGAAGATGGAAAGAATGGGAGCCAAAGAAAGCAGGCAGCCTCTAGAAGCTGGAAAAGGCAAAAGAACAGATTCTGCCCTTGAGCTTCCAGAACGAAAGTCTGCCAACACCTTAATTTTAGCTCAGTGAGAGCCACTTTGGACTTCTGATCTCTAGAATTGTAAAACAATAAATCTGTGGGGGCTTCTTCTGCCACTAAGTTTGTGGTAATTTGTTACATAGCAATAGGAAACTAACACACAAAGAAATACATTTTGAAAGACTACTATGAAAATGTTGAAACGTTTTGAAGAATTGAGATATTTAATGTCAATTTATCTAGAAAATCCAGTTATTCAAAATTAGACAGGCCCTGAGGTTTTGGGGATAACTGAAATTTTACCACTAACTTCAGATACATGGTTTTTGTTTTGTTTTTTTTCCTTTAAGCCTAAAATCACTATCAGTTAACTATAAATCTAGACGTTATGATGCTAATTGAGATAATAACCACAACATAAACCAGACGCAATTTCTAATACCTTAAACCCATTAAATATTTAGATCTGAAAAAGGAATGGCCAGTTGCCAAAAGTAATGCTAGCATTGAATATATTAAGTAAAAATTACAATATATACTAAAGCATTACCTTGTTTTCAATGCCTCTTAAAGATTAAATGTAGCTTTATATTTTAAAAGCTACTTCAAATTATAGATGGGATGCTATAAAAATCAGCAATACCTACATATGTTTCAAAACATCTTCTATTGATAACAGAAAATTTCATTTATATTTAAAATCAGATTAATAATTAAACACCTTAATGTGTTTCCCTAAAAAGTAAGAGAATCAGCAAACTTGAACATGTCTAGAATCTCTTCAGAGAAAACCCCAAACATTTCCAAATAGCTTTTGTATGATATCAATTTAAAAAGTAAATGCAAGGATGAAAACTACTACTTACATATACTTCTCTAGGTGAAGTGTATCTTCTTTATCTACACGGTTACTTCCAATTTGAAACAAGTCTGCTTTGAATAGAAATGGTATGTGCACATGGATGTGTATGGAGGTGGGTGTTAAGAGGGTTATGATAGAAACAAACCATTTTCTACGTTAGGAGGAAATTGATAGCAGGGGCAGTATTGGTAACACAGTATCATTTGGGTCAAAATATTTTTAAAAATCCATCACTACATTCAGTTCTATGATAAAACACTCTTCTTGAAACATACATTTCTGAAAATTTCTGACTCATCAGGAATTTAGGTGGAAAAGAGAATATTGAAAACAAAATCAGTCCTTTCATCAGAAAATAGCTGAAAAATATATCCGACCATCATGACCTTATCAAACAGGCTTACGCCACTGCGGAAAAACAAACAAGAATAAGTAAGCACGACTGAGGCAGTCTGTCTTATCCAGCAACCAGTATTCTCAACAAACATCTACTAAAAAGTACTTAAAATGAAAGATGGCCATGCTTCCTATCTAAAAAATATTCAGAATTGGAACACAGTGCTCTTAAAAAGAAACAATGACCTCCAAGCTTAACAAGAATGTCTGCTTAGGAAAGAGCTATCACTTACAAAATGCTGAAAGTACAATAATCGGATGATGTGATCTGAGCAACATTCTTTCTTACAATTTTTCCCTTTTTGGTATGTGTGTTTTAGGCACTGGGTAAGAGGAATGATCCTTTAAAAAAATTATACAAACAACAAAACCAAAGTGTGCTGAGGAAGATACCACAAACAGGCAAAGTAAATATTATTTGAGTTTTTAAAAAGATACCATATATGTACATGGATAATAAAAGATGCTTACGTATTTTTTTTGAAGGAGCAGCCTCATCACTTATGATATAAACAACTGTTTAAAAAGTATAACTTTTATTACTAGTTAAAGAGACCTAAATAATTCAGAAGACATTCATAGACATTGGAATTATATTTTCTAAAATATTTCTTTGCTTAATTTAGGCAAACTACTTATTAAATGCTCAGGTTTAACTTTTTCAACTAATCTAATCATTAGATTCTTATTTATGGGTAAACAAACTGAAGTTCTTTTTCTTTTTCTTTTTTTTTTTTTTTTTTTTGAAGTTCTAAGAACGAATGTAATTTGCTCATAGCCTTAGAGCTAATAAGTGATGAAGTCAGGATTAGAACTCTGATGTTTCTGATTGGTCTCACTAAACAAGAAAAACAAGTCTATGCTGCTGTCAAAGTAATGAGATGCCTTTTCTCCTGATGGCGTTAACCATGGCAAGTAACTCCAGTTTTTGCATTCAGAAAATTCCTCAATGAGTCTTATACACCCTACTTACAAAAACAGACACTAAGCAACAACAACAACAACAACAAAACTTAGCCAGGTGTGAAGTCACAACTAATTAATAAAAGACTAGATATCATACAGGCAATGGCTCAAAACAGATCATCTACAAATAAAGCAGAATACAGCAGCATGGAGTCACAGTGTGATGGTGGAGAGGACAGCTCATAGTCATAAATTCACTACTCGGTCAAATAATCTTCCTGAGAAATGGCGATGCTAAAAGTCTGTATCTGTAATTGGTTGAATGGTATGTCCATGTGAATGTTACCTATTTGGAAAAGCAGTCTTGCAGATATAATTAAGTTAAAGATCTTGAGAGATCATCTTAGATTACCGAACAGACCCTAAATCCAATGACAAATGGCCTCATAAGAGACAGAACTGGAGAAGACACACACAAAGAGAAGGAGGTAAAGTGATCACGAAGGCAGAGACTGGAGTAAGGTAGCCATCAGGAATGCCAACAACCACCTGAAGCTGAAAAGAGACAAGGAAAGAGTCTTTGTAGAGCTTCCAAAAGGAGTACAACCCTCCCACCATCTTGATTTCTGACTTCTGGCCTCCAAAACTAGGAAAGAATAAATAGCTGTTGTTTTAAGCACCCCAATTGTGGTAATCTGTTCCATCAGCTGCAGGATACTAATATAGCACCAAAAAATAGTGTTGAAAAGCTTTGATGAGACAGTGTATTCAAAGCACCCTTGATCTATAAGTACACAATAAATATTAACAATTACTATTAATGAATTAATATACGAGGGGCAGTCATTCTACATGCAAACATCTGCTTTTGCATTTTTCCAGAGTAGAAAATATACATATTTCTTTCCTTACTATAAAATGAATTACTAAAATGTATTTGGTACCCTACTAAAAATATCTTAAAAATTAACAGTTGTAAACGTTGAGCTTTGTTTCTAGAAAAGGCAAATGATTTTCTCATTTATTTCACTCTTTTAGACTAAAACTAACTTTATCAGAAGCCTTGGAAAAAGGACCATCCACTCCTAACTTATTTATATAGATTAAATAAAAGATATTTGAGATCATTGGAAATAGTCTGAATTATAAAAACAGGGTAAATGGTTTAACAAAAAAAGGAAAAAGATCCATTGACCAAATATTACTTCAGTGAGGGCATAGTTATGAAGCACAATGATTTCTTCTTCTAACTCAAAGAATTAGACACTTAAGGAGACCATGAAGTGTACTGAGCAGGTGGCCCTCAAAACCTTCTCTTACTCAGAAGGTAAGATCTATCACTGAAACCTCCTTCCTCGTTCTCTGCAGAGCTACTGCCTACCAAAAACTGGTAGGCAAATGAGAAGTAAATGTAAACCCTTTCTAAACACAAACCAACTTTAAGGTCCAAAATGCAGGATTTCTGATTTGTGTTCAGGCAAAGAGAACACTCTCATTTTAAATTCCATCTCTGACTCCATTCAGTTATCAAAACAGTAGATAAGGGGCCCCTGGTTGGCTCAGTCTGTTGAGCATCCGACTCCTGATTTCAGCTCAGGTCCTGGTGATTTCACGGTTAGTGGGACTGAGCTTCACTGTCTTCGTGGAGCCTACCTGGGATTCTCTCTCTCTCTGCTCCTCCCTGGCTGGCACACACGTGCTCTCTCCCTAATAAATAAATAAACATTAAAAAAAAAAAAAAAAGCAAAACAGTAGATTATCCTCTTAGGACTGCCTTTGCTGCATCCCAAAGGGTTGCGATTGTTGTGTTTTCATTTTCATTTGTTTCCATATATTTTTTGATTTCTTCTTAAATTGCCTGGTTGACACCCATTCATTCTTTAGTAGGATGTTCTTTAACTTCCATGCATTTGGAGATTTTCCAAACTTTTTCCTGTGGTTGATTTCAAGTTTCATAGCATTGTGATCTGAAAATGTGCATGGTATGATCTCAATTCTTTTTATATTTATTGAAGGCTCTTTTGTGCCCCAGTATGTGCTCTATCTTGGAGAACGTTCCATGTGCACTCGAGACAAATGTATATTCTGCTGCTTTGGGATGAAAAGTTCTGAATATATCTGTGACGTCCATCTGGTCCAGTGTATCATTCAGGGTCATTGTTTCTTTATTGATTTTCTGCCTTGATGATCTGTGCACTGTTGTAAGTGGAGTATTACGGTCCCTTGCAATTACCACATTTTTATCAATAAGATTGCTTATGTTTGTGATTAATTGTTTTAGGTATCTGGGTGCTTCCGAATTGGGTGCATAAACATTTATAATTGTTAACTCTTCTTGATGGATAGACCCTTCTATCCACATGATTATGGATTGTATGATATATGCCCTTGTTACAGCCTTTAGTTTAAAATCTAGTTTGTCTGATATAAGTATGGCTATTCCAGCTTTCTTTTGACTGCCAGTAGCATGACAGTTGGTTCTCCATCCCCTCACTTTCAATCTGAAGGTGTCCTCAGGTCTAAAATGAGTCTCTTGTAGGGGCACCTGGGTGGCTCAGTCGGTTAAGCGTCTGACTTCAGCTCAGGTCATGATCTCACAATTTGTGAGTGCAAGCCCCACATCAGGCTCTGTGATGACAGCTCAGAGCCTGGAGCCTGCTTCAGATTCTGTGTCTCCCTCTCTCTTTGACCTTCCCCCACTCACACTCTGTCTCTGTCTCTCTCTCAAGAATAAATAAACATTAAAAAAATTTCTTTTCAAATGAGTCTCTTATAGACAGCAAATAGATGGGTCTTGTTTTTTTATCCATTCTGATTTTATGCATTCCACCGTCTTTTGATTGGGGCATTCAGTCCATTTACATCCATTGTTATTATTAAAAGATATGGATTTAAGGGGCGCCTGGGTGGCGCAGTCGGTTGAGCGTCCGACTTCAGCCAGGTCACGATCTCGCGGTCCGGGAGTTCGAGCCCCGCGTCGGGCTCTGGACTGATGGCTCAGAGCCTGGAGCCTGTTTCCGATTCTGTGTCTCCCTCTCTCTCTGCCCCTCCCCCGTTCATGCTCTGTCTCTCTCTGTCCCAAAAATAAAAAATAAAAACTTTAAAAAAAAAAAAAAAAAATATGGATTTAGGATCATTGTGTTATCTGTAAGTTTCATGTTTGTAGTGATGTCTCTGGTCCTTTGTGGTCTTTGCAACATTCAACAAAAAACCAGTAGATTAAAAGGGAACAAGAAGTAAGAGAGAACTGCAGTCCTCTCCCCTAACCAGGGCACCTGCCACACATGAGAACAAAAGGTGAAGAAGTAGAACTTGGAGACTATGACCCTGTTATGGCACAGTGTATGCCACTCAATGGTAAAGTGGCCCAATGAGTATCAAGTTAGAAGCAACGAGACACTGACTCTAACTCCCAGGAGAGAAGCTGAGCTGGAGGGACAGAAGGTGTGTCCTTCATGAGCCCCTTCCAGGTAGGCAGAAAAGATGCCTATGGAAGTTCTGTTCTCACCATGGGCAGAGGCAGTAGAAAGGAGAATGAATTACCTCACTCCCTAGCTAGTGATAGTTGGTTGGACAAAAGAAGGGGATGGGTTTATAATCAAGATCTAAAAATGCAGACATTAAAGTTATAGTTCCCGAGGGAGGCATAGACCATGTGGAGCTGCCACACAAAACTGTTCTTGCCATTCTGTGCTACAATTTAGTACAGTTTTATTTAGCATCACAAACTTGTGCACATTAGTCTCACTCATTGCTTCTGTACATTGTTTGCTTTCATTTCTTAATTCTTAATAAAAGTATTTTTAGGAAATGTTCACCCTCATATGCTGTATTCAGTTCAACAAACACTTCAGCACAAACCATGAGCAAGTCTGTGGGAAAGGTCAGTACATACTACTGTAAACAAGACAGGCATGGCCTTTGCCCTTAGGAACTTACAATCCAGTAGCAGATGTGAATGAGGTTTTACATTCACTAATGAGATTTTTTTTTTTTGCCTCTTAAAACCAAATATTGGGAAATCTGGAAGAGGTGAATGTGTGTATGTGTTAGGGGACACTAAGTTTTCTATACCCCTAAATCTAGAATATGCCATGGCTCTATGAGGGGCCCAGCTCTTATATTTAAGGAAACCAGGAAACTGCAGACCTTACCAGCTCAAATAAATGTATCTCGATGGCTTTAGAAACACAAATGGAAAATGAAGTACACGGTCAAATGAACATGGCTCTCTCAGAAGTCTTTATCATTCTGCCCACACTAACTTGAATTACAAGTACTGTATTTAGCTGTAGTATTCACACTACATCAAACAGTCCTTTTATGGCAGGGACGAGGGTTTTTTGTGGGTTTTTTTGTTGTTGTTTTGTTTTGTTTTTTGTAACTGTACGGGAATTAATGAATTTTAATCCCAACTAAAAACCTGACAAATAGTCATTAAGGGAATGAGTATCAGTGTTACTAAGTGGAAAGAAGCAGAGAGAAAAACTAAGCAAAAGAAACAGAACCGAGTTTAAAATGGGAGATAAATAACAGAAAAGAGACAGTGAGGCATGGATCAAGACAGCTGCTCCTCAGAAAGTTCCTCAACCAGTTTGGAACTTCCAGCTCTCACCATCAGGGCTTCCTCCCCACAACTCTCTCCTCACTCAGGCCTCTATTCCTTCCCACCCAACTGGTCTCCTTCCTTCCCCGCCCTACACATTTACACACAGCCAGAATAGCTGGGCTTGTAATCCTGGAGAATGACCTTAGGCATTGTTTTCCTCCATTTCCTTATCTTAATAGGAGAATAATAATAGCATCCATACCTCACAAAGTTCTTAAAGTTTATTTATTTGAGAGAGAGAGAGAGAGAGAGAGAGAGACAGACAGACAGACAGACAGCCAGGGAGGGACAGAGAGAAAGGGAGACAGAGAATCCCAAGCAGGCTCTCTGCTGCCAGCGCAGAGCCCAATGCAGGGCTCAAACTCATGAAGGATCAGACACCTCACAAAGTTCATGAAAGGATTAAATGAGTTATATGTAAAGCATTTAAAAGAATGCCTAATTTAAAGTACCTGCTCAATAAACACTATTATTATTACATTTATTATTGTATTTCAAAACCACTCTTCAATAGTTTCCCATTAACTAAGAATCAAAATTCAAAAGTTTACTTATGGCAGCTGTGATCTTTTATAATCTGAACCCCTTAACCTTCTAATTATCTCCTATTCTTCTGCTCTCTCAAAAACTACATTTCAGCCATAGTGAACTGCTGACAAGTTCTCAGAAAGGAGCGGCTTTGCTCAAGCTGTCCTCTCTGCCTAGAATGCCTTCTTTTCTCCCATTACTGACCACAGGTAAGCCCCTATTCTATACTCTAGCTTCAGCTCATGCACTATCTGGTAGGACATTTTCTCTGCCTCTTTCAGACTCTTTCTCCATGTTCCAGATGCTTCTTGTATATATCCACATTCTGACAACCATCAACCTGGATTATAAAAATGTCTGTTTCACCCCATTAGGGCTTTCCTGAATTAAGACATACATTAATTTCTCCACCTATTCCCTGACCCTAGCACAGTCACTGGCACACCACTGTAATTAAATACATGCTTGCAGAAGAGAGGGAGGAAAAAAGGGTGCCTTCTCTTTGGTACATCATGGCCTCAGCAGCCCCAATCTTCCCCTACACTTCTCCATTGTTCATCAGTCCTTTTCTTTAGCCAACAAATTCAGTCAGCAGCACATACACAGTTCTACAATACAAAGGAAGTGGGAGGTATGAATTATATACAGACACATGTGCATTAAGTTTGAGTCACAGAAAACTTAGTTCATCTCACCACTCATTCGCATTTTGCTAAGGTTTTTACAATCCTTTCAAGCTTCTTAATTCAAGCTTGATCCCAACCTCCACCCCAGCTCATCTCATCCAATTCCTGGGAAAATTGAGTACTTTTGGCACTAAATCATAAATTGCTCTATATTTTAGTCATGGAATCACTCTCAACGAAGATCTCTTTTCTAAGATCATGGAAAACTTTCTTAGTGCCCTTAGTCTAAAAAATGCTTCCTTTTCAGAACTTCAAACTTCAGGTGACTGAAAAATGCTGTTTTTTCCTACCATCATCATTCATTCATGGGGGGGGGGGGTGGTGGCAGGGGCAGTGAAATCTGTACCTCAGTATTTTTAAGGTCTCTATGTCCACTGAAACTAACATACACTTTTTTCCTATTTCTGTAGTTCAAGTGCATATGGTTTATTCAAGCTTCAGACATGTGTAATTAGCAAAGGACAGTTTGACACCTTAGAGACAAGTGGAGGGATTTTAAGGCTTTAAAGAAAGAAAGAAATGCAGGAAGATGAACTTAAAGTAGGAGAAAAGGTTAGAGAAAACGGAAAACATGTTGGCTACTTTCGGAGTAATGATATTTGGTAAAAACCAACTTGCCACTAAATCCAGCATATTTCCTCCCCTCGGTATAACATACAGATAAGATACCTAAAAGAACACTGTAGTCAGAGCACCAAATGAAGAACAGAGTAGAGCAGAGTGAGGAGGCACACTGGCTGAGCAAGCTGAATTCATGGGCTAACGCCTGACTGCTCTTCCTTTTCTCCTCTGCTGCACAACTCCAATCCCAGTGGCACCCCTGTCACAGAGTTGTCACTGTAGGTTTTTTTTTTTTTTGGTAGGTATTTTTTAAAACAGATCAAAAAGAAACTCTGAAGCATAAATAGAGGCAAATGGTGAAAGGAGACTAAGAGTACTACTGGCTGACAGCTAGAGCTGCTTCCTCTAAAATGCTATGAATTCTCTGTCCTTGAAGTCAGCCATGCATTGTAATTCAACTGAAAAACTGTTTCACAGATGAAGATATTATTAAAGCTGCTTTAATAAATCCGGAGAATGCATATGTTGGAGCTGCTAAAGGAATGAACGAGGTAATATTACTGCCAGAATACGGTGAGAGCTCCTGAAAACACAAATTTTTCAAAGAACACTGACTTCTTACTAATATTTTCCATGGAATTTGGAATTACTGGAATATCAAACAAATGTCTCCATAAGTACCTCTTTCTTTGCCTCCTATGGAACAAATTTTATGCCAAAAACTCTTATTGTGGTATATTTGGAATAGTAAAATGAACATTTAGACAACGGGCATTATGATGACTACACAGTAAGAATATTTTCTTAATTTCTTTATTTAAAGAGACAGTGTGATGTTGTAGAATGATCATTTTTTTTTTAATTTTTTTTTTCAACGTTTATTTATTTTTGGGACAGAGAGAGACAGAGCATGAACGGGGGAGGGGCAGAGAGAGAGGGAGACACAGAACCGGAAACAGGCTCCAGGCTCTGAGCCATCAGCCCAGAGCCCGACGCGGGGCTCGACCTCACGGACCGCGAGATCGTGACCTGGCTGAAGTCGGACGCTTAACCGACTGCGCCACCCAGGAGCCCCAAAATGATCATTATATTAGAGGTAAACAGACCTGAGCTTGAATTCTGGCTTATTTATATACAAGTTATGTGAGTTTGAAGTACAGTATTTACTCACCCTCTTTGTAAAGTGGGGTGATAATATGTCACAATAATTGCTATGAAGACTAAATGACTAAAGTGTATGAAGTTCCAAGCCCAATAACTTGTTAAGATTAAGAATTTAAAATGCTAGTTTCCAAAAAAAATAGCCAGAACTAATACATGAAGTCAGCAAAGTCAAAGGATATAAAATCAATGTACAGAAGTCTGTTGCATTTCTATACGCCAATAACAAAGTAGCAGAAAAAGAAAACAAGGAATTGATCCCACTGATAATTGTATCAAAAACCATAAGGTACCTAGGAATAAACCTAACCAAAGAGGCAAAAGATCTGTACTCTGAAAATTATAGAACACTTACGAAAGAAACTAGAAGACACAAAGAAATGGAAAAACATTCCATGCTCATGGACTAGAAGAACAAACATTGTTAAAATGTCTATACTGCCCAAAGCAGTCTACACATTTAATGCAATCCCTATCAAAATACACCAGCATTTTTCACAGAGCTAGAACAAACAATCCTAAAATTTGTATGAAACCACTTAAGACCCCAAATAGACAAAGCAACCCTGAAAACGAAAAGCAAATCTGGAGGCTGGCACAAACACAGACACATAGATCAATGGAACAGAACAGAAAAGTCAGAAATGGACCCACAACTAAATGGTCAACTCATCTTTGAGAAGCAGGAAAGAACATCCAATGGAAAAAAGACAGTCTCTTCTGCAAAGAGTGATGGGAAAACTGGACAACAACATGCAGAAGAATGAAACTGGACCACTTTCCTACACTACACACAAAAATAAATTCAAAATGGATGAAAGACCTAAATGTGAGACAGGAAATCATCAAAATCCTATAGGAGAACATAGGCAGCAACCTCTTTGACCTCAGGCGCAGCAACTTCTTACTACACAAGTCACCAGGAGCAAGGGAAACAAAAGCAAACATGAACTATTGGGACTTCATCAAGATAAAAAACTTCTGCACAGGTAAGGAAATAATCAAGAAAATGAAAGGTAGCCTACTGAATGGGAGAAGATATCTGCAAATGACATACTGATAAAGGGTTAGTATCCAAAATCTATAAAGAACTTACAAAATCTAATATCCAATAATCCAGTTAAGAAATGGGCAGAAGTCACGAATAGACACTTTTCCAAAGAAGATATCCAGATGGCTAACAGATACATGAAAAGATGCTCAACATTACTAATCATCAGGGAAATACAAATCAAAACTACAATGAGATACCATCTTACACCAGTCAGAATGGCTAAAATTAACAACTCAGGAAACAACAGATGTTGGTAAAGATGCAGAGAAAGGAGAATTCTCTTACATTGTTGGTGGGAACGCAAACTGGTGCAACAACTCTAGAAAACAGTATGGACGTTCCTCAAAAAGTTAAAAATAGAACTACCCTACAATGCAACAATTCCACTACTCAGCATTTACCCAAAACATTTACAAAATACAGATTTGAAGTGCTATGTGTACCTGATGCTTATAGCAGCATTACCAACAAGAGCCAAACTGTGGAAACAGCCCAAATGTCCACTGACTGATGAATTGATGAAGAAGAGGTTATTTATATATATATGTGTGTGTGTATGTGTGTGTGTGTATATATATATTTATATATATACACACACACACATATACACATACACAATGGTATATTACTCAGCCATAAAGAAGAATGTAATCTTGCCATTTGCAACATGGATGGAGTTACAGTGTATTATGCTAAGTGAAATAAGTCAGTCAGAGAAAGTCAAATAATGTATGATTTAACTCATAATTGGAATTTCGCAAACAAAACAGATGAACATATGGGAAGAAAGAAAAAAAGAGAAAGGGAAGCAAACCATTAAGCGAATTTTTAAAAAAATTTTTTTACATTTATTTATTTTTGAGAGAGAGACAGAGCACAAGTAGGGGAGGAGCAGAGAGAGAAGGAGACAGAATCTGAAGTAGGCTCCAGGCTCTGAGCTGTCAGCACAGAGCCCGACGCGGTACTCAAACTCACAAAGCATGAGATCACGACCTGAACAAAAGTTGGACACTTAACCGACTGAGCCACCCAGGCGCCTCACCATTAAGAGACGCTTAATGATAGAGAACAAACTGAGGTTGGTGAAGGGAGGTGGGTGGGGAGATGGGCTAGATGGGTGATGGGCATTAAGGAGGGTATTTGCTGGGATGAGTACTGGATGTTATATGTCAGTGATGAATCACTAAATTCTACTCCTGAAACCAGTATTACACTATATGTTAACCAGAATTTTAAATGACAATTTGGGGGAAAAAATAAAAATAAAAAAATAAAATGTTAGCTTTTTTTTTTTTAATATCCTTCACTTACCCAAACCCTACTGTGTGCTAAGAAACAAGACTGAATCTTGCAGCTTCCCTAGCAACTTTAACAGTTTTTATATCAGATATCTCAGAAGAAAAACTATTAACTAATGTTCTTAGAAACATGAATATTGTTATAACCTATTAAGCCTCTTTAAAGGAATAGATAAAAAATAAACTATTTTCTGCATACCAAAATAATTTCAACTGTAAATATTATATAGCAACAGAAACTACATGCAAATAATAAAAAACAGCACAGCCAAGTTGCAATAAAGGAGCAATTTGCATTGATCCTTTGGAGATAATTCTTTGGCTCACTAATAGCAAATAGGCTTCTTACCAGAAAATTAAATGTACATGAACATTACAGAATCTATGAAATATGGGAAAGAGATATTGTACATTTCAGTGTGTCAAAGAGATTAAAATCCTATTTTGAAAGAGGCAATTAACAAGCTTATCTTTCAAATACAAAAATACTTTTTTTAGTTTTAAGAGTAAGTTGGTAACCAAACATATTCTCAGGATAACAAAAATATTCTAAAATAATAAATAATCCACTATTTCAAAGCAGAGTCTATATAACATAATTCCAGTAAAACAAAAGAACATGGAAAGTCCCTCATATTCATTGTAACAGGATGAATTACACAGGAAAACAGTGCTATAAACTTGAGAGGTCACTGAATTCAGAATTATCATCTATGGAGTTTTTACCATAATTCAGAAATAAACTCTTGCTGTATTATTCAAAAAATTAAAATCCATACCCAAAAATAGATGAATGAAGGACTATTGTTATGCATTTAAACTGTTAATAAGGGAACACGGTTGGTAAAAAAAAAAAAAAAAAAAAAAATTAGGACTAGTAACATTTAGAAACCTGTGTATAAAGCTGGTTTACTGTGAAAATGCAGGCTTTAAAATACATTAAAGAAAAAGTAAGCCACAAAGTTGGACAGTATAAGTAATCTGCCACATATGTGTTTTGCACAATCAGTCCAGTTTACTTTTCACCTCACATAAAGCCTAAGCTATTTCAATCTTTGAGACCATTAATAGCAACAACAGCCACTGGAAACAGTTGGGAATGACTTGAATTTCAACTGTTTCAAAAGTTCTTGAGGCTATGGACAAAAATGTTTATTTGGAACCCCAAGGAGACTGCTGCCATTAAATACACAAGAATGACCAGATTGTCACTCTATCTCACTATTAACTTACGAATTGTTTCTAAATTTATCTGGCAAAAGTAGCACAAATTACTATAACTTAAAGGCAGCATTCTCTACAACGAAAGGCAATCAATATTTTTTGAAGTATCTTCTAAGTCCAAGCCGCTCTGGATGGTTCAGTCAGTTAAGCATCTGACTTTGGCTCAGGTCATGATCTCACCGTTCGTGAGTTCAAGCCCTGCATAGTGCTGTCGGCTGACAGCTCAGAGCCTGGAGCCTGCCACGGATTCTGTGTCTCCCCCTCTCTCTGCCCCTCCCCTACTTGTGCGTGCTCCCTCTCTCCCTCTCTCTCTCTCTCTCTCTCTCTCTCTCTCTCTCTCTCTCTGTCTCTCTCAAAAATAAATTTAAAAATATTTTTAAAAAAGTAAAACCATTTAAAACTCTGAAATTAAGCTTATTTCTTTCTTAAAATGATAATGAAGCTCAATTTGGTAGAATACAATGTGGAAGAATCGTGGTCCACCCTATCTGCTAATAAGCAGATGTGACCAGGAAAATCTTCGCAAGCTTCTCTGCTCCTTCAACTGTCCTACTATGTTTGTCTGTCTCTTTCTCTCCCCACTCTCATGCTCTCTCTCATCAGACTTGCCTTCCCCGGATGCTCTGCTTCTGACTTGGTCTCTCTACTTTCAGATGGCTTGAAATTTTTTTGGCCAGTAGTTCCCAATCTTTGAATCACAATTGGAAACAGCTGGAGGTAACTGGCACACAGTTTTAAGTTTTCACAAGTGAGTCATAAATTCATCTGTGTCCTAAGCACTAAGCTGAAAGTCTGCTTAAATCATGCATATATTTCAATTTTAACATAAATGTAGATTCTTGTACATAAATGTAAAAATCTTCTTCTTCACTTAAAATTGAAATACAATATAAAATCTGCAATTAC